>NC_141146.1:83316048-83633726 GCF_053477565.2 Lygodium microphyllum | reverse complement strand
GCTGTAAAATTCATATAGGGAGGTAACGTCTCATCTGAAGGAGTAATGCACCTATTCCGGCCAGTTAGAAGAGTTTGTGGGCATTGTCGGAGCATTTGGGATCAAAAGTCTACCATGAGGGTAAGAGACAGTAGGGTGAAGGGAGATTCAGGGAGAGGAGTAGATGGAAGAGAAGGGGTTCAAAGAAATAGAATTTGTAAGCAAAACACTCACAGAAAGAAATAGAAGAATACTCACAGAGGTGAAGCGTATAAATTTATTTCTACATTATGAGAAGATAAATCTCTTGTAGACAAAAATGTGCATAAAATATTACATTCCTCTATGTTGCTCAGATTTCCAAGCTCATGCTTCCATTGGCTCCCAAAGGGGATAAAAACTACAAGATACAGGCCTTATACCGATGTTCAAAGTGACAAAAAATATTCATAAAGAAATTTGTCCCCGTCGTCACAAAAACCACTGGTATTAGCAATGCCATAGAACAGTCGCTATTTGCGTCCCTATCAACATTGCTATTTACGTCGCTACGCAAATAGCGACGATTTGTGACACACACTGCGACGCAAATAGCAATGCGTATAGTAAATTTGTGACATTAATAGTGATGGTAACAGAGAAAAAAAATTTGTGGCAGGGCAGCAAGCTGCCCTATTACAAATAGCACTATATGCTTTATTTGGGCCATACAAAAGAGTTTCAGTAATGTGTACAATGCTCGTCTAAATGACGGCAAAGTGTACTTCAATCCATAAAATAAATAAAAGATCACCTAATGAAAGCGATGGTACAATCATGGCAAGATACAAAGGACGATCATAACATAGTGGATAGAAAATGCCTACATAAATCACATGACCAAAAAAGAAGAGTATGTGCGATCCACAGATCCAAGGGCAAGCTATAGATCCTCGCCATCCAAAAGCTCTTCCCGCCGCAAAGGAGCATCAAAGGGACTCTGTAAACAAAGAAAGAACTACACATCAGTCTTCCATACAATAATGCATTTTAATTAAACTTAGTAACTATGGACAAGAAAGATGAGTGACTTATAGGGCCGCTGCGTCCATACAACCGGTCAATCAATGCAGTGAGACCGTGTTTCTCTGCATATCAAGTCTCTAGGCTGGTGGGATCGCAGTTTGTAATGGATTGTTGCAAAGAAAACAAAATACAACTGTTAGCAACATGATTGTCAATACAAGGGATATTGCAAAAAAAAAAGCAAGCAGAACAAAACAAAAACTTACAAACCCCTCCAAATAAGTCCTATGGCCGCAGCTCCTGAGATGATGGTCCACACCTGCCTCCAATCGTGTCCTTGCCGCCTCGCGCTATTGTCTCCAATGTCCTGGAGAATCTCTAGCCTCCTCCCTAAGTCGACGCCAGTCATCCGTATCTAGCCACTCAGGCTTTGAGGCCCCACTCTTAAGTGCCTTGCATGCATCCGATCGTCTGTGTGACATGTACGCACACATGCACTCCATCATATCTAGCCCTGTGGAAAACCTATCTACTATGATGGGTACCAGAAACTTTTATGGGCCTATCAAATAGTCTATAAAATAGCTATGGGGCACAACCCCTTTAAGTTGACCTATGGCACTAAAGCCATTCTACTAATGAAATTCTCCGTCCCTAACTTGAGGATAGCCATCCAAGAGAAAGGGAATGGGAAGGAGGAATGGATGGAATGCCTAGTTGAGCTAGAATGCATATCAGAGACTCAACTTCTAGCTACCCATGCACTAACATGCAAAAATGCACGACACAAGAGCTGGTTTGACAAGCATGTCAAGCAGTGGGACTTCAGCCACAGTGACCTAATCTTATTATACTCAGTGAAAAACCATAAAAAAAAGATGAAGTTTAGGGGATCAGGGCCTTTTAGGGTAAGCACGATCAGTCGACCCGGCAATGTAGATCTCAAAACCCCAGAAGGAGGGGGTATAAGCTTCTTCAATGGTAGCCGCATAATAAAGAAGTACTATCCTCCCACAAATCCACTACACAAGCCTCCAATGCTAGAGTCCCCTATGAATGTATGAGTTGCCACAATTACCGAGATGGAAGACAAGGATGAGAAAGTAGTAGCACCTGCTTACCTATGCATAATAGTCATTGCCCAACAACCACATACTTTCAGTGCGTTGATTGATGAGGAGGCCGAATTTAATATCTTGACTCGCGATCATTGGACTCTTATTAATCGACCACAACTACAACCCATGAACACTAAACTCAACCCATTTGGGAGTCAATCATATGCACTTTTGAAAAAGTGTAAAGTTGCAATATCTATCGAGTCTAAGAGAATACCCATGGTCTTTTACGTGTTACCAACCACAAAGGATGCAGATAAGGAATCACTATTGGAAAATGCATTTAAGAAGAAGACACATTGCAATGTCAATTATAAGTTAGAGCCATGATGGGTCCCCAAAACCCAATTACAAGCACAAGGCTATTATGAGGGAAATACCTGGATATGGGTACCAAAATCCACAATGGCAAAGGGTACCAGTTAAGTGCAACCCTCCAACTTACCTACACAAGGTCACACCATAATTAAGAAACCAAAACCATAGGAGACTCAGGCTGCAAAGCCTATAGAACCCAAAATCTCTAAGCTTGTAGAGGCTCAACACATCTACCAACAGAAACCGTAGCTTACTACTTCCAAATCGCCTCAACCTACCACTCCTAGTGTCCACCATGTCAAGAATCGAGTGGTGGGGGGACTTGCTTGAGCTATCGTGCCAAGCACGCAATGTATACACAAGAGGAAGCTCACTCAAGAACACAAGAAGAGAGATGGAGGCCAAAACGTTTTCTTACCGGTTTCTTCTTCTTCTTTTACACACAATACAATGTACACAAAGTATAGATACGATATAACATAAAGGAAAGTGATCCACTAAAAAACCTCATAACTCATACTCTGATCAAGGTGTTATCTGCATAGTAACCTTGTGCTTGCAATAAGGTCTTAGGGACCCATTGTGGCTTGACCATACATCGATGTTTATGGTTTCATCTTAACCTCCTAGGTTTTGAGTGTGGGTTTTTAGCCTTGTGGGGCCGGGGATGTGTGCACTTAGGGGGTGAGTTTTGATGTTTAGGTATCAATTGAAGCCTTGGTTCAGTGGTTATAATTTTGGCTTCAGCGGTTTGGAGGTCTTTGGGTTTGGCGGGTGGTGGTGAGTCACAACCCCCCTCCTTAGACTTGGCGGTGGATTTCTCTACCACTTTGTGGACCTTGCTGGAATGGCACAGCTCTTTTGCTAAAAGTGGTAACTATATGTACGTTGCCTATGGTGAGGTAAATACGCTGGGACTCGTAGTCGACATTACAATGAGCTTGCTTTTTAAATGTGCATCCTAATAGTGATTTCGTACCTACATCCTTAGTGTTTGGCAACGCAGAAGATCATTGGTATGCTTTCAGGCTCGATAGAGACTACATCCTTGCACTTTCCCAAGATTGCATATGATCGGTCCCCATATGGGCTGAGTTTGGCATTGGTGGGCTGCAATTGTGGTCTTCCAATGTGAGTCCAATGATCGTGAGTTAAGACATTAAAGTCAACTCCCTCATCGATTAACACATTGAAGGTGTGCATTTGCTTGTTGGCAAATGTAATGACCATTATGTTTAGGTAGGCTAGTTCTACTACTTCCTCATCCTGATCATCCATCTCTGTGATAGTGGCCACTCGCACATTGATAGGGGATTCTTGCATTAGAGGCTCGTGTAGTGGGTGTGTGGGAGGATAGTATTTCTTTATGCGGCTGCCATTGAAAAAGCCTATGCCCTCGCCCTCTAGAATTTTGAGTTCCATATTGCCAGTTCGATTGATGGTGCAAACTCGGAAAGACCCTAGCCCTATAAACTTCATTTTTTGCTTATGTCCCTTGACTAAGTATAGCAGTACCAAGTCTCCTTGTTCGAAATTGCGCTGCTTAACGTGCTTGCCAAACTAGCTTTTGCGTCTTGCCTTCTCGCATATTAGCATGTAGGTGGCTAGAAGTCATGTTTCTGATAGGCAGTGTTCTTAAGATTCCTTTTTAGTTCATTCACCTTTCTTGGTGAGCTTCTTTCTTTGCTCATTTACCTTTCTCAGTGAGTGCTTTTCTCTACAAATTCAATCTAAGTATGGCATCCAAAAGGCACCCTTCTCATTTAATAAACTCCTGACAATGTCTATAGCCAAGAAGTATATGAAACTTGGGAGCCCAAAACCTTTTGCATAAACGATTGGGTTACCATGTTGTCCTCTTGCAAAGTCTCTCACAAGGAGGTGAAAAGAAAAAAAGAGAGAATATAAAACATCACTGGAAGGGGCGTATCATTGCTTTCAAAATTACACAGCATGAAGGGTGGTCAGTCAAAGTGCAACATGTTTACATAGCCAAGGATATAAACTTGTCTCCTAAGGAATGTGTTTGTCAGCAAACACATTGTAAGTCTTAAGTTGATAACATATGTGATATTTTTTTTAAATTTAAGCAAGTATTAATATCGAATTCTTAGTTGTAGATATATTTTCATCAACAAGTATTGAATGGCAACCTGTGGAGAGTTTGAGTGGAGCTTTCAATGCGGTTCATAAGGCATTTGTAAACATTACCTATGATGATGAGATCGTCAGTTCTTTTAGTGAGAGAATATTTTTTATAAATTATGCACAGTATGTGGTTCCGTCTAGAGAGGGTACATATGGACATATCGAGGATTTACCATTGCCAAGTCTCTCATCTCTAATTTGGGAGGTTCCTGATAAGGTAATGATGCAAAGTTTTAAATTCAAAATATGTCAAGATATTCAAAAGTCTATGATATATTGAAGGATCTCAAGAAGAATACGCCTGTCATGGTTTATCCCCTTATATATCTTTGTGAGCTGCTTCAAAATAGCAAACTTACAAAGAACAAAAGTATATTGGCTAAGTAAAAATTTTGCAGAAGCAGAAATAGATAACATTATAAGAAGGCTTTGGAAATCTAGAGAGGTTGACCATAAGGGAGACACCATGAGGTGTATTGTATACCCCCAATTCTTGTCTATGTGTTATAATATAGCACAACAAACTCTTTCTTTGGGATTTGATTATAGGAGATACAAACTTAAACTAGGCATCTGGATTTTCTTGGATTCTGATACAGATTCCACGCCCTTCAAACTTAAGGTGCAAGTTATAGAAAAGAGGTAAATGTTACTTCCAATTGGAGTCTTAAAGATGTAAGGGATACCTTGGAGATGCTAGACTGTACATCCCGTAAATATAAGTTCAAAGTAAATGGTAAAACTATTGGGAAAAGAGTTAAAGACTCTTTCTCTTGTATGAGTTACTTGCCTCCCACAATTGTAAGCTTTGAGCCATAAACATGAAAATATTGATGACATTTACATTTGACAAAAAGCTTTTCATTGAATCAAGAGTTACAAAATTGAAGCGTAAATATACAAGGATCTTTCTTTGTCTGCATCTATTTGTCTTCTTTTAGCTTTGTAACGTCTTCATCACTTTCTATAAAGATATCTAATCTCCTTACATTGGCTTTTTTCTTTGGTTGTTTGAAGAATTTGACTTGGATAGGGGGGGGCGTCTTCTCTTCAGGGCTGATGAGGAGATGGATGAGAAAGTTTTGGCATTTCTTTCTTTTCAGAGTTTACCTTACTTGTCTTTCCAGATGACTTACCCTTCGCCTTACCCTTATTCCCATTAGCCATGGTCTCTCGTGGATAGCCTTCCCCCTTCACTGGCATCACATACATGTCAAACTCCAATTGCACTCCACACACCTTTACCTTGACTTTCTTTATAACTCCCAAATAATTTACTACTACATTGTTAGCCATTTTGGCCCCGAATTCAATAGTTTCATTTACCTCTAATCTCAAACGATGCATCAACTTTTCCGTCATGACACAAATCTCTACACCTCCATCCACATATGTCTTTGATACTCTCTGTCCATTGATTTCAACTTCCACTAGAGGCACAATATATTTCGTCTTTCTAGCATGGATTGCATTCACATGTCTATTGTTTATGGGTCTAATGCTTACCATCTTTGACCATTGTCACCGCACTGTTGGAGATAGATGTAGTAATTGTGGGCATGAAATTTTTGGCCCTTGATCCCTCATATAAATAAGAAAATCATAAGCTCTAGTACCTTTATCCAGTAAAAAATCATCTGGCTCAATGTGTCGACGTGAGTGAACCCTCCTCTTTTTACTGTCGCATGTCTTTGTAACCTTTGAAGACTCTGCCTCCTCTTCCATATTTTCAACCTCCTTTGGTGTGTAGGCTCCATCCTCTCAATTCTACGGTCTTTCTTCACCGGCATTGCTTCAACCTCTACTACTTTGGCCTTCCCTTTGACATCACTCTCATCCAAACTAATCTTCCTAACATCACGATTCTCTCGCGGCTGGACAAGCAAGGACGGCATCTCTGTAAGTGGTCGAGGATGTTGGAGAACTTGAACCGGTGGTGGAGGCCCTAGATTCGGTGGAACAAGCCTCTCCCTAGGTGGTGTCACGTGTTGTTCCCTCCTTCTTGGTTGGAGTCCATTTCCTGGCAAGCGCTTGGGATGAGGGCAAAAGTACATACCATAGCCTCCCCATAATTATAGCAAACATACTCTCTTTCTGGTCTCCTTGGACCTCAATTGCCTTCATTTGTAAGGGGATGGGGCCGTACTCCTTGCACTAAATTCAACAAAAGGCTTTCAAGTTGATTAGTAATGCACTGTAGAAGCTCTTTCTATGCCATCTCTGGTTCGGGTGGGGCCTCTACTATTTCTCTAGGCCTTGGCATAGTTGGTAAAACTTGCATGGGCTCAACTCCCCCCCTTCAATTGGGCTTTATACCTCAATTTTCTATCTTTCTCCCTGGCATAAGTGACTGATTCTTCATAGAATGTGGGAAACTTTCCTTTGACCTTTTCCCTTAGGAGATGATGGAGTCCGACTAGAAAACAATCTTTCTTAAGGCAATTAGGTACTCTTTCTCCCTCGGCTAAGGAGGTTGTCCATTTAACCCAGAATTTAATAAACATGGCTTCATATGCTTGGTACTCCCTTGGTAAGGTTTGGCGAAGATCTAAGAGCTATCTCCAAATATCTACAGGTGTCTCTGTATCTTGGTACTTGTGCATGAATGAAGTCTTGAGATCCTCCCAATTACCCCTTCTAGCCTCCCGGAGAGCTTGATACCACACTTGAGCATCACCCTTTAGAACTAAAGAGAAGGCCTATACTTTGGTTGCTTCATCATCCCGGCCGTGACTAGGAAGGCCATTTCTAAGTCATCCAAAAAGTCTAGAGATTTCTCTCCTTTGTGCCCAAAAAAGCTTGAAAAAGCCATGATAGGAAGATATTAATGTAGCTCAATACAAAATAAAGATGAATACATCTAGGCCCAAGTCATATCTTATTAAGGATAGAATAAATGGATTCACAAATGCATTAATCTCAGCAAGACGATGTCGTATTGCTGCGCATTCGAGGTGTGTAAACCACCCAAAAGTTGTGCATGGGATTTGGTACTTTGTACATACTTAGTTGTTGTGATTACATTTATTTTATGCGTATGAGTATAGTGGGGAGGAGTTGGAGACAAAAGTGGCGAATATGATGAGATGCTTTCAGCCTATGTTGAGCAAGGTTGAGTGGAAAGCACAACTGATGCTGGTGAACATGTTAGGACTTTGTCTTCTCCTTCTCCAGCTACATCAAAAATACCTAATGATAATAACCCTCCACATCCAGGAGTTGGAAAGAAGGAGGCTAAGCATTGAAATGTGCTATGAGAAGCATGGAGTTATCACTGTTACAGTGTGTGCTTGTTTTGGGTTACAATGTGTTGTTTACATGGGCGCCAAAGATATGGAACGACAGGCTCTTAAAGTATTCAGAATGAGACTTTTTGGAGTTGAGGTACGTGCTGTCCAGTTTGGTACAGGTATGTTGAAAGATGTGGCAACAGAAGCAATAAGATACTTGGTTATAAATGTAGAGACTACACACTATATTTTAGGGTCCGTAACTGGATCTCACCCTTATCCAATGCTGGTGAAAGATTTTCATGCCATTATTGGCAAAGAGACTTGACGACAGTGTTGCTAATGAGGGATTTCAAATGTTAAGAAGGGAGGGAAAAGAGGAGCGTGTGACGAAAAGGAAGGAAGGGGCAATGCTAATTGGGGGAGAAAGGAGAGAAAAAGCGGAGGAAGTCACGAACAGGGAGGGGAAAAGAGGAAGTCACAAACGGAAAGATAGGAATGAAAAGATAGAGGGAAGAACTGACGCCAAAGGAAAGGAAGCGAAAGGTACGGGGATCTTTTGTTTTTGTTGTTGGAGGTAGCATCCATTGAGACAGGCATCCTCTTTTTCGGATGGTCCCTGCAACCTTGGGCTCTCAGTTTGCCTACATGTTACCAATTGCGACAGGGCCCAATGCCCTGGCATATACGACAGAGTCGATGCGAATTAAAGACATGGCCGCTCCCGGGATTGTTCTCAAGATCGTTTCCATCATTCTCCTTTCCATCCTCATGCCAACACTCGGCACTGTGGTTTTCAACACCAACTCAACCGTTCAAACATGAGCTGATGCCCTGTGGATATCATTCCGCCATCCCCAAGTTTTCCAAATGGGCAATTCAGATTCTGATAATGCAGAGGCATGATTGAGCTTAGCTTATAATTGGAAGAGGTACATTAGCCACATTCGATTCAACACTGCAGCCAGCGAGTTGGACCTATTACTTCTGAACAGATAATAATTTTGATTATCTTTTTTGTCCTGGTGGTGCTGTGGATGACCAAGAGCTTGACTGGAGATTCGACAGGATGGTTGGCTTTATTTAACGATTACCCAGCGAATGGCACAGTGACAATGCTCATGGCAGTGTCGCTCTTTGTGATACCCAACCCGCGCGATCCGCAGCGGAAGCTCATGGACTGGTCCCAGTGCCGCGAAATACCGTGGAATGTCATATTACTGGTCGATTGCATAAAAGTATATGTTCCATATGGATGAAGAATGCTGTTCCAGTTACATGTGAAACTAATGATAAAGAACTCTCTGTAACATTTTCAAGGGATGGACTGAGCAAAGAAAATGTGCGGCATAAAATGAATGAAGAAGCTGTTCAAAGAACAGAGACGACAAAACTTTGTTTCACATGATAAGCTTCTATTAGGACTGTGAAACAAGCTATAAGGAGTGAATGCCACGGTCTACAAGATTAATTTTGATGCAGTGGATGCAAGAGTGTGCCCTTTATGCCATTATGGACTGCATTTTTCTGCAATAGATTTCAGATGCTAACCTGAGCAGTATACATGTTTGGAGCCTATGCATGCACTTATCAAATGCATTATCTGTTGGACTTGGAGTTTGAACAAGCTGTTTTAGTCTAAGTCCTGAATCTGTTTGAATTAATTGGTGCCCTGAAAACCAAGATCATACGCTTATTGTAAAGCAATGGACAGAATGTCATGCTTTGTCAATTATTTTGACTCTTCTTTTGTAATGAACTTGACAAGCAATTTAATGATCTTTGGCATCAAATATTGAGATCTTCTTGTTAGCCTCTTTCCTTGCTGTATCTTGAACCCCGTGTTTTGCAGCTCTTGCACGATCTCTTTGACATTTCTGGTGAACCCGACGTGAAAGTGCTGCGCCATCAGCAAGATGGGAGACTCGCAAGAAGAGATGACAGATGATAATGTCATGAAGAACCTGTTTCAGTCATTTACCATGTATATGCAGCAACAAGTTCATGCAAAACGAGACAGTGATGCTATGGATGCTTTTAAAGCTGTCCAACAGGAGATGAAGCAGTTTAATGGCCAGCAAGTGTCAACTTACCTGCATTTGTATGAAGAAAAGATGAAGTTTTTTGGGGTTTCTCAAGATGTTTGGAGCCGCTACTTCTTGCGGATCGTGGTGCGCGCTCTTGAAGGTCGAATTGCAGAAATTCAAGAGGCACATGTAAGTTGGGCTGAATTTAAAAAGGCATTAAAAGATGAATATTTCTTGGAGGATACAGGTCTTATGAATCGCAGGAATTTTTTAGCATGGGTTTCTATGCCTAATAAGGGACTTTCTGTTACTGCTCTTCTGCGAGAGTTTGAAAGCCATTATGATCAGCTGGATGGGACAGAACAGCAAGCTTTGGAGATGCAGAAAGTGGAGTTATTTTTGCAAGCTGCAGATGCTGATTTACAGGAAAAGTTGGATGATCTTTTGGAAGATCAAGCTACTGATTCAGGTTTAAAGACTGAGTGGAGACATGTCATTGATGCTGTGAATGCTCTTGTCAAGAAGCAGTGCAGGAGAGTCAGATTGCATCGAAATACAGGATCAGTTCCTGAAAAATCCTTGGAGACTTCTTCTTCTACCCCTGCTGCTTCTTTGCCTAAGCCTACTCCTCCTGTTATGAATCCACCAGTTCCTGTTGCTCCAGTGCCCTTATCTGTAGATGATGTTATTAAAGGCTTAGCGGATTTGACGATTGAAGCAGTCAAAGCTGAAGTTGGTAAGTTAAAGGAGCAACTTATGTCAGTACCTGCTATAGCACCTGCTCCAGCGACTGCTTTTCCAGCTGGTCAAAGAAAAGGGCGACGATGTATTTGGTGTGATAGTACAGAGCACCAACACTGCAGAGATTGTGATGCTTTTCAGGAAGCACGTAAGAAGAATGTAGTTTTCTGGGGACAAGATTGGAAGATATGGCTGACAGAGACTGGCGCTCCTCTTGACACGAACTTTGGTAAGGGAGGTATGAAGAAGCTTGTTGATGATATGGCTGCGCGATCAGCTTATGCGAGTGTTAGAGGAGATGCTTCAGCTTTTGGAGTCCAGCTTGAGCAGAAATCTGATGGAGACTCTGCTTTATGGTCTTCTGCCTTGGAGATAGCGAGAAGAGGGAAAGTTCAAACTTCTACTATGACTTGTGTGGGCTCTAGCATCCGAGGAGAAACAGGATGGGATTCTCCTGTTGACAGGTATTCTATTTTTGCTTATATGGCTAAAACGCAGGGTTTAGATGCCATGGTTGAGGAAAAGAGAAGAAGAAATGAGGAGGGTCCTGGTCTAGCTCCTCCAAAAAGACTAGAGGGGGTGACTTTGTTTCACCACCTGTTACAGCTCCACCTATGTCAAATTCTCCAACTCAAACAGGTTCCGATCAACCAATGGAAGACAAGCAGAAGGAAAAGAGGCAACCAAGAAAAGAGCCAGGATTCAAGCTCTTGTCAGACCTTGATATGCAAACGGATATGAGTAAGATTTTTCATGAAAGAATTTTGAATAGTGAAGTCACTTTTACTGTTGGAGAGGCTCTTGGGATTGCTAGAAGAGAAATACAGGATCAGATGCAGGATCTTTTGCGGAGGAAACGACATGCGATGGAAGGACCTGCTTTACAGGGATTGTGGCATGGAGCTCTTGGGGAAGAGCATGATGATGCAGTGATGGTTGAGAATGCTTCTGTTAATCCGCAATTGGAGAAAATAGTGCAGCCTATGCAGTATGAAGATGATGAGACCCCTATTCTCATTCCTCGCAGCCATTTTTCACGAAGTCATTGGGCTAGAGCAACCACTGAGACAGTGGTAAGGATTGGAGAGAAACAAATTCCCTTGATTGCTTTAGTTGATCATGGTTCTAAGATTAATCTTATTGCTCGAGGTGTTTATGAGAGTGGCAAGTGGCCTATGGATGCAGAGCATGGCTGGCGCATGAGAGCCGCCAATAATACTTCTGGTGATATGTATGCTGCTTGTCCGAGTATCAGAATTTCTATTGGTAATGTTGAAGAGGATTATCATTGCTTTGTTCAGGATTCATGCTCTTATCCGATTATTCTTGGACAGCCTTTCATTACAGAAGCAAGAATGGAAACAAAAGTGATGGATGATGGGTCAGCTTATGCGCGGATACGCAGTAAAGATGGTATGCGAGCTGTTCAGTTTATGACTGTTGGGGTAAATCATCCGAGAAACAGGGAATCCTTGCGTGAGGCACCACTACCTGCGAAGGAGTTGGATTTTCATTAGGTACCGCTGTCTTGCGAGACGCCAGTGGTACGAAGCGGAGAAAAGAGGAGATCTCGCCTCCTGGCAGCCAGTCTTTCTCCAATAATTTTGTTGGGTTTACTTCAGATAGTTCAGTGAGTTATCAGAAAATTTCAAATTTGCCTAGAGCTGCCAGGCAGTACATTGGTCGTAAGGAGAAAGAGTTGAAAAATGCAGGTATTTTGCAAGCAGAAGAGCATGTGGATGGATTGTATGAAGGGATGTCTTATGCAGATACATTGTTTGAGATAAGAGCAATGCTGAAAACTGATGTATGCAAGGGTTCAAAGATCATACCTGTGCAAACCTTGGATATGTTTCAGGAAATTTCTGGTTTTATGCTGCAAACAGAGTTAGAGGCTGAGAAAACTTAGCAAACTGAATTTATGGCTGATCTTGATCAGCTAATAGAATTGCAGAGGGCTGAATTCATTCAGCCAACAAAGTTGAATGCAGAAAAATTTCTGCATACAGAGTTTCAAGATGCATCTATGCAGTCCATAGAGCCGAGGGCTGAATTCATTCAGCCAACAGAGTTGAATGCAGAAAAATTTCTGCATATAGAGTTTCAGACTGCACCCATGCAGTCCATAGAGCTAAAGGCTGAAATTTTTCAGCCAACAGAGTTGAAAGATGCTGAAAATTTGCAGAAATTGCAGCAAAGGAAAGAGTGGAATGATGCCAAGGTTGACACAAAATATAAAACAGTTGATAAGAAGGTTAAGCCGGTTGCAGGCCCGCTTCCTTCTGATAGTGATGAACAGATTGAAAAAGCTATGAAGCAGCCTATGTTGAGGGATTCTGCAAATATTGGACATAAGTTTACAGCTGAAACTCTTGCAGAATTGAAGATTGGAAATGATGAGTTTTTGCTTCCAGTGGAAAAAGAATGTTTTAGAGAGATGCTTGGACGTCATGGTAAGGCATTTGCTTTCTTTCCACATGAAATTGGCTGCATTAGTCCCGAATTGGTTGCACCTATGGTCATCTTCATTGTTCCTCATGTACCATGGAATATACGTCCTATACCTGTGCCTAAAGTGTCAAGATTGTGGGAGAGAAGGAAGGAGTCTCGCTTGAAGCTTTCTTGCTTGCACAATGGGGGAAGACACACAAGGGTGGAGGCTGAAAACAGTTTTCCTCTTCTTAGTTGTGTAAGCCAAAAGAACTCAAGTACAAAGAAATAGAAGAACCCTATATATGGGTCTCAAACCAAACTTAACTAACTAAGGTGGCATACTAACTGAGCCACGAACTAGAGTAGATAAGGATAGCTATCATGTAGCTATTATTCATGGGCGGTGTACCAACCGCGTCTGCAACTAACAAGTCGGTGACATAAATATACAACGGTCACCCTGGCGTATCACGAGTGGAGCTCGATATCTCAACACTCCCCCTCGAGCTCAATCCCAATTCCTGCACACCAAGCAAGTCTCTGAACTTGCGCAGCTTCTCTACGCCCAATGCCTTCGTGAATATGTCAGCTACCTGATCCTCTGTGCTGACATAAACTAGATCAATAAGACCTAGTAAAACCCTCTCTCGCACATAGTGATAATGCACCTCAATGTGCTTTGTTCTAGCATGATAGACTGGGTTATTTGCCAAGTGTATACTACTCATGTTGTCACAATAAATGACAACTGGCCCATCTGTAGACTGATGCATATCATAAAGTAGCTTATGCAACCAAGCTACCTCACATGCAGCCATTGCTGCACCCCTGTACTCAGCCTCTGTGCTCGACAAGGCAACTGTAGGCTGTTTCTTGCTGCTCCAAGTGACTGCAGCACTCCCAAAAGAGAATACATATCCACTAGTAGATCGTCTATCAGAAATACTACCAGCCCAATCAGCATCAGTGTATCCATGCAACTGTATCTGAACCCCAGTCTCATAAAATAGTCCATACTGCAATGTGGACTTCACATACCTAAGTATGCGTCTAGCCGCATCCAAATGTGGTTTCCTTGGAGCCTGCATAAACTGACTTACCAATCCAACAGCATAGCTCAAATCTGGCCTGGTAATAGTCATATAAATCAAACTTCCTACTATGCGTCTGTACATAGTAGGGTCTTCTAGAAGCTCACCTGCATCTGTGCTCAGCTTCACATTTTGCTCCAAAGGAACTGAAATAGGCTTACAGCCTGTCATCCCATATTTGGACAGCATGTCCAATCCATACTGCCTCTGCAAGAGCTGTATCCCACTTGGTAATCTAATCACCTCAATGCCCAAGAAATAACGCAGCTCTCCCAAATCCTTCATCTCAAACTTCTGCTTCAATAGCATTTTCACATGAAGGATATCTTCATCACTGTCACCTGTCATAATCAAATCATCAACATAAATGACAAGCAGCATAATACCTTTCTCTGTTTTTCTCACATAAAGTGAGAAATCTGCCTTGGAAATCTGAAAGCCAATAGTGACAAGATACTGTCCTATCTTGTCAGACCATGCTCTAGGTGCTTGCTTCAAGCCATACAAGGCTTTCTTCAACCTGCAAACAAACTCAGGATGAATAGCATGCACATAACCTGGTGGTTGCTCCATATAGACCTCTTCTTGCAAATCACCATGCAAGAAGGCATTCTTTACATCCATCTGATGTAAAGACCATCCCTTTGATGCAGCCATAGCAATGACTGCTCTTACGGTTGCCATCCTTGCAACCGGACTGAATGTTTCTTCATAGTCAATGCCATATGTTTGTGCATACCCCTTGACTACTAATCTTGCCTTGTATCTGTTCACAGAACCATCAGCATTGTGCTTCACCTTATAAACCCACTTACAGCCAATTGCATTCTTACCTTTAGGCAAAGGTACTAACTCCCATGTAGCATTTGCTTCCAAGGCATCCATTTCTTCATCCATGGCTTTCTCCCATTTTTCTTTTCCCATGGCTTGCTCAAAAGATGTGGGTTCTGGTTCCTGTATCACTTTGACCATATATGCATAGTGAATGGCTGTAAATCCATTATATTTCAGCCTATCCACAGGATACCTAGCTCTTGTAGACCTGCGCAAAGTAGGTTCACTCCCAGGTGCTCTCAAAACATCCCTGGTCTTCCTTACTCCAGGTGTAACAATAGAAGGAATACCCAACTCATCATCAATGCTCTGTTCTGAGCCACTAGATTCACCATCCACATAAGAGTGACCTGCATTCACATCAAACATGGGCTGATCAACCTTCTCTTTTCCTTTTCGTGATACCTGCATACCACTATCTGCATTGCTTTGAGAAGATTCTCCTGATCTCAATCTGCCTGTCCATGGCGAAGAATGTGAACCACTGCTAGAGGACGCTCCAGGTCCACTAATATTTTGTGACTGCTGCTGTGAATTCTGTGTAGCATTACCATTTTGTGCATCTTCATCATCAATCACATTTACTGGTTTATACCAGCTACTCATCTCATCAAAAACAACATCTCTGCTCACTGTAAACTTACGAGTAGAAGGGTTATAGCATCTATACCCTTTTTGCTGCAGAGAGTAACCAATAAAGATGCACTTCTCAGCTTTTGGATCCAACTTGGATCTCAGCTCATCTGGCACATGTACATAGGCAATGCAACCAAAATTTTTCAAATGAGAAATATCTGGTTTCCTACCAGTATACCTCTCCTCTGGAGTCATTCCATGTATTGCTGCAGTGGGAGTCCTGTTCATTATGTAGACTGCTGTAGCAACTGCTTCAGCCCAATAAAAATCTGGCAAGTCTTTTTCATTGAGCATGGCACGAGATACCTCTCCAATATGCCTGTTTTTCCTTTCTGCAATTCCATTTTGTTGTGGGGTATAACTGCATGAATATTGCTGCTTTATGCCATGCTCCTGCAAGAACTTTGCAAACTCATTTGAGAGGTACTCTCCCCCTCCATCTGACCTTAGGCATTTTATCTGCAAGCCTGTTTCTTTTTCAACCATAGCTTTAAGAGTTTTGAAATGCCCAAAAACTTCACTTTTCTTTTTCATAAAATACACCCAAACTTTTCTGCTATAGTCATCAATAAAACTGACAAAATAATGACAGCCTCCAAGAGATGCAGCTTTAGTTGTCCACACATCAGAGTGAATTAATTCCAATGGCTTCTCACTCTCTTGAACATGTCTAGGAAATGGTTTCCTTGCCTGTTTTCCAAACTGACAGGCTTCACATACCTTATGCATTTCTGCAACCTTGAATTTGGGCAATCCTTCAACAATATTTTGGGCCTGCATTGATTTAAGTCGCTGTACATTAACATGACCAATGCGTTTATGCCAGATATCAATATCTGCAACTACACCGGTCCCATGTGCAAACATTGCTGCACTCAATTCAGACATGTCTGCATCCAATGTAAACATTCTGCCCTTCTTCTTTCCTTTTGCTATCAAGCGACCTTTATTTTTCATATCCTCAACAAAGCATCCATGAGGATTAAATCTGACCTGCAAGCCCTGTTCAACCATTTGACCAACTGAAACCAGATTCTTGGTGATATTCGGGACATGAAATACATCGGACAGGTATTTCTTTTTCCCACCCTGCATAGACAAGGGAATTTTTCCAATCTGCACAATAGGATGTGCAGTATCATCACCAGTCTCCACAAATCCTGGTTTTTCCATTTTCCTTGCATCCTCCATCCATTCTGCATGACCTGTCATGTGGTTTGATGCACCTGAGTCAACATACCATACATCATTGCTTTCTTCTGCACTTGTCATAGAATTGTTCATGTGCTGCACCATGAACAAATGCTCATTTCTGTCATCACCCTGTCTACTAGAAGATGCATAATTCCCTTGTTGCAGTTTTCCATTCATGATGTCATTCTGCTTTTTATAGCAGTCTTTAGCCATATGACCCATTTTACCACAGTAGTAGCATTCAACATTACTGTTTGCATTTTGGCCTCTTTGCCATCCACCACGACCTCTTTGGCTCCCCCTGCCTCTAGAGTTACCACGTCCTCCTCCATAGGACTGGTTTTCTTGAGTTTGCTGCATATTCTGATTTCTGCCACGGCCTCCAAATCGGCCTCCTCTACCTCTGCCTCTACCTCTTCCAGCATTTGAGTAGAAGACAGCTTCTTTTGAAGTTCCTCCTGAAGAAGATGCACCACCATTTCTCTGTTCCTCAGAAATTAGAAGAGCAATCAACTCCTCAAAATCAGGAAATCTTTCACGAACTGAAATGGATGTCTGAAACTGTGCATAATCCTTTCCTAGACCATTCAAGGTCACGGAAACTAAATCATCATCTTCCACTGGCGACCCAATGGAAGCAAGTGCATCTGCAATCTTCTTCACCTTCATGTGGTAGTCGTTGATGCTCATACTTTCTCTTTGCACATTATGCAACTCTTGCTTGAGCTGCATTTTCCTGGCTTGCGTATTTGTGCTATACATTTTTGACAAAGTATCCCATGCCTCCTTTGGCGTACTTGCATCCTGAATATGCACAATCATAGAGTCTGAAATACTGATAGACAGCCAATACATAACTTTCCTGGCTCTCTCATGCCATGTTTTAAATGCCTGCATTTGTTGTTGATTGGGAACATCCGGAAGAACTGGTTCTTCTTCATTTCCTGCAACAAATTCCCAATATCATTTTCCCATAAGGAAATTCGTCATTCTAAACTTCCATGCCTGGAAGTTGTTCTTGTTAAGCTTTTCAGTGACAATCTGTGAAAGAGAATCAGACGCCATTACAGAATACTGCAAGAAATTCTGTCACTGCAAAAAACACAGCTTCACCCTCACAAGGGCAAATCTGCAAAACTGGCGAAAGTGGTATTTGACCACACAGTCACTTCCTAGTGACGATTTTGCATAAACAGGAACCAAGGATGATTCTGAAACTCCCAATGTCTCTGCGCACAAGCATACGATGCAATTTCTACAGTAACTTTTCACCGACCTGTAGAACAGTGGTCGCACAGCATAAAACTGAGCCTTTTCTTGAGTGCGTGCAGAAAACTTCCGTCTGCAAAACAGGCCCCGAAATGGCCTCAAATCAAAAAAACAAGGTCGCCAAGGGCTAAAGCCCTGTCCCGCAGCATATACTGCCCTCTTGCTTCACCGCGAAGGGCGTCTCAACCTGAGACAATGCACTCCTGCAATTTCCGGCTGTGCTACCTGCAGAGATCTGCTCCCAAAACAGGAAATGAAAGCAACACTGCTCCTCTTACCAGACCACCGCGAGCTTGGCTTGCTTTCTTGAGCTCCTTACCACGAACAAGGCTCTGATACCATGTCAAGATTGTGGGAGAGAAGGAAGGAGTCTCGCTTGAAGCTTTCTTGCTTGCACAATGGGGGAAGACACACAAGGGTGGAGGCTGAAAACAGTTTTCCTCTTCTTAGTTGTGTAAGCCAAAAGAACTCAAGTACAAAGAAATAGAAGAACCCTATATATGGGTCTCAAACCAAACTTAACTAACTAAGGTGGCATACTAACTGAGCCACGAACTAGAGTAGATAAGGATAGCTATCATGTAGCTATTATTCATGGGCGGTGTACCAACCGCGTCTGCAACTAACAAGTCGGTGACATAAATATACAACGGTCACCCTGGCGTATCACGAGTGGAGCTCGATATCTCAACATAAAGCACACTTGCCAAAACTGATAGAGTTGCTGAATGAGAAGATTAAAATGGAGATTTTGGAACCCTCTTCTGCACCCTATTCTAACAGGTGGTTTACTGTACCAAAGAAGAATGGTACTTTGAGATTTATTCAGGATATGCAGCCCGTGAACAAAGTGACAATCAGGAATGTGGGAACAGGTCCAGTTGTGGATGAATTTGCTGAGGCTTTTGCAGGACGAGCCATCTATTCACTAGGTGACTTGTATTCAGGTTATGATCAGTTTCAGCTTGCCTTGGAAAGCAGGGATATTACTACTATGCGGACACCTATTGGTCTTGTGAGGATGTGTACCTTGCCTCAAGGTGCTACAAACTCAGTTGCTCATATGATGAATGCTATGCATAGAGTTCTTCGAGACTATATTTCGCTGTATACCATGCCTTTTCTAGATGATGTGCCTATTAAGGGTTGTGCAGAAGAAGAAAAGAATGAAAGTCTTGATTTGCGTGGATGTAGACAGTTTGTGGCTGATCACTTGATTGCTTGTGAGCAAATTTTGAAACGATTAGAGGAGGTAAATTTGACACTTTCAGGGCTGAAATCTGTCTTTGCTGTTAATGAAGTCATCATAGTTGGGCATATGGTTGGATACTATGGCAGAAAGCCTTCTCCTGCAAAGGTGGATGCCATAAACAGGATTGCAGAGTATTGCTCGACTACTTCATAGGTGCGGAGATTTGTGGGAGCTTGTGTATTTTACATGATTTGGATTCCTCATTTTTCTCATATTGCAGATGTTCTCTATCAACTGCTTCGAAAGGGGCAGAAATTTCATTGGGATGAGAAGCATTCAAAAGCCATGCGTAAGCTCAAGAAGCTATTGCAATCAGCTCCTACTCTACGCAAGGCGGATTATCAGTGTGGACGGCCGATCATGTTGACAGTTGATACTAGCCCTATTGGCATAGGTTGGGTAGTGGGACAGGATGATGCTGATGGAAATAGGTATGCTATCCGCTTTGGAGCTAAAGTTCTTAATGAGCGACAAAGGAGATATCCGCAGATCAAAAGAGAGTTGTGGGGAGTAGTCACTGCACTGAAGTGTGACAAAGGATATTTTATTGGAGCTTCAGTTATTGTGGAAACAGATTGTTTGCCTTTGCTTGGCATGATTACTAGTTGCTCGACTCCAGATATAGCGATGCTTCGGTGGATTGCCTATATTAAATCATTGAATCCAGAATTTCGACACATAGCAGGGAAAGATAATCCAGTTGCTGACATGCTTTCTAGAGCGAGATATGAGGATGAGGAGTCAATGCTTGCAGAAGATGATGAGACAGAGTTTGCTGCTTCTGTCCTTATTCATGATTGTCATGTATCTACTGTTGAAGCCTTTAATGAAGAACTTTATGTTGATGAATGGCTGCAAATTGGACAATATCTAAGTTCATTGACTTGAAGAGCTGATTGGACAGATGATGAATTTAAGAAAATCAGAAGGAAGGCTTATGGGTATTTTTTGAAGGATGGTTTTCTTTGGAAGCATCCAAGAAAGAGAGGAGGCTTGCCCTTGACAGTAGTTTGTGATGTAGCGATGCAAATACAGATTATGCGAGAGTTTCATGAGAGCTCATGGGCTGGACATAGAGGTGTGTGGGCTACCTATGAGAAAATCAAAGAAAGATACTGGTGGAAAGGGATGTATAAAGATGTTTCTCACTTTGTGGAGACTTGCAGGGACTGCCAGCTTTACTCTTTAATACGACAACGACGAGGGCCCCATAAGCCCCTTATAATATTTTGAAACCTAAGCTTTATGTTAATGATTATATACACGGTTTGTCTAGCAAGGGGACGGATAGGTCCGTACAAATCCCTATGGCTCATGGGATGAATTTGTGCACATTAACGAAGATGTTATAATCCAAAACAGGGAGTATTATGGGATCAGGGGACAACAAGATCTCTTTTAACCTCTCAGCTCCAAAATAGAAGACCAACCTTTGCTGAAAATGTATCTCTCTACTAATGCACACATCCACCCGAATGATTTGAAATGATTGAAAGTTGTAGAAAGTAGGAGTATTCATTTATGCATTAACTACAAATTTTCACTACAAACTTTTATGAAGTGTGATGTTGAAGCTCTGGCCTCTTAGATCCCACCATTCGAGAGATGCGAAGGATTTGCTCACCAATGATTAGCATAGCTTTGGTGTGACCATGATCAGCCTTGTAAAGTTCATAGGCTTTGATAGCTACCTTCTCAATTACTTTGAGTCTTCTTGCTGGTAGTAGTTGAAGCACATCACCATATGTAGCCTCTCGCCAATACCGCATACCATTGATGTGTAACTCCCCCTCCAAAAACTTGTTAATCCCCGAATTTGAAAGTGCCTTCACCGCTTGAAGAGGAGGATCCTTAGAGAGTGTCTTTACACTAGACACCAAGCACTCAACACAATCCCTTGACCTAGAGACTTGATGAGAGCAAGATTTCTCTTGAAGAAAAGAAGGGTGTGTGTAATTTACTTGCTTTACCCGCATACGTGCCATTTGTCGATAAAGATTATTCTTTTCTTGAGCTTCCTTTGGAGACCATAGTGATACTCTTGAGAAATGAATACCTTGAATAGGGTTTGATAAAGATTCTTCCTTAATGATTCCTTAACAAACACTCGTTAAAGAAGAGGACAACTCCTTAGATGTTTCTTTCTTCATAGAAATTGTAGAGTGTAGCTTGAGAACTCCTCAGCGGGGGCACAAAAAATGAGGGCTGAAATGATGAAAGGATTGCCTCTTACCCATCCAACCTCCAATCCTCACTAACAAAACTAAAGAGAGACACCACCTAGCCAAAGGGAGGATGGGCTAGGACATCACTTTTCTCATAGAGAATCAAAAGAACCAAGACACAAATTTACAAGAGAGAATATATATAGTAGACACCATATTAGAATATGAGAGAGAGAGATGAGAGGAGAGGGAGACAAGAGGAGAAGAGGTAGAGAAAGCTTGCCATTATGTATTCATGGAATGAGAAGATGAGAAGAGAGGGAGACAAGAGGAGAAGAGGTAGAGGAAGCTTGCCATAAAAGAACTTACTCATAGTTTACCTCAAAGAGATAGACTAGCATGAGGGTATTTTAGAGTGCTCTCATGTGCTTGTCATTATCCTTCTCTCTATCCTTGTCCCTCTTTACATCTCCATGGGCTCCTTATATAGCCTCAATGAGGGATTAGATTAAGCTAACACCACAACAGAAACGAGGCATAGACACGCATGTTAGACGTGCAAAGTCGGGCGCGTCTATAATTATGTCTATATGTGCATGTCAAAGAGCATATAATTACACGTGAATTTTGCATCTATATATCCGCGCAAATAGACGCGAATATAGACGTGTTTTTAGACATGTAATTATTTAACCACCTAAAATTAGACTTAATATAATTAAAAAACCAGAGTTAATAATTATTTTTGCATTGCTCTCTAATGAATGGCAGTTCCTCCAGTTGACAAGCAAAGCCTGATATACGTAATTAACGGCAAGCGACACAAACCTTATTATACAATTAGTAGCAAGCATTGCATGTATCTCGTAATTTCTCTACTTGAAGATGATAAAAAATACTTCGTTTTTATTATGGAAAATACTTGACTATTGATTCTTGAGTATGCACATATGCGCATGATATTTTCCATAGAATTAAGAATACACATTGAATCATTAAGTGAATTAAGTATGTTGCAGTGAATGATCCATCTCATCTTCAATGAGATCAGCCCTTGCTAAACTATCTACTTCTAGGTCTATGTTACCAAGAGGTAACGAAACAAATAAGTCTATCCCACTATCAGATGTGTTGCTATATTGCTCAATAACTTCATCAATATCATCAACCACATTATTGTCCTCTTTTGTGTTTCCTTGAACATCCTCGCAAGGTTCATCTTGTACTATATCATGCATATCATCCATTATGGTGTCATCATGTACATCATCATTAATTGTTGGATTGTCATCTGCTATCTCTATGTTGGTAATATTACCATATATTAGTTTTGAACGATTAGATATAGGGATGACATAGCACCATCGGTTATTGTTTACCATTGGATAATACACAACCTGTATTTGAAAAACAAAAGCAAGAAACTTAAAAACTTATTATATTGTGTATATGTATCACATGTATACATATAAAAAAATAGCTCTTACATATATACCTGCTCGCATTGTTGACACTACAATAGAAACGAGGCATAGACGCGAAAATTCGGGCGCATCTATCAGAGCATCTATAAGTGCGTGTAAACGTGCATGTAAATAGACGTGAATTTTGCGTCTATATATCCGCACAAATAGACGCTAATATAGATGCGCCAGCAGACGCATAATTATTTAACCACATAAAATTAGCAATTCACATAATTAAAAAACCAAAGTTAATAATTATTTAACCACCTGAAATTGATTCTTGAGCATGCATATGTGCGCATGATAAAAACCATAGAATTAAGAATACACATTGAATCATTGAATTAAAAAAATAGAGTTAATAATTACTTTTTCATTGCTCTCTGATGAATGGTAGTTCCTCCAGTTGACAAGCCCGATATAAGTAATTAGCGACAAGCGACAGAAACCTTACAATTAGTAGCAAGCATTGCAATATGTATCTCGTAATTACTCTACGTACTTGAAGATGATAAAAGATACTTCCTTTTTATTATGGAAAATTCAATTTAGCTTTAAAATTGATTATTGATTCTTGAGTATGCACGTGTGTGAATGATAAAAATGATAGAATTAGGAATACACATTGAATCAATAAGAAAATTAAGTATGTTACAATGAATGATCCATCTCATCTTCAATGAGATCAACCCTTGCTAAACTATCTACTTCTAGATCTATGTTACCAAGAGGTAACGAAACAAATAAGTCTATCCCACTATCAGATGTGTTGCTATATTGCTCAATAACTTCATCAATATCATCGACAATCACATTATTGTCTTCTTCTGTGTTTCCTTGAACATCCTCGCGAGGTTCATCTTGTATTATATCACGCATATAATCCATTATGGTGTCATCATGCACATCATGCACATCTTGTACTATATCACACATATCATCCATTATGGTGTCATCTTACATATCATCCATTATGGTGTCTCTACTCTTCTTGAAGACTCTGCCTCCTTGCGTCGACGTTTTGCAGCCTCTCGACGCCCGGGAGGGAGCATCTGAGGATGTGGCACCGCATCTACTCAACCACAAAAGGGAGTTTCATGTACATTGATATATAATTCCTGCAACATAGACATGCAATCTTAGTGGTAAAAAAAAACAATGAATACCGGTGATTTTTCTCAGTCCCATTCTCCATACAAGCTGAGGTGTGACATTGCAATTCGACGTACTCGAAAAATACACCCTCGACAACGATCACACATGCATTTAATTTTTCGTCGTAGCCATGCATCTCGATTATGAAGACGCAATGTCTCATCCTCACTTGAGGATGTGCTCATTGACTCACCAGCCTGCACTGCACTAGGTGATGACGACGTCGACATGATTAAACCTAATTCATGACAACATTAAAATATTTATCATTCATATGTTTATATAATATCTCAATTTTAAATATACAAAAATCATCATAAATACATTAAAACTTATTATAATAATTCACTATCAAAACTTATATTAAAAATAAAAATTTATGATAAAGCCCAAATGCGCATCCATATCCGCATTTAACTACGCATCTATATTGGTGTCTATTTTCGCATCTATATTTGCGTCTATACTCGCGTCTATCTGAATAATAGATGCACATATACACGTAAAAATAGACGCACATGTCAAAATTCAAACCATACTTAAATCATTTCTTTTCAAACAGCGCCTTTCCTTTCTTGCGTTTTTTGCGGTTCTGAAGCTTGAGTTTAGCCGACATACACTCTCTTCATGCCTCACCTAGTCTCTTCATCCCTCACCTCCTCATGACTCACCTCTTCTTTCATTTCAAACACACAAGAAGGAAAAAAGGAAAGCCAAGGAGAGGAAGAAAGAGAGAACAAGAAGAAGTAGCAAGCAAGCATCAAGGGAGGGTAACTTACCAAGGAGAGGAATAAGGAGAAGGAAGAAGCGCCACCACCCGCCACACCAAACACCCAAGGTGAGGTCTCTCTCTCTCTCTCTCTCTCTCTCTCTCTCTCTCTCTCTCTCTCTCTCTCTCTCTCTCTCTCTCTCTCTCTCTTTGTTTCTATCTTCCTCTCTATGCTCTGTCTGTGTATTTAGGATTTGTGATTCCATTATGTCTTATATTTTGTAAATCATCAATGGCGGTCGTCGGCCTAAAATTGGCCGACCGAGCGCATCTGATAGCACGTCTACATCTCAATGTAGACGCAGACATAGATGCGAAAAATGTTTCCTCTCATAGCATCTGAGGGCGCGTCTTAGAGTGTGTGTGCCCGCGCATGTGCTCTTTAGTGTACACGCAATGATACATGCACTACATAGAAGGTTGACCTGCAGTCTACACGCGATTATACATGCGCATTGACCTGGGATGTGCGTCTCACAATGCGTCTGTGCTGCATCTTAGATGCGCAGATAGACGCGATGGACAGAAGGTTCACTCAGACGCGTCTAAGCTGCAATTTAGACGCAGGGATACACGCGCCAAGTCTCCCAGTTCTGATAGTAAACATCACGTATCTTGCAATGATGAATGTGACCAATCCCATGTTTGTGTTTATCAGTTTTCTTGTCTAAGAGAAGCATTAGCACTTAAGTGTTATGCTCAATGTCTAAAGAAAGCTCTTTGAAAATGTAGGTAATATATGATTTTTTGTATGCAAATAAATTTGTCTTTTTCCTGTGTTTTTTTTGTAGATGTCGTATCCTGGTTCATCTAGCAATGACCCAGATGTGGATCGCATGAATGATACATTGGCCTCCTTTGGCAGGGGGGTCAATGCATTTTTTGGAGGTTTCCTAGTAGGGAAGACTTCATGGGAGAGATGACTAGATACCTTGGCCGCTCTCCCACAGCGGACGAGGTGTTCAGTGTCATATCTGGGACGCCTCTGGCATCTTTGCCTAACATTACTTCCCAGACTCCACATGCAGGTACTCCATATACAGGTACTCCATATGTAGGTACTCTATATGCAGGTACTCCACGTGCTCCATGTGCATCGGCTGAAGCACAAGCATCTGCAGAAGCACGTGCATCTGCAGAAGCTCGTGCGTCCAGCGAGGCAGAGGGTAGTCGACAGAGAGGGAGGAGGGAGAGTTGAGGGGGAGAACGAGGCTTATGTGGGGGTTTCCTAGGAGGTGGCGAGCGATCACCCTCACCAGTAGATCACGTAGAGGAGGCTGTATGCCAGTACTATAGAGTTACATATGCTGGTGGTATCTTTCATGATGATGAGGGAAGGGATGTAATGGCATACATGAGGAGCGTTGTGCATGCGACGTATAAAGATTATTTCATTGCTTTCAAAAATCAGAAAATCAGCTTGTGGCAGGAGGTGTTGAGGGCAGCCGATAGGAGGTACCCGAATCCTGAGGGTCAGCGATTCTCAGATGATTGGGGACGTACAAAAGTGAGGGATATGCTTCACAACAAAAGATCCCACCTCATGACACGGGCCATGGGCTCACTGCGGAGGCTGGAGGAGGGGCGTGGAGCCTATAGCCAACCACCTATGTGCCACCACATAAAGTGGAAGAAAGCCAAGAAGAAAGCAGTTGAGAAAGTGAAGAGTCACTAGCACATAGAGGCACGACGGATCCAAATGGAAACCATGGGATCGTGGCATTACGGATCGGGCGACAGAGAGTCGTGGGAGGCAGAGTTTGTAAGTATATTTTGATTTCTATTTTTTTTAAATTTATATTTCTTTCAATTTTTTATATATTTTAGTCTAATATATTGTGATTCATAATTGTTTGTATATCTCTAAATGTTTTGCAGACTACCATCATTGGTAGGACACCCACTCCTAGAGAGGTATCAGATGTATGAGGAGGGTTTTTTTATTTTCCGTTCGCGTCTATTAGTGCTTGTAAAAGCGTGTCTACCAGCGTGTCTATATGCACATGTATATGTGCGTCTATTGCGGGTCTATTTGTGCATGTAAATTCGTTGATACATGTGATTATAGACGCAAATGGTAGACGCCCAAATAGACGGGCGGATAGACGTGCCCGTAAGAATTTCTCTATATTCAAAAATCGCGTCTAAATGTGCGTCTATGAGCCCTTTTTGTTGTAGTGTGAGGTAGTACTAATGTGTCATTCTTGTTTGAGGTAGTACTAATGTGTCATTCTTGTTTTGGTGAAATTTTGTAGAGTCAATGATTACAAAACCACTTGGATGACATTTGATTGTACAATGCTCACCATTTGTTACCACTTCTTTAAACCACTTCACATCCAGTACATATATAAAGAATCAAGCTTCAGAATATCTTGGATCAATCCACAATAACCTTCCATGGTACCATTGGCATCCTCAAAGTGAGCAAGGACACCACAATCTTGGGTATCTATCTTTTCATCTATATGTTGAGTTTGAAGATGTTTACCCTCATACCAAATAGCATTGAATAATGTGCACTAGTAGTAAAAGATTAAGATCAAACATGTCAATTATTTATATAAAATATATATTATAGAAACAAATTAATTGATAGTATGTCTCACCTTTGATAAGCAACCTCGTGCGTATTCCCACTCTTCTTGAGATATATTAATTTCCTCCTCTTTTTTCATTCTCTCCATTTCCTCATGTAACCAATCTATATTAATATGACATGGGAGCGCATTTAGATGATCTGGAAATGAGACATTACTTTCATATGTGGTGCGAAATGCTTGTCTTTCACTTTTTCTTCTTGCCCTTGCTTCATTATATAGTATCACCCATTTGCTCATTACATCACTATTGAGCACACAAAATCTATTTAACTTACGAAGTTTTTCTTTTGTTAGCACTTTACTCATTCCTTTTCCTTGAGGTATCATAGAGGTCATCCTCAAGTCTTCATCGTTTTTTCATAGTTGTGGTTGAGAGGGGTCCACTTCAGCAAGATATTTAGAGATATAAACAAGGGATGATTGCACTAACCAACCCTCAGCCATGCTTCCCTCAGGCCATGCTTTTTACCTCACAAAATCTTTCCAGGTATTCATGAAGCGCTCAAAGAAAAACATCCACCTTGCATGAACTGCCCCACAAAGTGCGATCTTATCAATTAAATGTACGAGTAAATATAATTGAGTAGTCAAAATGGATCGAGAAAAAATTTCCTCCACCAAACAACCACCTCAACAGATAATACTCGAGCATCTTGCAATGTGTTTGGATCAATTTCCTTCGAGCACACGTATATGTCAGGATGTATTTGACAATTATTTATTTTTGTGTAGAAATTCAAAGATATATAATGAAAAAATAGAATGTATACACACCTCATAAGCCCTCCCATCTTGTAAATGATATCACATACATCTTTGGATACACAATGGGATATGCTTGTAGGAAGTACAAACTGAATGTAAACAATATTCATAGATCACATGATTAGTTGAGGAAAAAGTCATCATATCCCAAAGTTTACACATAGTTACTCTACTAATTACTATATTCATGGTTAGAGATACCCTTACTTGAATCCTTTTGTGCCAATCGTGGGACTTCAAACCAGATAGTTGCTCCACACCTCTTTTTTTCTCTTTATGAAGGCTCCCTTGAGACATCTCATACATCCTGTGGGTGTTCAAAAGCTACATATTTGTTTATTCACTATTTTTTCCTCGTTCTTTGACAACATCCAAGGTGCATGGGGTAGCTCAATCTTTCCTCTAGGTCCAATGCGTGGCCAAGATCGTCTCGTGCGACCAATGTTACGTAAATCCTCCCTTACATTGACTGAATCACGAGCCCCTATCAAGTGATCCCATAATGTAGATACAACATTTTTGAATATGTGCATGGGGTCCAAGAGGTGATTGATCTTGAGTTTAGTCCAACAGGTGATTGATCATGAGAACCTAACAAACAAACAATATATTATGTAAACAATTCATCATGCTAAATACTTTAAAGTCAATCGAGAGAAATGCACTTTTTACCGACTCATGCTGAGTGGAGGGTGGCTGACGGCATTAATCCGTCTCTCCTTCCAATCTCGAATGGTTAGAGATTGTGGAGTCATTCCATTAGTAGGAAGAACATATTTGGGATGGTCAATAGGAAGAAATCGATGATAATTGTCATAGATAACCTTCTTTAAACATGCCGGCCTAGAGGAAACTAGAGAGGGACCACAAATAGGACATGCATGATATCCTGATGTGGTTAAACCTAAACAAACAAGTGAATTAATAAAATGCAATTGATTCAAGTCTTGAATTTCAAATATAGAGTTATATACATGCACCTGAACACTTTCGTATCCTGGAAAGTCATGCATGGTCCACAACAACATGGCCTTCAACATGAAATCTCTAGAGGATGCAAATGTGCTTGTATCTTGCACCTCAATACCTTCCCATAACATTTCTAACTCTTCAATCAAAGGCTCTAAGTAAATGTCCATGTTTTTTACCTTGTGCTTTCTAGGAATCAGAAGGGACAACATTACATATCCCTTTTTAATTGCCATGGATGGAGGAATATTATAGTTCACCAATACCACTGGTCATACACTATATGATGTGCTTTTGATGCCAAATGGATTGATTCTATCCATACCTAAACTAAATCTAAAATTTATTGGCTCTTCTTTGAAAACGGGCCACAAATTATCTATATGTTTCCATGTTGGTGTGTCTGTAGGGATCCTCTATTTTCCATCACTTGAACGATGACTAGCATGCCATGACATGAGCTTTCCAATAGACTTACACTTGAACATAAGTTGAATACGTGAAACAATCAAAAAATATCGCAAAACCTTATGAGGCACATCCATTGACTTCATCTCCACTTCGTATCTTGATTTGCCACAAACAAGACACTCTCGTGCGAACTCATGAATCCCACAAAATAAGACATAATCATTGACACATGCATGGATCTTGACATAATCGAGGCCTCCCAGAGATGTCAAGTAATGTCTTGCTTGCTCTCTCTTAGTTGGCAATTTGTTTCCTTTTGGAAGCATTTGTGATAATAACCTATATATATTTTTAAAAGTGAGTTAAAAAACCACCAACATATATTTGTGTTTGATTTCAAAATAGAACAATTAATATTATGATTCGTAAGCCAAACTGAATTGATATCTACTTCAATAATGCATTAAAACTGACATTACTCCATCCATAAATTGTTTGCAAGTTAAGTATCTCGAGGGACGTACGAAAAACAGATTACATACAACGGAGTAGATGATGCTATGTATAGTGGGTCATCTGGCTTTGTAGAGTGACCTTCTCCCCAAACACGTTGTGAAAATAGATCGTGTACCATGTTGTCCAAAATCTCATCCTTTATAACTTAATGGGGCATTTCATGAGGGCTACTATCATGGTCGTTAGTCTCCACTCTTCTTGAAGACTCTGCCTCCTCACGTCGATGTTTTGCAGCCTCTCGACTCCCGAGAGGGAGTATCTGAGGATGTGGCACCGCATCCTGCTCAACCACAAAAGGGAGTTTAATGTACATTGATATATATTGAGTAACACAGACTAGCAATCTTAGTGTTTTAAAAAAAACAATGAATATCGGTCATTTTTCTTGGTCCCATTCTCCATACATGCTGAGGTGTGACATTGCAACTCGACGTGATCAAAAAATACACCCTCGACAATAATCACACATGCATTTAATTTTTCATCGTAGCCATGCAGCTCGATTATGAAGACATAATGTTTCATCCTCACTTGAGGATGTGCCCGTTGACTCATCAGCATGCATCGCACTAGGTGATGACAACGACATGATTAAACCTAATTCATGACAACATCAAATTTGTTATTCATATATTTACATAAAAACTTCAAGTTGGCATATTAATTATTATAAGATCTCAATTTTAAATACGCAAAACTTATCATAAATACATAAAAATTTATGATAAGAACTCACTATCAAAACTTATCTTAAAAATAAAAACTCATGATAAAAGCTAAATGCACGTCTATATTTGCGTTTACCTACGCATCTAAATCTGCGTCTATTTGCGCATCTCACTTCGCGTCTATGAGCGCGTTTACATAAACTGAGACGTGTATATACACACGAAAATAGATGCAAAAGTCAAAATTCAAAAGATACTTAAATAATTTCTTTTCAAACTGCACCTTTTCTTTCCTGCATTTTTTGCGCGTTTTAAAGATCAAGTTTAGCCAACATGCAGTCTACCTCCACTAGTCTCTTCATGCCTCACCTCTTCTTTCACTTCAAAGAGACAAGAGGGGAAAAAAGAAAGCCAAGGAGAGGAAGAAAGAGAGAACAAGAGAGAGGAGAACAAGAGGAAGAAGAAGCAAAGGGGGGAGACAACAAGCAGCAAGCAAGCATCAAGGGAGAGTAACTCACTAAGGAGAGGAAGAAGGAGAAGGAAGAAGCGCCACCAACCGTCCACACCAAATACCCAAGGTGAGTCCTCTCTCTATCTCTCTTTCTCTCTCTCTCTTTCTCTCTCTCTCTTTGTGTATTAGGATCTATGATTGAACTTCTTATAGCACAAATAAATCATGAATGGCGGTTGTCCGATTAAAATTACCGACTGAACGCATTTGTAAGTGCATGTAGATTTCAATACAGATACATGTATAGACGCGAAGCTATGTTTGCTGTCATCGCATCTCCTAGAGCGTGTATTCCGCCTTTCAGACGCGGGAATACACGCGCTCGGACCAGCGGCTTTGACTTCAGAGTTGTGTCTCCAGGTGCGTGTATTCTGCATGTCAGACGCGGGAATACATATGCTCTGCCCAGAAGCTTTGACTTCAAAATCACATCTGAGAGTGCGTGCATTCTGCATCTCAGATGTGGATATACACACGTTCTAACTAGTGGGTTTGATCGGAGAGATGCGTCTAAAAGCACGTCTATCCTACATTTTAGACGCAATTATATACGCGCCAGCTAGCTCTGATAAAAAATAATTTTTAAATTCTAGAATTGTACGAATTTGTCTTCTTCCTGTGTTTTGTTTGCAGATGTCACATCCTGGTTCATCTAGCAATGACCCTGATTTGGATTGCATGAATGATACATTGGGCTTGTTTGGCAGAGGGGTCAATGCTTTTTTTGGAGGTTTTCCTAGTAAGGAAGACTTCATGGAAAAGATGACTAGACACCTTGGCCACTCTCCCACAACAGATGAGGTGTTCAACGTCATGTCTAGAATACCTCTGACGTCTTTGCCTAGTACTGCTTCCCAAACACCAAATGTCCAAACTCCAATTGCAGGTACTCCACGTGCAGCACCTGTACATGCATCGGTTGAAGCACAAGTGTCAACTAATGAACGTGCATTTGTAAAAGCACATACATCCAGTGAGGCAGAGGGTAGTCGACAGAGAGGGAGGAGGGAGGAGGGAGGGTCGAGGGGAGGACGAGGCTTGTGTGGGGGTTGCCTAGGAGGTGGCAAGCGATCACCATCACCAGAAGATCACGTAGAGGAGCCAGTACGCCAATACTATAGAGTTACAGATACTGGTGGCATCTTCCATGATGATGAAGGAAGGGATGTAATGGTGTACATGAGGAGCGTCGTACATGCGACGTATAAAGATTGTTTCGTTTACTTCAAGAATCAAAAAAGCGGCTTATGGCAGGAGGTGTTGAGGGCAGTCCATAGGAGGTACCCAAATCTTGAGGGTCAGCAATTCTCGAATGATTGGGGATGCACAAAAGTGAGGGATTTGCTTCACAACAAAAGATCCCGCCTCATGACATGCACCAAGGAGTCCTTGCGGAGATAGGAGGAGGGGCGTGGAACCTATAGCCAACCACCTATGTGCCATCGCATAGAGTGGAAGAAAGCCAATAAGAAAGCAGCAGAGAAAGTGAAGAGTCGCCAGCACACAAAGGTGCGATGCATCCAAATGGAAACCATGGGATTGTCGCATTACAGATCGGCCGGCAAAGAGTCGTGGGAGGCAGAGTTTGTAAGTATATTTTGATTTCTAGTTTTTTAAAATTTATATTTCTTTCAATTCTTTATATAATTTGTTCTAATATATTGTGTCTCATAATTATTTGTATATATCATAATTGTTTTGCAGGCTACTATCGTTGGTAGGATACCTACTCCTAGAGAGGTAGGTTACCATTCAGGCCATAACTGCGCAGCCACATGGCTTCACTTCTATGAGGAGGGTCTCATCACTGAGGAGCAATACAATCGGGCTATGAGGATTGGACAGCAAGAGGAGGCATATGTTTCTTACTTTCCTATTAAAAATATAGCTAATTATAACTTTTTCTTTGCAATTATACGTAAGCAACCTTGATCTTTTTTGTGTGTAGGCGAACCCCGATGTGGAGCATAGCGAGGAGGGGGATAGCGACACTAGTAGCCATGGTGGTGCTAGCGAAGATGTTTCTTCTTCAGATTCGTAGAGAAGCACCATACCTCCTCCATGGCCTTGTTTCCTTGTATATCTAGTATCCATCTTTGAGCCTACTGCTTATGGCCCCGCTTTAGGTCGCAAGCACTTAAACTCCCCATGTAAATGTGTTTTATCCATAATGAATACATGGATGTTTGTTTTCAATTCTCATGCCTTCAGATCCCTTGTATTTTTCCCAAATACACAATTTGATGTATGGGAAGGGGAAAAAAAACCAGAGAGCATGTGGGTGCAAAAAAAAACCAGAGAGCTTGCAACCACATGCTCTCTGGTTTTTTTTTCTAGTTCTGTTCTTCGCGTTTATTTACGCGTCTAAATTGCAGAAAACGCGAGTCTATATTCGCGTCTAAAATGCAGAGTATATGCGCTCATATATACGCTATATAATTCAAATTAGTAAAAAGAAATTAAATATTAAAAAAAAAACAGATTTTTGGTTTTGCGCTCGTGTCTATAAGCGCGTGTAAACAAACGTCTATAGACGTGTCTATATGCTCGTCTAATTTTCCATGTAGACACACTGGTCGATGTACAAAAGAAATTAAATAAATAGCAATTTTGATTTTCCTATGCACTTGTATTCAGGCGTGTATATGTGCATCTACGGCGCATCTATTTTTGTGTGTAAATTTCTTCATACATGCGACTATAGACGTGAAATGGTAGACGCGCAAATAGACGAGCTTGTAGAGTGCCCGTAAGATTTTCTCTCAATTCAAAAATCGCATCTAAAAGTGCATCTAAGAGGCCTTTTTGTTGTAGTGTAATTGTCTTTATTAACATAATCCTAGATGATTTATGGCATCTTTGAAAATATGGAGAATAGTGGATGGGACAGGTCCCCACCTTGGTCATCATGCAAGAAGCCAAGGGTGGTGGTAGACAAAATAGAGAAAGGAAGCTAAATTACAAGAGGTGGGTTCCCAAAGCACATTATTATAACATATTTACAAGAAGGATAGAATGAAAAGTTGATGTGGTGAAAGAGAGAAGAAAATTGCATGTAGTCAGCAGTCTGTGCCTTTGTAACTTCAAATCGGTAAAGAATCAGAAAAAAGTTTCTTCTGCAACTTTCTAGACCAGGTCAAAACCGACTGGGTTACGCAAGAATTTTCTTGAAATTTGCATTTCCTTGGGAGTTATTGAGATTTATAAAAATGGCTTCCAAAAGCTGCTTTGACTTTAGTCTCCCATATATATATAAATACATATAAGCATGTGACAGAAGGGGTCCATGCTTGTAAGCTTTTGTGTAAGATCCAAATAACATCATGATATGGATATTGACTTATGTACTAGGGTGAGGTGTCCTCTAATGATGGTGATAGATTCCAAATCTTAGTGATGCAAGCGGAACCCACGTGTAGTTGGAGGCTAGTCCTTTGAAAAATCTATGCAGTCACTCAACTCCTAGGTGTAATCCATTTTCATCTTCACTAAGATAACCATCCCTTTTACCCTTTACATTGACATCCCTCATAAGAACTTTCTCCCCCCATTTTCTAGAGTTATCATAATCGAGAAGCAATGTGAGTGCTTTAAGAGTAAACCCAAAGTGATATGGTAAGGCTCTTGATAGGGATTTTGGCCAAATTTTGTGGTAGAAATCCAGTTTGTAAAAAACTCGGATTAGCTACCAACGGTGGATTCAGACAACAGTATGTTATGATCAGTGAAGGACGATGATAGACTGACCGAAGATGTGGTGGTTGGAAATGGGGTAGAAAAAAGGATGGATACTACAATGCAGAAGAAAGTGAATTGGTTTTATATATTGCATCATGCATCCATGAAGACATGGCTCGCTAGGTACGAGTAGGCCACGAAATGGGAAGAAGTGCGATAAAAATTTCAAAGAAATACACACCATTTACCAATTCGATATCATGAGGCCATGGAGGAAATGTCGCAGTTTATGTCTATGCGATGGTTACATTAAGCTTTGATCATATCCTCTTACGAAGTGGTGGAGATCTCTACTGAGCAGTGGGAATTCTTGAGGGGATGTAGTCCAAAGGTGACCGCATGTTTTATAAGCAATCATGTCTAGATCTTATATGTGACAACTAATCTAACCATTTGAATGTACAGTACAAAATATACAGTGTGGCGTGGTCACGTGGGCAATATTATTGCGTCGAGCGCATTGAAAAAATGCTCTCTACAACGGATTGTGGTGTCATGGCAAAGTTCGAGCAAGAGAGCTGACGGCGAACCACAGATCCAAATACCGTTATAGATGAGATGGAGTATTTTGGGAACTTGCAAAGTTTTATCTCAGTGGATTACCGTAGCTTCTCCATGATCATATTCGATGTACAGTGGTTCAAAGTGATATTACAAGGAGTTGGGAAAACCGTTCGGCGAGGTCCATCTGGATCTCTCGAAATAGATTCCGAGAAAAGATGAATAGATCTGTGTGACATATTTGTCTTGCCGGCCCACTTTGAACATGTATATGAACTATTTTTTAAAAAATTTTCACGACATAAAATAGTCACAAATGTTGAATCACTCTTATATGTGATCTTGAATAGGTAATTTTCTATCCAAACCCCTGACAACCTTGATGGTGGTATGTTATGCCTTCAACTTCTCGGAGTGCAAGAGTGTACGATGAAAGCAATGTTCCCAAAATAGATGAGGAGAGTATGCAAGTGGAGGGGTCGATATTGCAAGGGGTGGAGATCGAAGCATGTAAAGGAGGCAGATTCACGTAATGATGACGGAAAGACAAGAGGCCAAGAATTCTTTGAAAACAAAGTGGACTCCTTCTTCTATGATGACCTATCTATAGACCTTCCAGTGTATACCAAGCTGTGCTAGGAGATTAACATGGGACCGTAGACTAGGTTATCCTTGCTAGATCCACCTACTCAATTCGTTGATGAATTGCTTTTAAGGGTACTGTAGAATATGCATTTTAAGTAACATCATTTTTTAAAGAGTTACATTACCGTGCTTTACTTGAATCTTTATATTGATTATGCTAACATCATTTTCTATGTGTGTAGGTTACCTTTAAGGATATTTAGAGAGTAGGATGAGTCAAGGGATGAGTGATGAGGAGTTGCAGGAGATATTCACATGTATGTCTCCAAATCAGATGGATAGATTGAGAGATATGGCAAACCACGAGTTGTCTCAGACATAATCGGGCTGTTCCATGAGATCTACTATGGCTTGCTCTGATGCTTCATTTTCTAGTAGACGAGCTTGATGCTCTAGACAGACTGGGTCCAGATAGAGGGAGTGGTTCATGGGGGCACTGCAAAGATGTGGATGCTATAAGCATGCGGTCAAGCTCCATAGAGGGGTGCTACTCCTTGCTCTCATACAGGTTCCAGAGAGGGTGGCTCAAGTGGGTATTGTGGAGGAACCGATGCAGTATCTCTGTCTCGTCGTTTTGGTGGAGATGTGTCACCTGTAGGATTTGTCATACCTATGGGGACATCTACTCTAGTGACTCCAACCGTTCGCACAGGTAGCACCCCTATGGATATCACTCCAAGAGATACTATCCCCATGTACAGGGGTCTCTTGGTTATGCCTAGGAGCGCGGTCGTAGGTAGGAGAGAACACACCATAGACGTATCCCAAAGGGGTATGGATACCTCATAGATGACAAGACAGGTGTTGTGATCATGAATGATGAGGGAAGGAGGATGATGTCTCGCATGAGAGAGTTGCATCAACAAGTTTTTTGGCATAACGTCTTGGACCATTGGAAGAATATACCCAAGGGGAGCAAGGACCATATAGTGGGATCCTTGCACGAGGAGTTTCTGGTACCTACTTTGGCAGAGAGGTTTTCCATTGGGTGGAAGATGGAGTGTATGCGTACATACATGCCACATAGTGATCGGATGCACGCAAGGCACTCAAGAGTGGCACCTCTCAAAGCCTGAGTGGTTAGACGCAGATGATTAGCGGAGACTCATGGAGGAGGCTACAGATTCTCCAAGACATTTGCAACAGCAGCGGAAAGCAGCAAGGGCATGATTGGAGGTAGGGATTGTGCATTATCTGGGGAGTGGTGGCCACAAGACTTATCTGGAGGACTTTCTAAGTTTTTATTTTGTTCTTCTCACTTTCTTATTTGCAATATCACTAGTACTGACAATCGTGTTTCGAACAGTTGTATTCTGTTTTCCTTGCAGCACTCCATTACAAACTACGATCCCACCGACCTAGAGACTCGATATGCAGAGACACGGTCTCACTTCACTGATCAATAGACTGTATGCATGTGGTGGCCTAGTAAGTCAATCATCTTTCTTGTCCATAGTTACTATTTTCTTTAAAAATGCATTATGTATGGTGGACTAATGTGTAGTTGTTTATTTTGCAAAGTCCCTTTAATGCTTCTTTGCGTCGGGATAAGCTTCCGTATCCTGAGGATCTATAGCTTGCACTTCGATTCGTGGAGCGCATACCCTTTTCTTTTTGGTCATGTGATCTCTGCAAGTATCTTCCATGTACTATCCCTTAGATGTACTTATCATCCTTTGTATCTTGCCATAATTCCATGAGTTTTCATCAGCGATCTTGTACTTATTCTATATATGAGTCTTGTGGATTCAAGACATTTTGCACTCATCTTGATGACCATTGCATACCTAACATGTCATTCAGACAAATAAATATATTCTCAGTAACCATCGCTATTAGCGTTGCAAATTTATTGCACGCGTCGTTATTGGTGTCGCAATATGCACCGCAAAACATTGTGAGGGTTTTGTAGAGATGCTAATACCAACATGTTTAGGGAGGACGGGGGTAATTTTTTTAATGAACATTTGCATCGCTTTGAATGTCAGTATGAGGCCTATATCTTGTAATGTTTTGTACCTCCCTTTCTTTTCTCTCCCGCTCTCTATTTTTATCTCTCCTCCCTCTCTATTTCTCTCCTCATCCTTTTTCTCTCACTCTTTTCTTTTTTTTTCCCTCTCTCTTTACTTCTCCCTCCCCCTTTCTCCCTCATTGTTTCTCCTACTCACCCTCCTCTCTCTCTCCCTTCATCTCTCTATTTCTCTCTCCCTCTCCTTCTTTGTTTTCTTTCTCCCCTTTCTCTCCCTCTTTCTCTCTTCCTCTCCTTCCCTTCTTCTCCTCCCTCTCTCCCTCTCTCTCAATGCATCTATTCACAAACAAAAAAAAGAAAGAAAAAAAGAAAACAAACAAAACAAAGCAAAAAGAGGCAATGTACCTACCTCAAAGGCTCGAAGATGAAACCCTTTGTTCCTCCTTTTCGTGGCTTCCCTTCCTTCTCCTTTGCACCCTTTCTTCTTCACGTACGAAAATGGTTGTAGCGAGGACAATGGTGATTAGCTCTCCATCTCAAATCTTTAAACTCTCTTTCTCTCTCTTTCATTCTCTTTCGCAAATGCTTTCAACAAATGCCGCACTTAGATTTTAAACACTCTATTTTTCTTAGAGCGATGTCACTATTAGCGTAGCGTTGCTATTAGCAATGCCGATATTTTTCGTCAGAACCGACTATGAATATCACCCCATTCCCTTGTAGTGGATGCTTTTAATGACTTTTGGGCAGAGAAAGCTTAATATAAATCCATAAATGCATGCATGGGGGAGATTGTATCCAATGATTATGACATGTACTCTTTTTGTCTCAATTTCTCTCCTTGATTCCCTCATTAACCCTTCGTCTTGTAATTTTTGTTAGAAAAAATGGTTGGTTATTTATTTTTGTGGATTTTCTTTATCTATTTGCAACATGATAGTAACTTATTATGTATCGATGTGGTGGTAGTACTTATTGCATCACGCATGGTATATAGATGATAGGCAACTAATTTGTTTTGTGTTGTGGTGAGCAAATTTCTAAGCGGAGTTACAAGGAATAATTATTTTGAGGAGCGCATTTTGATGCATAGGAATCATTTATTATTGGGTGCTTCATGACACAAAAATATAGTATTTTAAGGTACTCTCTAGTGCAGAGACATTCTATATGCATGCACACAACTTATTTATTTGGATGTAACTTGTCTGGAAGGCATCATGGGATAGATTATTATTTTTGTAAGACTTAGAATATATTTATTTAATGGGATATTCTTAAACAAAAGCGTGGCATTCACGAAAGGAAAGTAAATGCCAAAAGAGGAGGCTTTCAATGATTTTTTTGTACAAAATGTAGGATTTTCATCTAGAGATGTTCGTGTTATTATACATTAAGCATAGTTTTTGCTTCTTTGAGTTTCTTTTGGAGTCGAGATAATAATTCTAATATCGATAATTTTATTTGAAAAGTAGGGGACTAGCATTATCTAAGTCAATTATTTTTTGTGGAATTTGTGTTACATATTACATCTTCTAATAGGGATATTACGATTCACGTTTCATATGTTCAATGACCATGCCTTTATGTTAGATCCACCTTCTCATTTGCAAATCCACAATATATTTCTTATTAGTTCTTTACGATAATTGAAGTGTGGACTTACTATTCATCTTGTCTTTGACCAACCACACTTATTACACTCACGGAGACCATGACTTTTGAGAATCAAACACTATTCAAGAGGCTTGATGAATGCGCTGGATGACCATTCAAAGTTTGGGTGGTTGTCTACGCAGGCTAGCCCATAAGAGTTGGGGTGAATCATCTTCTAAAGGAACCTATATATGGAGATGAGCACGCAAAATCGCTCTCCTGTGTGTGCATTGTCAAAGTAGTGAGCAGCTAAATGATTCTCCTTTGATACCAAGGAACATGTATTACGTGATGAGAGTCTTGGGTAGTATACACAAGGAACTTTCAATCGTTTCCCACATAGGCAATTTGGTGAAATATAGGAAATTCTCCAATATTTCCTATGTAGACAAGTATGTATTCCCCATCTATAACTAGGAAATTGCATTCCCTACATCTTATAATAGAGAATATAGAGCATTCCCTACATTCCTTTGAAAGTCCCTACATTCCCTACATCTTATAATAGGGAATATAGAGCATTCCCCACATTCCTTTGAAAATCCCTACATAAGGAATTATAAGGATGTGATTCCCTACTTTTATGTAATAGGGAATTAAAGGTACAATGAGAATAAGATAAAGATGATGTTTATCACAATTCTCTATTTCTCAATTCAAGTTGATACTGATGGTTTCGAGAAGGTAAGGACAAAGGTGATGATGACTATCACGGTGGTGATGAGGTTAAGAAAAATGAAAACGACAAGGAACATATATTTCAATTGCAATTTGAGGCGGCTCCAGTTGACGAGAGAAAGGAAAGGCTTTTGTAAAGATTATTCAACCTTTGTTTTAATTTCATCCACGAGTCCCCCCCTTCACACCCAAAGAGACACATGAGTGGACAAAACACAAGATATTACAATTCCACAATCCTCCATGCCAACAATCATCCCCTCCATTCCCATGCAAGCATTCGAGCTTATTTTCTTATAATCACATTTACAACATATGTAATTTCTAGAAATGGCAAGTGATTAAGAGATTATTGTGCAACCATAGCATGTGCCTCTTGTGCTAGTACTCGAGCTTGTAGAAAGTGAATGTGCCTTTGCTACAACTTATACAACACTAAAATTTCTAGCTTTGGGTATACAACACCTAGCCAAACTTGCTAGCCCCACACCTAGCCCACATACTCGACTAAGGTGACTAGATCAATCTTATTTTACTTTACTAAAATTTAGTATTTTATTTATTTTATTTCTATGTTTAACTTTCATTGAGGCCCCATTCCTAGACCACATGGGTAGCTATGATGGGTATACAAGAAAGGCTTGGTAAACTAAAATTAATCATGAGAATTTAAATATATTATAGTTGTATTTATAACATTAACATCAACTTCTAAGGGTAACAACTTTGTGCACGCTCTCTCTCTCTCTCTCTCTCTCTCTCTCTCTCTCTCTCTCTCTCTCTCTCTCTCTCTCTCTCTCTCTCTCTCTCTCTCTCTCTCTCTCTCTCTCTCTCTCTCTCTCTCTCTCTCTCTCTCTCTCTCTCTCTCTCTATATATATATATATATATATATATATATATATGGGGCTATAATGGAATAATGTCCTAGGTGGTTTGACTTAACATACACGAACAAAGATTTTGTTGTATTATATATCTGTACAACACATATTCTCAAATAAACCTAGGAAAACTGAAGTCAAAGTGGCAAAATACCAAAAAACGCAACCTTTTTAGTTACTATTAGATTGTTTTTTACAGTATTGCAGTGAAATGCCTTGTGTGTGTGTGTGTGTTTTGGTGTGTGTATTCATAGCAATATTGTAATGTATAACAACCTTCTGTGATGTGTTTTTGAAAGTATCTTCCAATATCATGTGACGTGCTTGAAAGGTGTATACCATGTGAGAGTGAAAACACTGCAAGGTGTGTAATGGAAAGTGATGGCACATGCTAGTGTCAGACACACTTGCACATTGAGGATATGTAAGTCTATAGAGATTCTGATGTTGAAGAAAGACAATCAAGAAGAAGAGAACAAGAACAAACAATGGAAGCAAATCATCAAGCAAGATGATGAGAAATGAGAAAGTATTGATGATGTAGATGCATCCAACCACATTATGTTCATATCACACTACATGCATTGGGGGTTTTATTCTCAAATGAAACTACATGAATTAGCATTCAGGTTAGTAAAATGTGTTGGATGTTGTGGATTAGAACCAAAGGAAACATTGAATTTCATCCTTAAAGAGTATTAATGTTTTTGTTGTATTTAGTTATGCTAGAATTGCCATGAGGCTCTATTATCATTCATTGAAGAATACAATTCCTTAGAGCATTAAAGTACTAGCCAATCTACCAATGGCTCCCAAATGCAATAATGCACTGAAATAAAATATGAGTGTTAGCTACCTAAAATTTGTGCATGTATTTCCTAGACGGCATCGACATCCTATTGAGGAGGTGGCGTGGGAATGATCCGTGGTCTCTTGATAATGACCAACATGGTCCAAGTATAATGCACAAGCATCATATTGTAGTCCATATCATGCCCTACATAATCCAAGGCATAATCATTCCTATAAGTTGGATGACATTGGGATATGGACTAGCCCTGGAGTAGGTGTTTGAAGTATCATACCAACCATATAGAGAATCCTTATCCCAATCTATAGTAGCATAAATGATGGAATAGGAAGAAATATATGTGATGCCTCTATTATCCCTATTGTCTAGAAATATGCTTTCCAAATGTGTCTGATCCACAAAAGTCTCCCAAAAGCAATAGCACGGTGAAATAAATTTATGGAGATGCTTAAGGTAGGAAGAAAGTCTCCCAAAAGCAAAAGCAATAGTACTTGAGGTAAATAGGTAGGAAGAAAGGGCGTTTGATCTTCATTGCAAGTAAGTGTTTTGGATTTTTGAGCTTCAAATAAGTTGGTTTGATTAGCATTAGCATTGGCTTGTGATTTATAGGCATTTGTAGGCATTTAGGTAGGAAAAATAGGGGAAAGAGAAAGAAAACCATAGCAGGGTTTTGTGTAACAACAAGGCTAAATCGAAGGAAAACAAGGTTGAAATCTGGCAAAGAAGAGGAAAAGGCATCCAAGGAGTGTTGGAGAGGAGGTCTAAAATCCTGAGGAAGGGGGAGGAGAGCTCATTTTTATTTTTAGGGCTGGAGAGAGAGAGAGAGAGAGAGAGAGAGAGAGAGAGAGAGAGAGAGAGAGAGAGAGAGAGAGAGAGAGAGAGAGAGAGAGAGAGAGAGAGAGAGAGAGAGGATCCAAACATCTTTACTAGATGTTTTGAAGAGAGTTGCACAAATACATTAACTAGGAATCTCACACACTCCTTTGTGAAGCCAATATCCAAGATGAGATACATGTTCTCTTGGGAAAGCTATAAGGAAGGAATGTGAAAATGTTGAGATAGATGCTAGAGTCACTTTTGCTACCATTTTCCTTTCATATGATGAATTAATTTAAGAAAATAAATTGAAATGGTGTATTAATCATTGATGTAATGTAATGCAGAATCCATGCTATTAGGTAGGCCTCTATGGCACCCTATTAGCATAAGCATACTCAACACTATTTTACCTGCAAAATGCAAAAGGTAAGGAGTTTTTATGTTTTCTATCAATGAAAAACCAAGTAATGTGAAAAGTATGTAGGATGAAACAATTTGTAATTCTTTAATCTTGGTTCATGATATACATTTAGGTAACAAGTAACTTACCAAAGTCACTCCATTTACCCGAAAAAATGTAGGACACATCCTTGCAATTAATTGCACTTTGTGACACTAAGTGTTGATGGGAATTGTTTTGTAATAGTGTTTCCTTTTGTTGTTCTACATGCAACATAGCCAATTGACAATTGTACCCAACTGACAAGCCTACATTTCCATAAGCACTACATATAAAAAGTAAGATATGTTAATTGTAATTGGTAGCCTCACACATAATCACAAACATGATGGTCATACTTAGGTAAAATGCAAGAGGCTTTGAATTATGCACCATAAATGCAATCACTATACTTGGGAGAAATTTACCTCATGATTTCAAATACCATATTGAAAATGGAATAATTGAGTGGATCTCCAACCATATTCTCCTTCTCAATAACACACATAAGTACAAGGGAAAGGAAAAAGTAGGTTGAATCAAGTGCCAAGAGTTTCCTTGCTTGCAAAATAATCCTAAGTTCATAAGTTGCCTTTCCACTTGGGATACTTATCGTACTTTGTCTAGTTAAGAAGACTGGATAAATTAACAAGTACCTAATTTTAGAATTACAATCACAAAACGTACTAAGATTTTTTATCATTCCTATTCCATATATTTTCATGCTTCACTTTTCAAGAGAGAGATATCAATTAATATTATATTGATTTGTTTCTAGTCTTTCTAACATATGTTTTTTATTTTTTAATTATTACACCCAAAAATTTTATAAATAGAAATATTGAATTTTTTTTTGACCTATTCAAAACCCCTCAATCATAATTGGCACAATGTTATGCCTCTATCTTAGATAATCAATTGTGCAAGTGAAATTTTACAAGAATCATGTGGCTTTATTATGTGCTACATGTGGATGTCAATCTAGTTTATGATGACCTTCTTGTCATAAAAGGATGCACTTCTAGCTCTCCAGTAAATGTCGATAGATGTACATACAATAAACATAGCCTAAAATGCACATCTATAGCTTGAATTAGGCCTCAAGTTTGAAAGTTTCCCATTAAGCATCTTTATGCAACTTGAATTAATTGTATTTGGAGATCCCCCCACCACTTGATTAGGATAATATGAGATAATTTCCACTATCACATGAAAAGGCCTTTCTATGTTTTCTTGCCATTGTACAAGTTTCACTCTTGCATTTATAGCCAATCCTAAATTGTAACATGCTTAATCTTATGCATTCCATTGAGAGTGCAACAAACCTTGTGTGGCACTTAATGTTAGTACAATGTAAACATTTTATGTTAATATAATGATAAGAAATACAAAGTTAGTACACATATGAAAAATATAAACTAAATGTGCCTTTACTCATAGTTAAGCGTTCTTTCATTGTTTTGAAATAGAAATATTATAAAAGTAGTGATGACATGATAAGGATAAGGACTATGATTAGGATCACCACATTATCAAAGTTGTGACAATATCAATGATGCAAAAGATATTTACATTCATTAATTTAAACATTTTAATGAGAGAGAGAGAGAGAGAACTGTTAATGGGTGAGTGTGGGTATATCTATATACATCTATATAGATGTGTGTGTGTGTGTGCGCGCGCGCGCGAAAATGCATGCATGCATGCACATGTGCACACTCACAACGCACATGCATGTGTGTGCATGCACATGTGCACACACACACGCACAATTATGTCTCTTAAGGAAGAAACATACCTTATATACCATTTACAAAACACAATATAGATAATAAATACAACATAAAAATTTTTAATCAACAACTAATGGGGAAAGTGGATGTCTCCTCTTACACATTTGCACACTAATGTGATTCACTAGTTCCATTAAATGCTCATATACAATAGTCACATATTTTGGATAACATGTATGTGCATGTTACATCACTATTCAAAAAATGGAAAGTAGTTATTGTGAATGAAGCCAACGTAATATTTAACATCTAAAGACTCATATGGCATGGGATTTTGAGGATTTGATTATATTTTCCTTATATATGTGAGAACATCCATGAATATGTATTATAATGTGCAAAATGTTGGGTTGAAAATAGGGAGTGCCAAATGGTAAGTGGGATAGTCAAATTATTTAGAAATGCCATTGATCAAGTGGACACAAATTTTATCATTGGTTTATTGAGGACAAGGAGAATGATGAAGCTATTAGGGGGTAAAAATGGATAAGATAACATACGGGGCCTAAAGCCAAGTGAAGTAATATAAATACTTATTGAGAATTGGTACAAATGGCACAAGTTGCCTTAATCATTTGTACACACAATCCTATTCAACTCTTTAGGTTGGAATTGGAATATTTCTTGGAAATAAATTTATCATAAAGTCAAAAGGAATTTCTAGGTTTCAGGAAACTTACAAAATTTTGATATCCTTCCTCATTAAGGAAATCAAAGATTTGTGTTTTATTTCTAGTAAAGGTACACAAGGAAACTAAAGAGACCTAATTTACAAGATAAAAGATATGTGATGTTTTTTAGTTAGGGTTCACAAAGAAATACATATAGGTCTGAGGGCCATCAATCACTTGTAGATATGAAGTGGAAGCTACCAATTTACAAGGAAAGCTTGGATGTACTATGTTAAACATCTCCGTTGGTATAACTATGGGTTGTTGTGGTGACAATGGACATCCCATATTAGTTTGGTCAAAGCTGTGGTCGAAGAAGAAGGAGAGCTCCTCGAGGGTGATCTTGTCCTTAGTCTAGGGGATGGCGAAGTAGAAGAAGAGGATGGCGGATTCCCCACCTACCCCCTAATTCCTTACCTACCCTCTAATTCCCGCCAATGGATCTCCCTTCTTTCCTTCAACGCCGCTTTAATTACTAAGCAGAGTGGAGCAGTTGTTGTACCTCAGGAGGGTCCTAATATCAACAATGGCAGGTCGCGGCAGTCCGTGGCTTATAACGTTAGTATATCTTCTAATATTTATGATCGCGATGAGGACATCATAGTGGCAATAGTCGGGGCGGGCTGCTCCCGTATGTGCAAACAGGCTCCCTGTAATTTTCTGTCGCTCCCTATAGCAGGTGTTCTTAAAAATCTTAAGGAAAATCCTTCATCATTTTTATTTCTCTGATGTCAATGATTTATACGTCGACGTCGTTGTGCTACCTACACAATGTAAGTCGAGCTAGTGTACTATACTGCGCCTGCTCACAGGATGTGCCACTTAATGTTCCAGGATGCACCGCTTGTTCCAGCTGGAGACGGAGTAGGATGCACTACTTGTCTCGAGCTTGTTCCAAGAGACGGATTAGTAGGTGTGAAAGTCCTTGGTGGGGTTGAACCACAGCTGGTAGATCTGCTGCTTCTGCTCGCCCACCCCGTTGGAGAAGACATTTGTCTGCAGCACGTATGGCTGCCCTGGCCCGACGAGTTCCCCAGGAACTTAATTGAAGTCCAGCCAGCTACCATCATCATATTGTGCGCCAGGGCTTTAACGAATTGGTGGAATCTCTCCTTCTTGAATCAAATCAAATGCTGGTAATTAGAATTCCATAAATGCGTGACTAGCAAAACCGTCTTGTCCTTCAGAGCTCCCATGTCACAACCATAACAGAGTAGCAGTTTTTTGTGTCAATGCTCTCTATTTTTCTTTATTTTCTCTTTTTTTCATTTTGTTCTTGTAAGGAACCCAAGTGAAGTCTTGATGTGGTCTCCAAATCGATTGCCTAGTGTTACATATCCAAAAATGATGGGATTTATGTCAATTAATGAGAGCATAGGAAGCTCCACTAAGTATCTTCATTGTTGCTATGCGAGGCACCTTCATTAAAAAATACAATTGTGTTATATGAAAATTTCACATTAATAAGCTCATCAAAATATAAAATGGCCAACTTGATCCCTCTAATGCTTGTCCTATATCTGTCAAGTAGGAGCTCATGGCTTGTTCACAGTGCCCAGCCGCGTTGACATAGCCCGCTCAGCCCCATCGGCATAGCCCGCCCAGCCCCGTCAACATGTCAGCTACATTAATATTCAGCTCGTCACATTAAGCGCTCAGCCCCGTCGACACATCAGCTACATTAATATTTAGCTCGTCAATACAACGCCTACATATTTTAGCAGCCAACCTTAATCGACACTCAGCGCCCCCCCTTTGACAGTGAGGGCACTCTCCTATCTTAATTAGTAATGTGATAGATGTCTTTTTTTAATTTACATTCAATTAGAAATGCTAATATTTATATAAAGACATGTTGATTTACAACTTTATATAACAAGGAGTTTCTCAACATTTGCACACCATGCATTTGTTAGAAATTCCATGTCTAAAAGTATGAATGAGTATATCTTTGTGGAAACATGACACCCACAACTGTTTAGCATAAAATGAGCCCTGAAGCTTCTTTTTCTTATTTATTTTTTTGCTAAACCAAGTCTTATGCATCTTTGGAAAATTTTGATGCAAAGGTATTCTATAAGGGAGTGTGATTGTTACCTAAAGTGTATTTTCACAAGGCATACTTTGTGATTTACTTTTTACACTAAAATATAAGAACTTATACTTTCATGACTTAGGCTACAAAAATTAACACTAAAATAGGTATTACTTGTTTGAGGAGATGTTTAGCTATGCTTGGGAAATGATAATTGCTGTTAACCATGCTTGGAAAAGGATAATTGCTGTGATGGGCCTTATTTATAGCCCTAGGGACACGATCTTCCTATCCTAGCAGGGTTTTGTAATCTCTCCTTTGCTTGTTTTGAGGAGATGTCTAACCATGCTTAGGAAATGATAACTGTTGTGATGGGCCTTATTAGCCCTAGGGACACGATCTTCCTATCCAAGATGGGTTTTGTTATCTCTTGTTTGCTTTTTATGCTAGGTTTTCTCGAGCATAAGTTTATTATAGTAAGCTCCAACTATCACTTGTTTGAGGAGATGTTTAACCATACTAGGGAAATAATAAGTGATGTGATGGGTCTTTTTGGCCCTAGCGACACGATTCTCCTTTCCAAGTAGGGTTTCGTAGTCTCTATCCCTATAGCCTACTCATGTTTGTAGACTCATTGTTAGCCTGAATTCCCCTTTAATTCACATGAACCAAGTGACACCTTTGCACCACTTCATAACGTACATCTAGCTATACTTTACTGGAAGATCTAGTTTATATATGTGCCCATAATAAATATAGAACTTTGAGATAACAATATCAAGTGAACATACTTTTCTTTCACCCTGTGAATATGCTTATAAACCATATAGCACTATCGTATCCCTACACTATCGTATTCTTTAAGGGAGTGTGATTGTTACCTAAAGTGTATATTCACAAGGCATACTTTGCAAGAATAGGTATTCTACATAAAAAATAGATTGTACATGCTTATTTCAATGCTTGACATGATAACTCACTTGGGATAAAAGTCTACTTCCCTTTGAGTAATGCTTTTCTTTTTCCCGTTTGATGTGTAACCTTTCCTATGTGCTTATAGTTCTTGAGAATCTTTATTTTTCTCAAGCCTAAATCACATATTCAATGTGCCTTCATATATTTTATTTTTCTTAAGCCTAAATCACATATTCAATGTGCCTTCATATAGATTGATTGTTTTTTATTTATGTCTATGTTTCAGGAAGCCATAATGAATAATTTAAGGAGATGTCAGTGCAATTATAAGTGTAGGCTTTCAAACCTTGGTTATCAGAATGTTATTATACAAACTTACTATGCACACAGTCGCAAGGATATGAATGGGATAATACATTCATCAGTTCTGGCTCGTCAAGAAGGTAGAAATTCTACTAACAATGATGTTCCTATGAGTGAAGATAACCCTCCTATGGATCAACCATCATCTCACTCTTTGCCTAGACGCACGCGTTTGTGGTGTACATGCAGAACATATTGTGGAGGTGGACGTATGGTTCCTCACTCAACATATGCAAGACACATGAGAATTGAGGAAAGATTTAAGAGTCTCACTACTAATCTTGCTTTACGTGACCCTCAAGGACTACCACAAGATGACATTCCACTAGAGCATAATGACATGGGAGATGAGGTCCATAATGACCCATCAGATGAGTTTGACAATTTAGACGAAAGGGAGGATAATGAGGTGGAACCACAACATGAAGCGTTTGAGATGAATGATATTGAACCATCTTTATTTGACAAAATCGTTCAAAGAATAATTCAATTGCAAGCACTTTGGGATGAGCATCAAGCTTCAATTGAGTTTCAAGATAAAATGCTTTAAATTCTTTTTGGTGATATGGTCAGTTCTAATCCCCCCCAAGCACATATGGACAATATATATATGCCAAGCTTGGCCAAACTACTAGTGCAAATGCCTAACACATGGGATGGAGACTTGAATGGTATAAATATTCCTACTTGTTGGGAGAAACTTGGTATCATGTTTACACGGCTAGGTATGGTTAACTCCCAACGTTACAGGGTATGCCAAGGAAGTGAGAGCTCTATTCATGCACCATTGCTTTATCAGCCAAGCAAGGAGGATAACTACATTAGAGACACAATTGAATGCTTGTGTAACACCAGAAAATAGGAAGGAAGAAGTTAAAGTGTGATTGTTCACAATGTTGTGAAAAGTGTTCCAAGTGTTCTCTACCGAGAAAAGTTATGCTCTCTTTTGACTATGCCTCCATTAGAGAACAATTGCGTCTACTAACTAGAAGTAGGAATCTATGCCATGAATTGTTGGAAATGTGGAGAAATAAAAACAAATGGTTAATACAGGAAAATACACTGTGATTCTACAATAAATGAGTTTTGGGATGGTACAAAATGCAAAAGTGTAAACGATTTTTGGAATCCTGAATCATACTTTGAGCTTCCATTGATATGTAATAACATGCATTGCAAACAAGTCTATATAGCTTGGCCTTCTGCCCAAAGGTCACCATTGCTTGATCATTCATGGGATGATATTGAGAGTGCCTACAAGTTTATATGCAAATCATGTCGAACTCACATACATGGGTACAAAAGGATTTGTAAGGTACACTTTATTATCATGCTCATCTTTTTAATTAATATAAATGAAATTTGATATAGGTTACTAAAATGTGGTGTGTTTTGTGATAAATAGGGTGATCCATGCAATTTTGCCTTGTTATTACATTGGGATGGATTCCAAGCCTCAAAGACAACCCAGAAGAATTGTGGAGTTATTGAAATCAAAATTCTCAATGTTGGAAAGAGCTCCTTTATTGGAGTTATACCGGTTTTATTTATTCCATCACTACAAGGGAATGGGGCAATAGCGACGGCCATTTGAGACGCAAAAAAGCGGTGTCACTAAAAGCGTCGCTATTTGCGTCGCTATGTTTGTCGCTATATGCGTCGCGAACATAGCGACGCATATAGCGACGCATATAGCGACGCAAATAGAGACGCAAATAGCAACGCATATAGTGATGGAAATAGCGATGCATATAGTGAGGAAAATAGAGACGCAAATAGCGACGCCGGTCTGGGGAAAAAGTTTTGAAAACCCGAGCGTAACATTCGCCGAGAAAACATTTGCGAGAAAGAATGAAAGAGAGAGAGAGAGAGAGAGAGAGAGAGAGAGAGAGAGAGAGAGAGAGAGAGAGAGAGAGAGAGAGCTCATCACCATGCCGCCACCGCTATATATGAAGAAGAAAGAGAAGTGTGCAACGGAGAAGGGAGGGAAGGTGCAAAGAGAAGGTACAAAGGGTTTCATCTTCAAGCTTTGAGGTAGGTACATTGCCTCTTCTTGCTTTATTTTTGTGTTATCTTTTTTTTTTTTTTTTTTCCTTTGCAAAGAGATACATGGAAAGAGAGGGAGGGAGGAAAGAAGGGAGAAGAATGAAGGGAGAGAAAGAGAGAATAAGGTAGAGAAAGGAAATAAAGAGAAAGAGGAAGAGAGAAATGACAGATGAAGGGAGGGGGAAAGGATGAGTGAGAGAAACAACGAGAGAGAGAGGGGGAAAAAATAAAGAGAGAGGAAACAAAGAAAGGGAAATAGAGAGATAAAGAGAGGGGAAGAGAAATAGAGAGAGGGAGACGGGAGGGGAGGAGAAATAGAGAGAGGGAGAGGGAAGGAAGAGAGGAGGAGGACGTAGAAAAGAAGGGTGAGGAAAAGAGAGGAAGGAGAGTGAAAAGAAGAGAGAGAGAGGGAGAAAGAGAGATAGAGAGAAAAAATAGAGAGCGTGAGAGAGGGAGAGAGAAATAGAAAAACAATGAGAGAATGAGAGAGAAGGTTAATAAAGAAAAGTAAAGGGAGAGGGGGGAGAGAGAGATAAAGAGAGGTGGGGTGACATTTCTTTCAATATCTTTGTTTCTTAAGCTTTTTATTTTCTATATTTGATTGTCTTTGCAATGAGATGAGTTGAGTGAGAGTGGGGAGGGAAGGAGGGAGAGAAATAGAGAGAAGAAGGGGGGAGGAAGAGAGAGATGGAGAGAAATAAAAAACAGGAGAGAGAGGGGCTTCATAAAAATTTGTCAAAACCCGAGCATGGCATTTTACAGGTTTGTAAACAAGCAAGAGAGAGAGAGAGAGAGGCCGTTGCCATTGCCACCATCCATGAAGAGGGAGGAGACAAGTGTAAAGGAGAATGAAGGAACTCCCGAATGAGAAAAAAATGAGAGAAGTACGAGGGGATTCATCTTCAAGCTTTGAGGTAAGTGCATTATCTATTCTCTCTTTGTTTTTCTATTTTCTTTACTTCTCTCTTTCTTTTTGTTGATGAAGAGTGTATTGAGGGAGATTGAGAGAGAGAAGTAATCCATCACAAAAAGAGAGGGGACAATTACAAAGAAGAAGGAGGGAACCCGTAAAGGAGAAGAAGAAGAATGAGAGTAGCGCGAAGGGATTCTTCTTCAAGCTTTGAGGTAAGTACATTATCTATTCTCTCTTTTTTTTTCTCTTTTCTTTAATTCTCTCTTTCTTTATGTTGATGAAGAGTGTATAGAGAGAAGAAGTGAGAGAGATCAACGTGCACAAGGGAGATTGAGAGAGAGAGAGAGAGAGAGGTCGCTGCCACCACCAATCCACCACAAAAAGAGAGGGGACAGCTACAAAGAAGAAGGAGGGAACCCGTGAAGGAGAAGAAGAAGAAGGAGAGTAGCGCGAAGGGATTCTTCTTCAAGCTTTGCGGTAAGTGGATTATCTATTCTCTCTTTGTTTTTCTCTTTTCTTTACTTCTCTCTTTCTTTTTGTTGATGAAGAGTGTATAGAGAGAAAAAGTGAGAGAGATCAACGTGCGCAACGGAGAGAGAGAGAGAGAGGTCACTGCCACCGCCAATCCACCACAGAAATGGTGACTTTCAGCTCATTACAAAGGGATATGCACATCAATACAGCCTAGATTATGAGGAGACTTTCAGCTCAGTTGCTAAGATAGAAATGGTGAGAATAGTCATTGTATTAGTGGCTTCTAAGGGCTGAAAACTATGAAAAGTGGATGTCAAAAATGCATTCATGAATGGTGACTTGCTTGAAGAGGTATATATGGAGTAGCATGAGGGTTATGTATACAACCTGAGGTATATATGGATACTAGCTAGCAACCCCGTCTATCATGCTAGATCCAAACACATGGAGATTCATTACGATTTCATTAGAGAAATGGTACTTGTAGGACAGATTGATCTACCTCATGTGAAGACACAAGACCAGGTAGCCGATATCTTTACCAAATCACTTAGTAAAGAGAAATTTGTTTGTTTCATGGATCTACTTGGAGTACAGTAACTAATCTGAGCTCAAAAAATGGAGTTTGAGAAGGGGGAGGATGAGCTTGATTCTTTTGATCTTAAAACACCTCCATCCATTGAGATTGAGGGTGAAGACAAGAAAGAAGAGATAGAAGATGACTTAGACGTAGGTAAAAACAAAAAGGAAGAAGTAGAGCTTAGAGACACTACCACTCCCTATATAAGGGTTTTTGGCTCCAACACCATGGTATAACTCTTACAGATGTCCAAATGCTCCTCCAAAAAGACTTGAACAATGTTGGAATAAGCTGGAGTAAGCAGAAGATCAATGGGACTTATTCAATGGGACTATAATGAAAGCTTGAAGTGAAGCTCTTCTTCTTGGGCCTAACAAGTGATAAAAAAGCTCCTTGATTAATACTTTTTTGAATTGATTATATCTAGCTTTTGTAATCACAATCTCTTTTTTTTCTCGGGGCTAAGTAAGTGATGAAAAAGCTCCTTGCGAAATACCTTTTCGAATTAATTATATCTTGCTTTTGCAATCAAAGGATTCAGTTTTTTTTAAAATAATCTGATACACAATTTTTAGACATTATAGCTGACATTGGCAAATGCATTATGCAAGAATATTTAGTGCATATAGCTAAAAGGGTGGCAGGGCTATATGCCCTGCCACCTATTTTTTTCCCCCTCTGTAACCGTCGCTATTTGCGTCGCAAATTTACTCTGCAACCGTCGCTATTAGCGTCGCTATTTGCGTTGCTATATACGTCGCGATTAACGTCGCTATTTGCGTCACTATTAGCGTCGCTATTTGCGTCGCTATTTGCATCGCTATATGCATCGCTATATGCATCGCTATTAGCGTCGCTAACCCAATATTAGCGTCGCTAATTGGGTTAGCGACGCATATAGCGACGAATCGATCGCGTCGCTAATAGCGACGCGAATAGCGATGACGGGGATAATTTTTTCCATGAATAATTCTATCGCTTTAAACGTCGCTATTGGGTCTATATGTTGTAGTGCATTCAGTTGCAAAAACGTTATTGGAAGCTCTAATAAACTCTTTCACATATTCATGCAACCATTGATAGATGAATTAGAAAGTCTATTTGTTGATGGATTTGAAGTAGACTTCAATTATCCAGTCACACAGATTGTTAAGCATGAAAATTCTCTTAGTCGAAGATTCATGGCACGTGCTATGCTAATGATGGTAACTGGAGACCATCCAGCTCAGTGCAAGATTGGATCTTTCAAAGATGGTGGTCAATCGTTTTGTCGTAGAGACAAAGCAATAACCACTTTGGAGGGTGAGGGATCAGGACGTTACTTGTATGATCAAAATAGATTCCAGTTGAGATATAGACCAATTAAAAGATCAACCAATGAAATACTTAGTTCTTTGACTATGGCAGAGCGAGCCCTCACCCAAGTAGAAAGAGAAGAGATTTTGAAAGATGCGGCACTTTCTGGTAGATCATGCTTGTGGAGACTATATGAACTCTATGGCTTTGATTTATCCCTGGACCTTGTATATGATTGCATGCATATTTTGGCTCTAAATTTGTTCTCAAAATATATATGTGCTCTAATAAAGACTGTGGATAACAGGATGAAAGTAAAAATTAATGAGACAACACATCGTGTCACTAAAGTGACACCATACTCTATTTGTTATGGTCGCTGGCCAAGATATCCTAGTAAGTATTGTGAGAGCTACAAGGCTGAGGAAAATCAAAAGTGGATTCAATGGTGTTTGCCTTATGTACTATGTGAGATTGAAGGTATTCCGAAGGTATTCTATGACCTGGGATTGATTCTAATAGACATTGCTCATGCTTTTTACAACTACACTCGTGACCATGGTTGGTCTAGAGAAAATATAGATACTTTGAGAGAATTGCTTGGTTCATGGAGAGTAAGCTCTGAGGAGCTCTTAGGATCAAACTTAGCTCCTTTGGAACATGTTGCAGGTATAAATTATTTTTATTTTCTTAGTTTCTTCATTTATATAGCAATTATATTTCACTTTAATCGTATATATTTTCTTGCCTTACTAAATGTAGGTTTTGGAGAATTCTTGGATGACATTATTCGACATGGTAGTCATGATGCTTTCTGGTGTTATATTTATGAGCGTATGGTCTCAGTATATGTCAATATCAAAACAAATAACAAAGATAATGAGATTTCCTATGCAAACTACCAAAGACGAAGATTCTTTACATGGATATTTATGCATATTAGAAAAGACCAACGTGACAGACTTATGCCGTATCAAAGGATGACAAGATAACTCCACAAAGCTCTACTACCACCTGATGGATACTTAGTGGATTCTAATAGGTACAATGAATGTCCAGAATGGCATGTATCAAGTTTCATGCATGTATCATGTGTGGAGAAAGCAAAATAAATATGGAGTTTTTTAGAAAATGCTAATGATTGTGCATGCAAAAGAGTAGCTCTAACAAAGGGAATAACCATAGGAGCAAAGAAGTTAAGATGCAGGGATGCAACTAATGAAGAAAAGAGATAGGTTCATCATAGCTTCAACATAGAGGTGGAAACAATGACAAAATGTAAAAAGGTTTTTCTAAAGGGAGAAGTTTATAAAGTGGGAGATAAAGTGGTGGTAAGATGTAATGAAGACTGTAGAGTGGACATAGATGTTGGCCATTGGATAGCATGCATATCATCATTTTTTTCGTTTGAATGCAATGGTGAAGTGAAACTATTTTTTGGAGCTTATTACTACATACAATGTATTGTGGTTGAAAGTGGCCATGAAAGTCTAGTTGTGGATACCACTATAGGTATGAGTGTCTTGCAAAATGGTTTTTTTCCATTTTCATGGGATTGTATTAGACCAATACAATCATTGTTACACAAATTTATTCCACTTCAACATGGAAACAATATCATCGCATATGAGACAAAAGATTTGAGACCAAGGTCACGTTTGATTAAGATAGGTTGCATCGGTTGCATTCCTCCTTGGCTAGAGGAAAATGATGTTGTCTACATGAAGTCTCATCTAGATGCTTTATGTGAGCCAAACAACCTCAAATGTGTCATTATAAGAGCAATACACTATGAAATGAAGCAAGTAAAAGTGGGATGGCTAACTAATGTACACTTGCAAGAAAATATTTGGAAAGTGAGAATAGAGGATCAAGATTGGAAGGATTGGTGGCTATGTGTATCCACGAAAAAGCAATGGCAAGTACTCAAAACAAAAGCAATTGCAATTGACAATAAAAGAAAGATTGTACCTACAATGTGGCGTTCGCATGAGCATGAGGCAACAATGTTCTGACGGTATGTTTATTGAAGTCTTTTGATTTGTATTGCTTAATGTAATTTACATTTTCAAACATTATGACGGTATGTTTATTGAAGTCTTTTGTTTTGTAATGCTTAATGTAATTTACATTTTCAAACATGCATTGCAAATACTTTCTTATTGTTACCATACCTATGTAGGTTTGCCATGTTGACTTCTAATCTAGAGATGATGGCTCTTTTGAAAAAAATGATGAGTGAGGATCCCAAACTACTTGGGCTTGTGGATTCAGTTGTGGAAGAAGTGAAAGGTAACTAACTCTAATAACTAAATTTATACCTAATTTTATTACTAATTCATGTGTTCTAATCCAAGTGCTAAGAAATTAAGTGATTTAGTTTGATATAGCACTTCTTTTTAAAAAATATAAATCTCTTATGTTTCTAAACTTTGGTTTATTATGTGTACATAAAGGTAACAAAATCACAAATGATGGTACAAGAGATAATTGGTGCGCAGATCGGTCGCAATATGCTCACGTAGTGAATCCCGGAAGGTCCCCAAGAATAATGAACTCTACCTTTTTGCACAAAAAACAATGTAAAAAGCATGAACGACAAGAGCAAGAGACCAATTGGGTTCAATCTCCCCCCATGCCTTGCGTGAGCACTTCACAAAGCATGTATTTTATGTATATTTCCATCTTCATGCTCAATAATAGCCCATTTTACAAAAATATGACAAGCTTTTAGCTTTTGAGTTTGCTTTTACAAAAATAGAAAATAAAGCTAATGGATGGTGCCCATAGACTCTGGCACGTCCAATCTCAATATCCAAATAGAGATAACATATCCGTGCGCATAGGCGCATATAAAATAATAATAAATAATCAATGACTCAATAGACATGACAAAATATAGGCGTGGCGCCTATCAAAATATAATCCATAGGTCAAATACTCGCTAGACTCCAATTCTTTCCTCCGCCACTGCTGTTATCTCTACACATCAACTGAAGCATTCACAATCGTTAGTGAAATAATACAATGAAACCGACAAAAGTGAATACCTAGCAGTCTTCAGCTACATAAATAAATCAACTGGTTAGAAATAAATCCTAACCTTAATTTATTACGAGTGCACACTCTAAACTCATAAACGTTTATTAATTTAATATGTATTTTGCAGAATCACCCACTATGGAATCACCCATATACACACTAAATTCCTCCGCCACTGCTGCTATCTTTACACATCAACTGAAGCATTCAAAATCGTTAGTAAAATAATACAATTAAACCCACAAAAGTGAATACCTAGCAGTCTTCAGCTACATAAATAAATCAACTGGTTAGAAATAAATCCTAACCTTAATTTATTACGAGTGCACACTCTAAACTCATAAACATTTATTAATTTAATATGTATTTTGCGGAATCACCCGCTATGGAGTCACCCATGTACACACTAAATAATTAATGAAACGCCCAAAAAGGACAGGCGTTCCCATCAACTTCTCGCACAAAGAATCCACTTTGTGTATGAGCCCCGGTCATCTAAGTTTACGGAATCCACTGTAAAACCTCACAGAATCCACTGTGGAATATGCCTCCTAGCATCAATAATGGAACAATGAAAGTTAAGGAGGTCATTGGCCCTAATGTCTCTTCAAATTACGATACAGGTATATGTCTTTATTTCTACTAAACTTTGAAAATTAAAATTTGTACATATATTACTTCTTTATTAGGTGATTCATTTTGAGATTAACTAGCTTTAATTAGTCTCTTTGCCTGATTTAAAATGTTCATAGTTATTCATATTTTTAAACTTTGAGTAATTGTGTGTATATATATAAACATAGATAAAAGAACAACAAAATGTGAAAAAAGAGGTAATGTAAGAAAGGGAGATCAGGAGGTTACTTGCGATAATGTTTCTTCAAGTCAACATGCAGGTACCAACTTTAAGGATAAAAAACTTGTACAAATTTGGTGACCCAAATTGATACAAAATATCTAATTACTTTCTTTTGTGTTATTGAAAATTTTCATAACCTTGTATTATCATGAGCTTTGGTTAACTCTGTATATATAGGTAAACAAGTTACTAAAGATGACAGAAGAGACAATGCAAGAAAGGAAGACATTGAGATTGCTTGCCTTAACACTTCTTCAAGCCAAGAATCAGGTATTACCAACTTTCTTATGTTGATAATGAGTCATTTTTTGAAATGGTTATACTAACTAATGATATTTGATCACTTGAGTATCAATAGGAGTGATACACATACCATCATATAATGATATCTATCGGCCACCCATGTTGAAATTTAGAGAAGAGGGTAGACTTTATGGAAAAAAGCTCTTGGCTGAATACTTTAAAAGTCAACACACTGTCATGCTCGAAAATTATCATCGAGTACATAGGTGGTTTGAATCCTTGAACCCAGATGATCTACGTTATAAAAATGTGGTTAAAGAGTATATCATGAAAATCATATCAGAGAATCACCATGAGATTTTACCATTGAAGTTTACTGGATGTGAGTACATATGGAGAGAGAATGACATATATGACTGGTGGAAGGGTACAAAGCAAGATGAAAGAAAGTATTTGAAGAAAAAAGATTTTTTAAAGAATGTAAGTTGATTGTTACTTTTTTTATTGGCATTCCTAATATTTGAGGTGTAGATTCTTAGTTATTAAACTATTAATCTTGTGACATATAGAGAGAATTATCCGCATCTCTTGGAGTGGATGATATAGATAAGCTTCAAAATGTATCAAATGACATAACATCATCAATGGTAAGATGATATGATTTATAAGTTTGATATCATAAGTGTAGGATTGATTCTTTTTCTCCCATACTCATTTAGGTGTGTCTATTGATGGCAGAGTGAACCATATATTGCTACTATTGATTCTAATCAACTTGATGTATACATTCTTAGAATGGATGATATTGTGAATGAACAAGGTTTGGAAAAGGTATCTTATAATCTTATATGTTTATCATTTTTGTACTTGATTCCATATATTTTGGAGACATTTAATGTACACACATGATCTTATTTTGTTGATGTAGCCTCTTGAAAAAAGTAGCTCCTTTGAAGGACAACAATACAAGCAAAGAGATTTATCATTGCAGGTAATGCTTTTAAGCTCATATCTAATAACTTTCTTTGAGAATGTCTCTTATACAGATACTTATACATTAACTTTCATTTCCCATAGATGAATATGTTCGTGGAGGAAGAAAAGAGCTTTGAAGAATTTCAATGTTATACATCTGATGAGGTTCTTTGCTTTATATTAAATTTAAGATTAACCATATGATTCATGTTCTTAACTGTATCTTATCTTTTACATGCTTAAAATGTAGGATGTTGAAAATGAAGATGAGACACTTGATATGGAAAATTGTGCCAGCTTTTCAAAGTTATTGTCACATGTCAACTAAACGTCAAGAAACTCTGGAACAAAGTATCCATAGTTCAAGCAATGATAAGGTATGTAATTTTTTTTTCTATATAAATGTTTTTAATGTGATTACTAATTTTAGTTTTGAATGTAGGCTAATCCAGATGATGACATTAATGAAATATCTCGAAAAAGTCAAAGAAAGAGGAAGGTATTTGATATATGTTTGTGAGAGAACAATAGCGTCATAGTTTAGTAAATAATTAAAGATATGATTTATTACATAACTATTTATTTTACGTGTTAACTAGCCAAGTGAGAAGATGAAGGATCTTTTGCAACAAAGGAGCATGAAACGAGGTACCAATATCAACGAAAAAGAACCAAAGGTGGTAGATCTAAATGCTTATATTTTTGTTTATGTCATACATAAAAAGCATAATCTAATATTTTTATTTTATTTGAATTAGGAATTTAAAGATCTTCCAAACCAAGGCATTAAGATTAACATTTCAAATGATACTCAAAGGGTAACTTTATTGTTAATTTATATTTTAATTAGATATATATAATTGTAGTCATGTAGTTCAATTTGTAGCTTTGATATTAACATTTCAAATGATGCTTAAAGGGTAACTTTATAGTTTATATATATATATATATATAAATATATATATATATATAATAGTTATGTAGTCAAATTTATGGCTTTTCATATTATAATTCGTGTCATTTAATTATCTATACATAGTATAATAAGTTACTTATTCTCTTTTTGTTATTCAATACTGGTTAATATGACAAAAGAGAACTTGGAAACCATACTTTTGAAGTATCTTGGTGTGCCTACAATTCATGATATGTACTTTTCTTTAAAGAGTACATACATGAATCTCAAAAAGATTGAAGCTAGCTTTCGAGTCTTGATTAAGGATACAAAGAAGCCAACAAGTGATGATATGATTAAGAAAATTATTTATTGGCTACTAGGAAATGGCAAAGTTGCATTAAACAAAAATGGCAATGTGCTTAGTCTAGATGATGTGGAAGTTTTAGCATAACTTCTACTTTGAGTTAAGAATTTATTGCTTTTCAACATATTGGAGATTTGAGGGATTACTCAAACATTTATTACTTTGCAACATATTGGAGATTTAAGGGATAAAACAATCAAGACACACATGTTGCTTCATTGGTTTTTAGTTCTATGCTCCTTTAAAAGTATTTTCATTTTTCTTTTGGTTGCTAGAAGTAGATGTTGATGTCTTGGTTTGTTTAATCTATTTTGATAATTAGATGTATGTTATTGATCCTTACTTAGAAATGATGACATTCTCTATATAATTTTCTAGTTAAAAATTTATTGTGTAATTTCTTGTTTGATATTAGCATGTCTAAGAGCAAGGGCAAAGTAGATAAAGTGATAAGGAAAAAAGAGAATTCCCACGGAATTCCCTAGTTGAAAGTACATATAAGTAGGGAATGTAAAAAATAGGAAAAATGAGAGATTTCCTAGTCTAGAGTACCTAGGGAATCACCTCTAGAATTTTTTTTCTATATATGAAATATTTCCTATATAGGAATTATTCCCTACATAGAAAATTTTGTATTTTCCTATGTAGGAAATATTTCCTACATTGGAAAGGTCCTATGTAGGAAATATTTCCTACATTGGAAAGGTCTTATGTGATTCCCTACTTATTCTCAGTAGGAAATGTCCCATTTTCCCTAGTTTTTAATTTCGCCACTTATATGTATTTTCAACTAGGGAATTCCATGGGGAATTCTCCTTTTTTCCTACATGGGGATCGATTGAAAGTTCCTTGTGATAGTTCTCGCTTGAGCAAAAGGTTTGATATGTATGCTTGCCCTCTTTAAATGATGGAGACTCATTAGCACATGTAATGTGTGTTGGCAACAATGAGTGATCTCCATGAAGGGCAGGCCGATTAGTTGATAGGCCCATGTGAGTCAACATTTATTCCTGTGCGGTCCTTAATTGAAATGCAAGTGGAACTATAAATTCTTAACAGTTTATTTGTGGCTACTTGATTTTGCTAGGCATGTTTATACCTGTAGTTTACTAAAACGAATGATGTCTCAATTCGGAATCTAATCTCTGGAGTCTATTCGTGAGAGACTCGATCACTGCGTAGTGGCATGACGGATCTCGATTATCTAGGTGTACTTACTACTCTCACAGCTTCGATGGATGTTCGGTCGAAAGGACTTGGCTCAGGTTGATCTCTACATTGAGGGTCACATCGACATCGTGCATCATGTGATCATGAAATAGAACGAAATGGGAAAGAATTAAATAGCCAGCAATTTTTAGCCATCTTGAGCGACACTCACCATGCTTACAAAGAGAGCAAAAGAGAACCCAATGGAAAACAATCGCAAAATGCTCTTCTCATGATCAACATGAATTCTAGCTCGAAGTAGCCAAAATATCGAGATAAAAGTGTTGAAAGACACATAGTCGGCTAATAACTTGTGTCATTTGGGCATCGCGTCACGAGCGCGCCCGTAATAGCTTGCTCTCTCCAACTTCTAGTCGTACCAACCAAAGACTACGGTGGGTGCGGAGTTGGTCCCATCGTAATAGAAAAAGGTGAGCGTGAAGGCATCAAATCCAACCTCCCAATAGAAATCGATGATAGGATTGGCTGCAACGGTTAGGCGATGTAAGCGTTAGAAAGACTAATAGATTCATGAGTGCAAAGAAAAACAATGCATTACTTGGGAGCAACACAACATTAAAACACTGCATGTGTAATCGAGCGTGGAAATAATAAGGCACCATCTCACTGGACGATGAGCAAATTATGGAATATTGAAAATTGAGATCACCTGGGTCGGTGGCAGGGTCAGTTCCATCCGTAAGGTCGAAGTCTTGGGTTGGGCTCTGTGGGTCGTTGTAGTCTCGTTGAATTGTAGCTCTCCAGTCATGGCTCTGATAAACCTCCTATGGGGTGTTTCCCAACACTTGGGATATGGAGTCTCCGTCAGTCCCCAGGACTTTGTGGCACAAGGAACTTTCAATCGATCCCCATATAGGAAAAAAAGAGAATTCCCTAGTTGAAAATACATATAAGTGGGAAAAGTAAAAACTAGGGAAAATGGGACATTTCCTAGTGAGAATAAGTAGGGAATCACATAAGACCTTTCCTATGTAGGAAATATTATTCCTACATAGGAAATATTTCCTACATAGGAAAATACAAAATTTTCTATGTAGGGAATAATTCCTATATAGGAAATATTTCATATATAGGAAAAATTTTCTAGAGGTGATTCCCTAGGTACTCTCACTAGGAAATCTCTCATTTTTTCTATTTTTTACATTCCGTACTTATATGTACTTTCAACTAGGGAATTCCGTGGAAATTCTGTTTTTTCCTTATCACTTTATCTACTTTGCCCTTCCTCTTAGACATGCTAATATCAAACAAGAAATTGCACAATAAATTTTTAACTAGAAAATTATATAGAGAATGTCATCATTTCTAAGTAAGGATCAATAACATACATCTAATGATCAAAATAGATTAAACAAATTAAGACATCAACATCTACTTCTAACAACCAAAAGAAAAATGAAAATAATTTTAAAAAAGCATAGAACTAAAAACTAATTAAGCAACATGTGTGTCTTGATTGTTTTATCCCTTAAATCTCCAATATGTTGCAAAGTAATAAATGTTTGTCTACCCTCTTCTCTAAATTTCAACATGGGTGGCCGATAGATATCATCATATGATGGTATGCGTAACACTCCTATTGATACTCAAGTGATCAAATATCATTAGTTAGTATAACCATTTCAAAAAATGACTCATTATCAACATAAGAAAGCTGGTAATACCTGATTCTTGGCTTGAAGAAGTGTTAAGGCAAGCAATCTCAATGTCTTCCTTTCTTGCATTGTCTCTTGTGTCATCTTTAGTAACTTGTTTACCTATATATACATGGAGTTAACCAAAGCTCACGATAATACAAGGTTATGAAAAATTTCAATAACACAAAAGAAAGTAATTAGATATTTTGTATCAATTTGGGTCACCAAATTTGTACAAGTTTTTTATCCTTAAAGTTGGTACCTGCATCTTGACTTAAAGAAACATTATTGCAAGTAACCTCCTGATCTCCCTTTCTTACATTACCTCTTTTCCCACCTTTTGTTGTTCTTTAATCTATATTTATATATATACACACAATTACTCAAAGTTTAAAAATATGAATAACTATGAAGATTTTAAATTAGACAAAGAGACTAATTAAAGCTAGTTAATCTCAAAATGAATCACCTAATAAAGCAAGATGTAAAATATGTACAAATTTTAATTTTCAAAGTTTAGTAGAAATAAAGACATATACCTGTATCGTGATTTGAAGAGACATTAGGGCCAATGACATCCTTAGCTTTCATTGTTCCATTATCTCTTGTACCATCATTTGTGATTTTGTTACCTTTATGTACATATAATAAACCAAAGTTTAGAAACATAAGAGACATTTGTAAAACATCAAAACACGCATTTGTAAAACATTAAAATATCAAAACATTTCTTATAAACAAAGCGTGGAATAATTTCAACGCATTAGCTGTAATATAGATAAAATGATATGAAACGTAGCATGAAGAGCCAAAAATTAACTGGAAGAAAGAAACATTTAGAATAATCAAATGATGAACAAAATACCGACAATCATCAGCAAGAGCTCATCAGTTTTCTTACTGCTGCTCAGAGCCCAAGCAAACATCTCAGGAATCTACTTCTGGGACTCTAGGAACATCTTTGTACGCCTGGCCTCCAGATCATCACGAAATCGCTCAGACTCTCTCTGCATCTGCAGTTTCATCTCTTCTAATCTGAGAAAGCGCTCCCCCAAAGTGCAGATCACGGAGACCAATCTGAGAAAGCGCTCCTCCAAAGTGCTGTCAACTGGGGGCTGTTGATGCCGCAAGCTGGACTTTGAAGAAGTCCTATGGTTGAGGAATTTGTCCATCTTGAAAGCCTTCGCGGCCTCATAGTCTATACTGCGGCTGCACTTCTTGTGGAGAGCTGTGTAAGAAGTATCATGGTCATCCAGAGACCGGTTGCGATACCAACATTATCACTTATGGGACCATATGCATCTATGGCTAGACAGGTGGCAATGGTACAAAGCATTCCAAGAGCTGCAACTGTGATCCCGTACATGGCTACTAGGGTATGGCTGACATAGATGGCAACAACAATAGCAAATATTGGAACAATTACAGACTTGTAGCCAAGTGCCAAACCAAAGATGACATTGGTAGCAGCTCCTGTCCTGCAAGAATCAGCAACATCCTGGACTGGTCTGTATGTATTGCTGGTGAAATACTTTGTAACGTAGCCAATTACCAACCCTGCCCAAAGCCCTACTCCAACGCAAAAAAATAGTTTCCAGTTTTGAACCATCTTTGCACCACCATTAGGATCATATATGTAAAACGTGGATGGTAGTGCCAGCCAACAAACAAAAGCTGCACCGAATGTCATTAAGATGGTGGATATCAGCAAACTGTCTCTTCAGTGTAGATTCAATATCCCTTAGATTTGAGATCTCAAACACATCAGTTGCGAACAAGGTTGTGATGAGGCACACCACAATGCCCATAGAGCTAATGAGTAGAGGGAAGCACATAGCAGTGAAGTCATGATTTGTGCCAAATGATGACATGGAAGCCACAACAAGAGTTGCGCAAGAAGCTTCAGCAAAGGAGCCAAACAAATCTGAACCCATTCCAGCAATATCTCCCACATTATCACCCACATTGTCAGCAATGATCGCTGGATTTCGCGGATCGTCCTCTGAGATATTCCTTTCTACTTTTCCAATAGGATCTGCTCCAGCATCCGCAGTTTTGGTATAGATTCCACCTCCAACCCTTTCAAATAGAGCCACAGATGAGCATCCAAGCCCATAGCCAGTGATGGCCTCAAAAAGGCCCTCCCAATTATCCTTATAATAAAGCTGGAACAGTTTTATAGTGATGTATAAAACTATGAGGCCATTAGCAGCAAGTAAGAAACCCACCATCGAACCTGATTGGAAGGCGATTTTGAATACTTTACCTATCCCTTTTCTGGCTTCCAAAGTTGTGCGAGCATTCGCATATGTTGCAATCATCATGCCCAAAAATCCCGACACTATGGACGTCAAAGCTCCCAATATAAATGCAACTGTAGTGAAAACTGCTGTAAAGAGAGCTGGGGCACATTCCTGCTTTGGATCATATCTGCAAGGCTGGGGCTTACAAGCTTTGGAACCGTTTTGTAACTGTGCCCTAGATGTGGATGATTATCACCCTGTCAAGCTTATTTTTCCTTCTGTACTATATGGCTTTTCAGATCCTGTATAAAGTTTACTGTTCATATTCAACAAAGCAGTCTGAAGCACCAAAATCTGTTTAGATGTGGGTATTAACTGCGATAAGCAGCTGTATCTCTTGGATTTCAGTACCAAGTGTATGCCTAATGCTGCAAGACTAGCTTGCTGGTGAGTTTAGCTTCACCGCGTAAATACAACAGTTCTGGCTACCAATGTAATCTTGGCACTACTGCCATATTATGGACTGTTTAGAAGGCTTACATGAAAGGAAAGACAAAATATTTTATGTCGTTGTTTCTGACGCAAGATCAAAAGAAAAAAAGCTGCGTGCTGTATAAAAAAGAAGAGTAGACCAGAAAAACGGGGCAGAAAGAAAAAGCTCCGGAAATTACAGGCTGTAAGGCTTTACCGGTCAAGAGAGAACAGCTCTTACATACATTGATGCTGGTGGAAAATGGTTCAGGGCTAGTAAGGGTGCACCAGAGCAGATACTTGATCTAGCTCATAACAAAGTAGAGATTGAAGGGAGAGTACATGCAGCGATTGACAAATTCGCTGAGCGGGGCTTGCGATCACTTGCTGTTGCCTTACAGGAAGTGCCTGAAAGGAATAAAGAGAGTCCTGGTGGCCCGTGGCGATTTTGTGGTCTATTACCCCTTTTTTGGTCCTCCATGACATGACAGTACTGAGACCATTCAGCGAGCTTTGAACTTAGGTGTCAATGTGAAGATGATAACAGGTGATCAGTTGGCCATAGCAAAAGAGACAGGGAGCAAGGGCATCAAAAACAGAGAACCAAGATGCTATTCATATTGCCATAGTAAATATGCTGGCAGATCCAAAAGAGGCCTGAGCAAACATCAGAGAAGTGCATTTCCTACCTTTCAATCCAATGGACAGGAGAAGCAGCTCTGCCAGCTCTACCGGCCTCTACTGGGCCAAAGATGGACATAGTTCTTGAACAGGATGGTCAAAGGACTGGATTTCTTGCAGAGTCTGTTGATCAGTATGCAGATGCAATGATCAGAGTGTTGCGAATGTCAGAAGAAGAACGGTTACAAATTGCTGCATCTGCAAGGCAATGGACATCTTACACTTATCTGGAATAAGTATGGGTGGGATCAGGTGTCAAACATAATATTTGTTGACCAGCCACTTGGGACTGATTTTAGTTACAGCAGTGATATTCGAGACATTCGGCATGATGAGAATGGCATCAGTGAAGATATGTACAGTTTTTTGCAAGCCTTCTATGAAGCACATCCTGAGCTTTTAGGAAATGAGTTCTATGTTACCGGAGAATCATATGCTGGACACTACGTTCCTGCTGTTACTAGTCGCATTCACATGGGCAACAAAGCGAAAGAGGGTTTACCAATCAACTTGAAGGGATTTGCTATTGGCAATGGCCTCACAGATCCAGAGATACAGTACAAAGCATATGCAGATTATGCTTTTGAGATGGGCTTTATTGGTGATAAGGATCACACCAGATTGAGCAAGCTATATCCTGCATGTGACATGTCAATCAAGCTCTGTGGGACAAGTGGTATAGTCACATGCGTAGCTTCATATTTGGTCTGCAATTCGATATTCAACTCTATCATGTCCATTATTGGGAGTGTAAATGATGTTCTATATGTACTTTGAATCACGTGGCAAAAAGGCTGAAGATCCAGTGGAGCTGTGGATGTCCTGGCAGGCCATTTGAAGAAGCTTTAGTGATCACAGAGCAGATTACAAATGCACTTCCTCAAGTATCTGCCGCATGAGCAAATGTCTCTGCCGCATGAGCAAACATCATCAAGTATCAATATTGTTATATCAAGAAACGGAAACCAAAATTCTTCTTTCAACTCACAGAGAAGTTTATAAAATGGACAATACAAAATGCCTTAACAGCAGACAGCTCAAAAACAAGTAGCAAAGAGGGAAACCTGGATTCACACTTGTAAAAATCCCATCTGTAATAAAAGACGTTGCCCTTTCCACTGCACCCAAATAAACACCAGGTCCAACATTTGGAGGCAGTGGATGGAACATCTTTTGGTTGGGGTAGTCCAAATCAACCACAACATGTCGATTTGTGAGAAACCCAACCTGACGAGTCCCTATCCTACTCTGTACTATGGCTCCAAGTGTACCAAATGTCTCCTGACCTGCAACCTGTGAAATTCACCAGAGACAAAAATGTATCAGAATTGTCAAACTAGTAATGATGCAACAATTATTTACATATATTGCAACTAAAAATCTGCCAATCTTCACCTCTACAGTGTAAAAAAACACCATCAGTTGTTTAATTGATATATGATGAAGCATGTACACACTCTCAGCATTTCTCAAAGTTTATGGAAAGGAGGGGAAAAATGTGCGGAAAACATCTAATGACACCAAAAACACAGAAACACATGAGATGGTCATTTCTATTTTCTATACACAAATATGGACATCATCATGCTGCAATTGAGTATATCGGCAAACAAAATGATAATAGATTCGAGAGTGATGCCCCTCGAATATCAATGTAGACATATCAATCTGCCACTAAACTGTACACTATCATAATGCATCAAATGCCCTCATTTGATATGCTACTTTAGACAGGTCTTCTTGTGAGAGTGCGCAACGGAAGAAGAACACAAACACAGAGGATGGGAGAGAGAAAGCAAGGAATGAAGGAAGAAAGTCTGCACTGACTGAGATGAATGCTGAATACATTGAAATGGACGGAGCAGTCCCTGCACGCAGCCCGGAGCGTCAGTGAGGGCACCAGAAAAGACTGAAAGCAATGGCAGCACCAATGCCGGAGCGGGAGAGGACGGAGACAGAGGAGCTCTGTCAGCTTAGTAGTTATTGTTCTTGTCTGTATTCAGCCTTCGGGAGTCACACAGCCCACACTGGGCTTTTTCATGTGCAGTCGGCCCAGATTTCTGGGCAGGTCGGCCGGCAGCACCAATGCCGGAGCGGGAGAGGACGGAAAGAGTGCTGAACTTGCAGAAGACAATACTGGGAATGACTGGGGGGCTGCTATATATAGCCCCAGGCCAGAAATCTATCCGACCTGTCAAATCTGGCCGACTTGGCCAGATCTGGCCGACTTTGCCAGATCTGGCCGAACTGCCCAGAAATCCATGTGAGAGTGCGCAACGGAAGAACACGAACACAGAGGATGGGAGAGAGAAAGCAGGGAATGAAGGAAGAAAGTCTGCACTGACTGAGATGAATGCTGAATACACTGAAATGGACGGAGCAGTCCCTGCACGCAGCCCAAAGCGTCAGTGAGGGCACCAGAAAAGACTGGACTCCGTCATCTTCCTCCATCTTCGGTGCTGCTATCATCATCAGCCTGATCTGGTGCCCTCACTGACGCTTCGGGCTGCGTGCAGGGACTGATCAGTCCACAGTTTTGTATTCAGCATTCATTACAGTCAGTGCAGATTTTCTTCCTTCATTTTCTGTTGTCTCTCTCTCCTCCTCTGTGTTCGTGTTCTTCTTCCGTTGCGCACTCTCACGAACACAGAGGATGGGAGAGAGAAAGCAAGGAATGAAGGAAGAAAGTCTGCACTGATTGAGATGAATGCTGAATACACTGAAATGGACGGAGCAGTCCCTGCATGCAGCCCGGAGCGTCAGTGAGGGCACCAGAAAAGACTGAAAGCAATGGCAACACCAATGCCGGAGCGCGAGAGGACGGAGAGAGTGCTGAACCTGCAGAAGACAATACTGGGAATGACTGGGGAGCTGCTACATATAGCCCTAGGCTAGAAAACTGGCCGACCTGCCAGATCTGGCCGACCTGCTAGATCTGGCCGACTTGCCAGATCTGGCCGACTTGGCCAGATCTGGCCGACCTGCCCAGAAATCTGGGCCGACTGCACATGAAAAAGCCCAGTGTGGGCTGTGTGACTCCCGAAGGCTGAATACAGACAAGAACAGCAACTACCAAGCTGACAGAGCTCCTCTGTCTCCTGTCAGACTCTGACAGGAGCTCACAACCAGGAGATGACAGACTGAGAATGATAAAAGAGCAGGCTAACACTTCTGCATTTTTTGGCCGAGATGCATGATGTAGACAGGTCTTCTTTGGCCGAGATGCATGCTGTAGACAGGTCTTCTGCCTTTTACCAGGAGCAAAATACAAAACACTAATCAATTAGAAAGGACATATAGGAAGACAGAAGGAAATCCCTTGCTACCTTACAGCATGTCCTGCTTCCTGAGAAGCTAGCCGAACAACGATGTCAGGGGCATACACAACAGTCCGACTTGCAGCATGAGCCTGAAGAAGGTCATGATTATTCTCCATAGTCAGTGAGAAAGCTGCTTCCCTTGAGATGTCTGGAGGCAGAGCAACTACTCAGAAACTATTGATGTCAGAATATATTTCAAGCTTGCAGGGAATGGGGTTGTCATTCAAGCTCTTTTGGGTGTGATTATGATCTTTTGAATGAGGTTCCATGGGCTGTATTGAGCATGAGTGTATGTTCTTAAACAGTGAATAAGAAGAGAACTAAATGCCAGAAGATCACTTTGGGTTGTGAATCTGATATTGAGTAATAAAACACGTAATTGGGAGATAGTACCTGCTCAGACAAAATCATACACAAAACCCAAGTCCTAAATGTAGATTAAAGAGTTCTCTGCCATAAGTAGGTTCCAACCTACTTGTGAAGATCAATGTCTCCTTGACACACTCCATCACTATGAGTATGCATTAATTTTGCCTGCATCTTTCATTCATCCTGAATAACAAGCCATTCCTCTAAGCAAACCTAAACACCAACGTACTCCCAGCTAGTGTTGCCCCTTTTCAGATATTGAGTAATTCATACTATGACTAAGTGGTGTGCTCCTATTTAAGGGGCACTTGAAAGTGTGATCAAATTATGTTTAGCCGTACTATCAAAAGCCTACGTAGATACATTTAATGCATGTGCTAAAAAAAGATGGATGTCTATAGAGCTTCAGTCTAAATCATTAGCAGGTCCATAAATGTTACAACAGTATGAAAATGAACAAGTCAAATTAGGAAGTAAGCAAAGCATTGTACAATTAACTGTTGTATATGGGATTCATCCCTACTGGAATTGGTGTTATCCCATTGGCAATGTTAGTGATTGTATTTATCTTCCTTTCACCAAACTGCTTAAAGCTGTCTAGCTATCACAGAAATTCAGTAAAATCCAAGTTGTTGATCATACCTCATTGATGCCAGATGAAGCCCCAGTTATGATGACAATCTTCCCATGCACATTCTCCTCGAGGACCGCATGGAAGAAGCACAGTAGCACACAACGGAAGATGAGCAGGAGCCACATGATTTCTCTCTCGTTTGTACACAAAGAACCTTTTGGAGCGGTGGATTTTGCGTGAGCTATAACCCTCTCATCTCTCAAATTGGACATGTTGTCGGATATGACATTGCATGTTGGATCCATTGCGGGTGAATTTCTCTGCTTGTGGATGTCATATCCCCACGTGTAATGGAGCTATCTGTAGTTGTCATAGACCTAGCTCTGTCAATCTTGGTGGCCGCATCGGATGATTCTACTGTTCTGGCCAGTCCTTATTAGGCCTTGGAGATCGAATTACTGCGGATGGTGCCACACTGGTATTGCCAAGGGAGACGACAGGCTCAGGCACAACAAGCCGAATGAGGGTGACATTCGTGATGGCGATGTGCATCTGTCTACCAAAAGGGAATCCGACAGATTTAATCACGTTTGGGAGCGAAAGGGGGATGGAGCTCTACAAAACCTGGTCAAGCACCGCGTCCTTGAGGTAGTCGACACCATTTTGCGAGATCGTGATCCAGATGTTGGGGCTGTCTTCGCTTGATGCTTCTTGCCAAGAGGTCAGAAACTCTGGAGGGAGGGTTTGTTTGTAAGGTCAGCATCTCTAGAGAAACTCTGGAGGGAGGGTTTGTCTGTAAGGTCAGCATCTCCAGCTTCAACAGTTCATCTCTTTGCTTCGTGTAAGCCTCGGAACCGGGAGGAAGAGGCGGATCACCTTCCTTGCACACACGAATGCTGTCGCACGTCATGACGACGTCCTGGAGAAGAGAACCCTCTGTAAGGTCGGCATCTCCAGCTTCAGCAGTTCATCCCTTCGCTTCGTGAAATATGAAGTGCAATCGCTGGTCATCTACTAAAATCTCCACCAATTGCAATGCTAGATCATCTACAATATAACTAATTGATTTTTTTTGAACAAGTAAAGGAAGTCCTTTAAATCAATGTGATCAATAAAAAAATCAACATAACATTAAATAAATTTAGAAGAAACTAAGTAGAAATAGAAAAACATACATATTTTTAAGAGAGAATACAAAAGAGACAAATGTGTGTCATGCTTTCTAGCTAGACCATTGTCATTTTGTTATGGGAAAAGGGGGAGAAATCATAGCCATGCATTCTTGATTACTGATAGCTTGAACAAGTAAGGCAAATCATTACCTAAGCATGCTAGTTTTGTATAGTAGCAATATAAGGCTCCTCCATTTACAAGTCCCCATTTGTAGCTGATATCCCATAGAGTTTTAGAGCCTTTCAAAACAATAGATCAAAATGCTTGGGGGCGGGGGAGGGGGGGTGACGAAATGATAATCCTTTGAGGTGATACCTGCTTCTTGCACCAAATGATTAGTTCAAGGCTTAGCCACGTTTCTATTAAGGTTAGCCACTTGATCTTGAGACTCACATATTCAACTAATTGCCACTAGAGCATGTTTAACTCTTCCTCAACAATCACATCTATCTCTACATTAGCATTTGTGCATGCTAGTCTTATTAATTCCATGATAGCATAAACACCTTGATGTACATCATTATCTGCTCATAAAATAACTCTCCAAGTCACCAATTAATGATGCTTTATATTATAGATTACTCAACTTGACACAAAATGCATTACATAGGGTAATCTAATCTATGTCACAATTATTACTTAGACACTTATCCAATTATCACCAAGCTATCTAAGGGTTCATGTTATTATCTTTAGTAGAGGAATTGGATGACAACATTAATTACTGTAACCCACTCATGACAACAAATAAGAGTTCGGATCTAAGGCTACCTAGCATATGGTGTTGTAAATCTCAATTTATGTAATTGACTAGAGTTTGTTGCATTTTTCCTAGTTTGGTTGCTATTCTTCCTAGTCAGGGGCAAAGGAGGGCGAGAAGGAGAGGAAAGAGGAGAAAGAGGATGGATGATGATAGAGAGAGAGAGGAAGCAACACTACTCCTTTAGAGTAGGATGCTCCCGGCATGAGAGAGAAGAGAGAGGAAACCTCGCTCTGATACCATGTTGAACAGTGCGCGAGGGAGACGAGGAACAGAGGAAGAGAGAAGAGAAGAGAGACACGAGACACTGGAAGTGAAACCCCAGAAGTGCATCAAGTGAGCACACATATATGGAATATATAGAGGGGACCAGGGATGCTATATATAGACAAACTATATATAGCTAATACTTCCCACTAGCAAGATTGAGCATGTTCAGCTTCTTATCCTGAAACCATACAAGACAAATAACTTAACATATTAGCCAATCATGTTTCAATATAAAACTTGTGGTAACCTTCCATGAAAAGAACTTCCAACCTATCCAAAAGTTATTGCTATCTTGTTATATGGATCAATATCCATATCATAAACTATGCCACGAGAAGCCATTTCTTGATGATAATGTGTACTCTTGATGCCCATTGTTGTTGCCTCTATGTTGCAAAACACCACTGATCTACAGATAAGTGGTTTTACAATTGAGCCAAAACAAAATAGACTTGAGAATCTAAAAATTCAAAGTAAAAACCATGACTTTAGGAGGAAGCCATACTTGTCCGCACTAGCACTCAACAAATTGAAACCACCACAAGCAAATTTTGCTGCACTGATTGAAGCTGAATGATCATCTCATGTCTCGATGACATCAAAGTTCCTAAATTCAAAAATCAAGCGTGCTCAAAGAAGTACTCTATAAGACAAACCCTTTAATAGAATAAGACAAAAAATATATCTACCTCCAAAACATGAACTTTGAAAGTGAATTAAATGACCACCATCTTGACAAAGAAATGATAGACTATGAATGTACAAGTCACAATAGCTGCATAAATCCACAATGTCCAAGACATGCAAAAGCATAACTGAAGTTACAATGATCTTCATTTAATATTGGCCACTAGCATACCTTGAGCATGAAGATTGTAGCAGAGTTTCTCAAAAGATACAACCAACCTCTGCTGCCTTTGAATAATCTGTTGTCAACAGGCTTATGGATGTATGGTACGTTCCAAACTCTAGATGAGGTTGCATAGCTCAGCAATTTGGAGGCGGCAATCTGGAGGCAATCAACATATACAGCAGCAATTGTATCCTTCTTGCTCTGCAGCTTCGCACCATCTGGTTGCACATAAGAAGGTGAATGACCTTGGCACTTGGTTCAAAGAGAGTGAGAAGTGGAAGAGAATAAAATGTTGATCCCCTTGCCGATAAGGCATCATCTCACATTAGCCCCCCAAAAATGAAGTTGAGCCTCATATATATCCTACTGAATTTGGAGGATCATGTATTAATAATTCCATCTAATGTTTAGAAAAGCTACCCAAATTATTAGGTCCATCTAGCCATAGATGATTGGTCATCAGGATTGAGGTAATCTCACGTTCCTTGATGGGATTTATTTTACTTATCTAATTAGCAAAGGTACCATACTATTACAACATAAAAAAACAGCTTCCTTTTATTATCATGTCACATAGGGTCCATTAACACAACATCTAGCACATGACAAACACTTTGGAAAACAACATTCTATTGCACAAAAGATAATATATATAAACACCATTCCAAAAGATAACCTCTAAGGCTTGACTTGTAGGAATAAGGGCTAGATCAAGTTAGGAGGGATTAGAGGGTAGCATAAATAGACTTGTCATGGATGTTACACTTGATGTTTGTTATGACCACAAGATGATACTAGCCAAATAGGTGCCTATAGGAGAAGGTGCTACACAAGATTGCACACATCATAATTTTTGAATTGCCAAATGCATAGCATGATTGAAATCCTCACGGAGAGTACATTAAGATCCTCTAGGGGTTCAGCCTCTCTTGTAGAGATTCAAACCTATGGTTTTTTACCCAACATGGAAGGTTTAAGATGTATAGGAGAGAATAGCCCAACATGCTTTCCTCCCCTCCTTGCTTTTTATAGTACTCTATTTTAATATTGGCATTGTTGAGCATGTTCTTAGCACAAAAAGCATGCCTTTCTTTTAGCTCTCTTATTTTTTCTCAAAAGATAAATTCAAAATTTTTCCAATCTTAATTTGTTCTTCTTTTCCTCTTGTGTTTTCATTTTATTATGATGCACTTTCAATGTTCCATTGAGAATTTGCAAGAGTTTCTGCATTGTTTGAATTATTTCACCTACCTTTGAGATTGGTGAGAATTTGATATGCTCCCATCGATACTTTTCTATGGAATTTCTCAACTTCAAACCCTAATAAAATGAGAATATCCAATGAGGATTTCTTTGTTTTGGAGCACTAGTTCTTTGTAAAGGTAATATACTTCCACCCTTGTAAGGCTATTTAGGTGTAGCCTTCTTGTTATTCAAGTCACCTCATAGTGAACCTTAAAGTAGCTTCCCATCTATCATGTTGCAAGCTTCCACATAGAGCTAGCTACAATAGTTGGCAATCACTAGAATCCTTGGTACTTATATTTTTGTGTTAAGACATGAAGTTTATAAGTTTAGTGCTAGTTTGAAAGGTGATAATATTTCATCATACAACTAGCAATGCAGTTTGCTTTATTTTCTATAGCCACATGTTTTGGGCAATGCAATTTAGCTTTTTCTCAATATGGCTACGCGCTTTGCCTTGGTGGTTCTTTTTTTCCATGTGCACTTCCATGACCAATATGGTCATGCACTTGGTAATGTGCTTTCCTTTTTAATATGGCTATCTAATTTTCATGATGCGATATATATGATTGTGTGGTTTTCTTGCCATGCACTTTGAATGTTTGCTCTTGTTGCTCACTTGGACAGTAGGGAATATGATGTTAGTATGTGGAGTTTCTATTTAATCCATTGGTGCAATATGCTTTTTTCTCACTAATATAATCATGAGCTTTGCAATAAGATGGATGTCATGGCCATGATATATGCTTGGTCAATGTGGCCATGTACTTTGCTCAACATTGTAAGTGTTACTGTTGCTAAATGCAATGACTCTGTTGTTGGGGCCACACAGTTTGTGTTATTCATGTGTACTAAACATCTTTCTTTTAATTTTCTTTTTTGTTATTGTGATTGCCTTTCAACAATTGTGGTCTTGCTTTTGTATCAATGTGAAAAGCTTAGCTGTGAGTAAGTATTATACAAATGTAAATGTCTAATCAATGAATATTTATTTACTAATTATACCTAGAAAAATCATGAGTTCCAAGTTAACTTGATAGAATATCTATAATTCCCTAGTTAGAGGATAGTACTTGCTAGTTATGACTAGTAAAAAGTAAAATTTTCTAATTAGGTTGATATTATTACTAGCTATACAATAACTTGCTAGATAATGTTGCTAGATATATAGGCTTCAATTTTCTAGATACTATCTAGGAAAAGGATGTTACTAGTTAGAAGAGACTAGCGATGGCAAAATTATCTAGTTATAACTAGAAAATTCTACATTCTTCCTAGTTTGGTTAGTAATCTACCTAGTTATAATGTAAACTTTATATATAGTAAGTGGTTTAGAGTTTCTCGTGACCTTTGTCCTTACCTTCTCGAAACCATCATTATCAACTTGAATTGAGAAATAGAGAATTGTGATAAACATAATCTTTATCTTATCCTCATTGTACCTTTAATTCCCTATTACATAAAAGTAGGGAATCACATCCTTATAATTCCTTATGTAGGGATTTTCAAAGGAATGTGGGGAATGCTCTATATTCCCTATTATAAGATGTAAGGAATGTAGGGACTTTCAAAGGAATGTAGGGAATGCTCTATATTCCCTATTATAAGATGTAGGGAATGCAATTTCCTAGGTATAGATGGGGAATACGTACTTGTCTACATAGGAAATATTGGAAAATTTCCTATATTTCACCAAATTGCCTATGTGGGGAACGATTGAAAGTTCCTTGTGTGGGCCGTCCCGGCTCCCCTGTCGAGAATGGACACATCACACTCGTAAGTCACCATGGTATTGACAATCGTGGCACTCACTTGCTGGGCGGATGTGCAATGGAACATCGCCAGCAGGCCGCACAATAACGTGCTGGTGCTTAGAACGAAACGTTTGATTCCATGTTTCATTTGTCCGTTGGTCTACCGCGAACGAAACCGTAGTGCCTGCGGACATGAGGATTAATGTGCTGTGCTTTGTCATTCTTGCCACGCTTTTGTGGGGTGTGGGGCAGGGGCGACGGCAACCACACAACTTGTCGGTACGTATGTCCGCAAGTTCGATGCAAAAGCATCAGCAGCTAGTGAGTATGGCTGCGCGCGGCGTCAGTAATTTCGAACTAAAAGATTTAAAAAGAAGTAATCTTACCAGCTATCTACGTATGCACGAGTGGGAATCAAGTTAATTGCATTGAATGCCTAATTGCATGTATCCGAAGGCTACCCAAACCCTTGGCGTTAGACCATCCAGACCCATTGAAGATCTCACAAATCCTCAAATGCACGCCTCGTTATATCGATTGAGTATTAACCCTTATTGCCGGACCGAAACCCTAAACACGAAACCCGCCCCTCCAGAGCTAAACAGTGTATCAATGTATGTGTACATTAGGTTCGATGCCCAAGGTCACTCATCTCTTTTGCATGTTCGAGCTACGCGAGTTATTCTACTCCAAACTAATGCTATTGAGGCTGTGCAAATGTTGTAAAACCAAGCAATCTCAGCATAGGAATAAGAAAGACCCTTTATCGGTTATGTCCATCGTAGTGTGTACCCCACAATGCTATGCGAAGGATGCTATGTTGGAACTCTTTGTTTGGGAGAACAGGAAAGAGGACTTTGAGAATCAAAACTCAATTTTCAGAAAGTATGCATAGTCAACCCAAGGCAAGGCATTCTAGCTCATCAATAGTAGGTCTCCAATAGACTTCGAATAGCGCATGCGCAGCTCACAATGGGCAATGGAGAGCCCTGCTCACAACATGCACATAGAAGCAGCATTCAAGGTAGCTAGAACCACACCAATGTGCATCCATGGATGAGCTCTCAGCTTTGTTATTAGTGTGAGAGCAACAACACTCGAAATGATCAAGAACAACACCACAAACCCTCCAAGAATGTGTCAAGCGCAACACCACAAAGGCTTGGAGAGTAGTCAAGTCAATTGCAAGAGCCAATTGGATGAGGCCAAGCAGCAAGTGGGTGCGAGAATGAGACCTCTCGCAATAACCCTAGATCCCTTACTGATCTTCCATTTCCCATCACCAAAGGTGCTATGAAAACCATCATCATCTAGCTAACCAATACTAATCAAGCTCTTCTTGAGCTAAGGTACATGCCTGACATGCAAAACAGTGAAGACAGATCCATGCTAAAATCACAGCTGCACACTGCCAATACCTGCAATGTCACATGCCGATTTCAATCCTCCAAAACAAGCATAAGATCTTCCCAAGACTGTTTCCACATACATGGCATCAAAGTCAAGCATCAATACATCATTCTGAACCCCTGAGATCAATCCTGGAAGCAATGCATGAGACATGTACTGTCAAAATAGCATTCAGCCCTATATGTTCTAGCCAACAAGTCCCTGTCAAAACTGAGTGAAATCTTAGTCAAAATCAGCCCAAATGCACTTTAATACATAGGCATATCATTCCTTAGTGTCTTGACATCACTTGAGCATGTATATGCATCAACATGCATGTCCAAGGACCAATGTCATTAAAGGATAGAGAGTTGCCTATAGATTGTAGGCCGTGGATTGTGTATTCTAGCCACAAGAAAGTCTGCAAATTGAGCAAAATGATTGCCAAGATTAGCTCCAAATGACCTGAAAACAATGCCACATGATCCCTAAGACATCCAATAGCCATCCAATGAGCATGATCTATATGCACAAGACACACAAAGATATATGCTTCCCTGTTTCCAGCTCATAAAGTGTCTAAACCACAGTCCCAAATGTGAAGGTAGGTACTCCAAGACAATTTCTGGACCAACATGTCAATGCCAGGACAATACCGAGCATCCAAGAGCTCAAGTGTGCACTCCTTAATTGTCTATGATGAGGGATATGTTGAAAAGTGAAACTAGGAAAACCCTTAGGGTGGCATAGGGTAGAAACATTTTAGGCTTTGATCCATGATAGGCTAGAAGTTAAAACCATATCTTTAACTTGATATTCATGATAGTCAACTTTATGGATCAAGATTGGAATTTATAGAAGCTAGAAAGAATCTATTGGATCAAGGGGCGCAAGACAAGAGAAAGAAAAAATTGCACCACATGGAAATTAAGGAATCATTCATTATGTCATTGTAGAGGTACTTTTGTGCATAGAAACAGAGCTTCTTGTATCCCAAATTCTCCCATTATATGTCCATGACATAGATAATAAAGCACAAAATTGGGCTTGGTGCATGTGCAGGTCCTTCAAGATTAAGCTTTAATGTGTAGTAGATAGCAAGATTAGTGGATGGGACACATCATTCCCTATCTGGAGCATCCGTTGTCAAGATTGCGGGAGAGAAGGAAGGAGTCTCACTTGTAGCTTTCTTGCTTGCACAATGGGGGAATGCACACACAGGTGGAGGCTGAAAACAATTTTCCTCTTCTTAGATGTGTAAGCCAAAAAGAACTCTAGTACATAGAAATAGAAGAACCCGATATATGGGTCTCAAATCAAACTCAACTAACTAAGGTGGCATACTAACTGAGCCACAAACTAGAGTAGAGAAGGATAGTTGTCATCTAGCTATTACTCATGGGTGGTGTACCAACCGCATCTACAGCTAACAAGTCGGTGACATAAATGCACAACAATCACCCTGGCATATCATGAGTGGAGCTCGATATCTCAACATCCGTATCTTGAGAAATGTTACCACCAAGGTCGAGTGATCTAGTGGAGCAAAGGGTATCAAGTTACTGAGTGGCAAGACGGATCCTGCTCTCTGATACCACTTTGTTGAATGCAGAGATCGAATGAGTGAAGCTGTAGATGCAAGTAAGAGAGAGAGAGACAATGATAGTAGTTTTGTGGTCCTCAAGAGTATCCAATAAATTTTTCAGATAGGTATATAAGTCATGTACAAGCCCATCCCATAGGGTAGGCACGGGCACTGCATTGAGCACTGCCCTTTATCCCTGCCCTTTATCCCAACAGTTTTGGCCTCCATCTTTCTTCTTATGTTACTGAGTGAGCTTCCTCTTGTGTAGACAGTGTGTGCTTGGTACAACAGCTCAAGCAAGTCCCCCCACCACTCAATTCTGGACATGGTGGACACTAGGAGCAGTAGGTTGAGGCGAGTTGAAAGTAGAAAGCTGCGGTTTCTATTGGTAGACGTGTTGAGCCTCTACAAGCTTAGTGGTTTTGGGCTCTATAGGCTTCATAGCCTGAGTCTCCTATGGTTTTGGTTCCTTAATTGTGGCGCGACCTTGTGTAGGTAAGTTTGAGAGTGGCACTTGAGCGGTGCCCTTAGCCATCGTGGCTTTCAGTACCCATATCCAGGTATTGCCCTCATATTATCCTTGTTCTTGTAATAGGGTTTTAGGGACCCATCATGGCTTACTGTTCGTCTTTGCCTATAATGTCGTCCTTGCCACCTACGCCTTTAGTATGAGTTTCTAGCAATGCAAGGTTGTGTCTACATATCTCTATCTGGTAGTCCTTGATGCTTAGGCATCCATTTGAATTTGGGTTCATTTTCCTTGAATGCACTCTCGACGGGTTATTTGGCGTTGAGGCTTATAGAGTCTTGACGCCACATCACGAGTCCTTTCCTTAGACCGGGTTATTGGTCCCTCTATCGGTGGCTTATCAGGCTCTAATGGAGCCGTGTTGCCCTTGCTAAAAGCTATCAGGATGCATACGTTGAAGAGGGCAAGGTGAATGTGTTGTGACTCATAATTGATGTTGCAATGTGTCTACTTCTTAAATGTGCATCTTAATAGAGATTCCTTACCTACATCCTTTGTGTTTGGTGACACATAAAAGACCATGGGTATGCTCTCAAACTCAATAGAGACTGCAACTTTGCACTTTTCCAAAAGTGCGTACGATTGACCCCCAAATGAGCTAAGTTTAGCGTTCATGGATTGTAGTTGTGGTTGATCAGCAAGAGTCCAATGATTGCAAGTGAATATATTAAAGTCGACCTCCTCATCGAACAACGCATTGAAAGTATGTGATTGTTGGGTGGTGATTGTTATGCATAGGTAAGCGATAATTGTGGCAACTCATACATTCACAGGGGACTCTAGCATTGGAAGCTTGTGTAGTGGATCTGTGGGAGGATATACTTCGTTATGCAGCTACCATTGAAGAAGCCTATGCCCCCTCTGTCTAGGGTTTCGAGCTCTACATTGTTGGTTTGGCTGATCGTGCCGATCCTAAAAGGCCCTAATCCCGTAAACTTCATCTTTTGTTTATGGCATTTCACTTAGTACAACAATACTAGGTCACCCTGGCTGAAGTCCCGCTGCTTGACATGCTTGTCAAACTAGCTCCTCTTGCATAGTGTATTTTTGCACCAGATTAGTGCATGGGTAGCTAGAAGTGGAGTCTTTAATGGGTTTTCTAGCTCAACTAGGCATTCTGTTCATGCCTCCTTCCCATTCTATATCTCTTGGATGGCTACCCTCAAGTTAGGGACAAAGAATTTCACTGGTAGAATGGCTTCAGTGCCATAGGTCAACTTAAATGAGTTCTGCCCCATAGCTATTTTATAGGTTGTTCAATAGTCCCATAAGGCTACCATTAGCTTATTGTCCTAGTCACTGCACGAAGCAGAGACTACCTTGATTAGGACATTCACTAAGATCTTATTTGTGGATTCGGCTGGTCCTTTGCTTGAGGGTAGTAGGGTGAAGATTTTCTATGGATGATCAAAAAGGTAGACAGGAGGTGGGCAATCACTTCATTGATGAAGTGCGTGCCTTAGTCAGTAACTAGTTCAATGGTGCAGCCAAATTGTGAGATCACCTACTTCCAAAAGAACTTGGCCGTGGTCTTAGTGTCATTTTTCCTAGTGGCTCGTGCTTCTGCCCACTTTTTCAGGTAGTCTGTGGTGGCGACTATGATATACTTGACCTATGAATATTGTGTTGTAGGACTAATTGGCCCAATGAAGTCAATCCCCCATTTTTTGAATGGTTGCCTAGCGATGATTGGGGTTAGCTCCATCCTGTCCTTGCAAATGGGGACCTTGGTCTGTTGGCACTCATCACAATGCTTCACAAATCATGCTACATCACGGAAAAGCATGGGCCACCATAGTTAAGAGTGTAGTACCTTGTGCATTATCGTGTCTTTGCTGAAGTGTCCTCTAGCAATTGTGCCATGTGTCTCCCCAAGTATGTCATGCATTCCATCATCCTAGTAAGCCGTCTTGTCTTAATCTATAGAGCTAATGAGCTATTAACTGGCAAGTTTGTATTTTGAGGATAAGTCACCTAAGTTGGGCCTTCTCGATAGGTCTTCCGGGTAGTCCATGCTCTAACACCTGGGCTATGTCATCTTCCCCCACTAGTATGGCATCAAGTCGGCTCCAAATAAATTCCTTCTTGCTAGACAAGTTAAAATGATGGTGCATCTGGCACGGGAAAGTTACTATATGTATATCGTCTACATTACGTGCATTCAAGGCCTATTTATAAGTATCATTATATGTGAATTTTTTCTAAATAAAACATAACCATTTTCTATTCAATCTGTAAATAACCCCTTTATATTACACCCTTCTATATGTAAAAAATGTATAAAAATGGTATTTTTAAAATATCTTATTTTGAACCCACGTGATGCACACATATATTCATGACTAACTTACCCGAGGCATCTGGTAACAAATCGTATGCAATACCCTATCCAACATCTTCTCCCATGGTATGTGGGATATGTGATCAACCATGTAGTGTTGCTTCCCTTTACGTACAACCACAGAGAAGTCGAATTCTAGTAGAAGTAGCAGCCACCTAGCTATGTGTCTAGTAGCAGAAGGTTTGTTTACAAGATACAACCGAGCCTGATGGTCTATGAAGAAAGTGAAAGGCATAGCTAAAATATAATGTGGGAATTTCTTCATAGTAAACACCATGGCCAGACCTTCCCTTTCAGTGGTGGAACAGTTCATCTAAGTGTCCATGAGTTGTTTACTAGCGAAGCTCACTGGATAGTCTAGGTTGTGTTTACCAAGCTGGCACAAAACAGCTCCCACGGCAAACTTCGAGGCGTTAATATGTACGTGGAAGTTTAAGGTCTAATCTGGGCTCTTAGGGCTAGCACAGTTGTCATAGCCTTCTTCAGCTCTTCATATGCGCATTGGCATTCCTTGGTCCATTCGAATAATATCAGCAGTTTGTGAGTGGTCTAGCAATTAGTGCATGATAGTTCAACACAAATAGCTGATATATTACCATGTATGTTCTAGGAAGCACTGAACTCCCCTATAGTTGGTTGGTGGTGGAAGGTCAACAATAACCTTGACTTTTGAGAAGTCGGTGGCACTGCCTTCTCGGATACCACATGTCCTAGGATGCATCCATGTTTTACCTAGAACTGGCACTTAATCACGTTCAATGAGAGAGGATACAATCTGCATTGTTCAAAGACTGTGTGGAGTTTGTCTAAGTGTTCCCTCCAACTTGAGTGAACACATAGATTGTCAACAAACACTTTTAACTCGTGCCTAAGCATGTCCTTGAAGATAGCACACATGAGCAGTTGGAGCATGGTGGGTGCGTTCGTCAGTCCGAAGGGCATGACTATGTAGGCAAAGATGCCCCACTCAGTAGCAAATTTTGTTTTATACTTGTCATCTAGATGCACCTGTACTTGATTGTAACCTAAGAAGCCATCTCCCCTAGGAAATTGTAGGCTTCTTTACCACCCACTCTGTCAAGCATATGCTACATATACGATAGTGGATAGTTGTCTCTCTTCATAGCACTATTGACTTTCTTATAATTGATGCACACTCTGATTTTTTTGTTATTCTTCTTCAATCCGTGTGCTCAATTTCATAGATGAATCCAGCACTTACCAACTTATCTATCTCCTTCTTGACTACATAAGCATGCTTAAGATTCATTGGATAGGGCCGCTACTTAACCGATGTTGCATTTAGTGTCATGGGAATATTATGAGTCACCACACTCGAATCTACTCTCTTCAACTCGTCGAGGAACCAAGTGAATATGTCTATGTACTCTCGTAGGAGTGCAATGAGATTTACTTCTTCCTGCTCAGTCAAGTCATCAGCTATGAATATAGGTCAAGGCTTCTCCCCTTCCCTAGCCAAGTCTACTTGCTTGACATTAGCATACCCATCTATGGGTTTGTTTGCTTGTCCTTTCCTCTTGGCACCCAACAAGATCACTACCCTATCACTCTTCTTGAACTTCGTGAATCGCTTTGGTAGATCTTGTGGTTTTTTCTACTCCTCAACTTTTGACCCCCTAGGTTGTCTCTTTCTCTTCTCCCTGAGCCTTCTGTGCCTTAGGTGGATTGGTAGGTCCCCCTTGGTGTGTTTGGTCTCAAGTGGTTGGAGTATTTCAGGATCACTATCTGAGCTTACTTCTAGCTTGGAATTGAACTCTCCATCTTTGCTAGAAGAGGGAGTTTCTCTTGGTGGTCATAGCTCTGAAGGCAATTCCGTTCTAAAAATCAATGTGGCACTTGGTTGGGTGAGCCCTGCTCGTTCATAATCGATTTCCCCTAAGTGTTCCAACCACGTGCAATCTCATTCTATTTGCATGATTCCTCTCTCAAATTTAAAGGTATCTCCTTTTTGCAGGTTGGAATCTTCTTGTATTTTCTCGATCATGTATTCATGAGTGTCATACTCTATTATGTCAATCTCTCCTTCTCACTCTCTTCATTGAGGGAGCATCAGTTTTCATACTCGTCATCCAAATTGTCCTCCTTTGACTGCTTGTCGTCTCCTAGGTTTCCATGCCTTCCTTCTTTCTCGTCTGGTGACTAAGGCACAATTGTACGTTAAGTTCATATCATGCACGTTGGTTCACTTTCACTTAGGTCATGAGATCTTTGAGGGGTTTAAGGCTAGTTGGGTTGCTAGTTAGCTTGTTCGTCAAGTTCTCCAAGATCCCGTGGAGCTCTAGCTTTTTGTAAGAGACATGGGACATGGTATAAGTAGGTCATCTCTACAAGAGCTTCTGGCCATCATGCATAATGGTATTGAGGGCTCCTTCATGGGCTCACCAGCTGTCTTGATAGCTTGCTCGTATTCATCGTTATTGTTTGAGAATGACAGATCGATAGTGGCTAGCATATGCATCCAATCTCACTCACCCTTAGGGCTAGGGATATATTTTTTTAGCAACTCGTAAGACTTTCTAGCTTGAGCATCACCCTTCAGCATAACGGAGATGGAATTTAGGTCGATTGGCATTGTCTTCTAGGTGTCCGTCTCTACTCTCACTACTTCTATTCGGTTGCTCAAAAAGATCAGACTGCTACCCCAAAATGGTTGACATTAAGGTCTCCCTTCTAGAAGAAGAAAAAAGGTAAAATCCAAAGAAGAACCAAGCACCTCTAAAGATGAAAAAATGTTACATGTAGGTACCAGGTACAAGGGTGTTGAGAGTGGAAAAAGACTGAATTTTTGACTAATTTTTGTTGTTTTTGAGGTTTGAATGGCTGATTTTGATGGATTTTGAGTAATGTTTGGTTGTTTTTGGAAGTGTTTGAGAGTGTTTTGGATGATATTGATTATGTTTTGGAAGATCATGATGATTCTTAATGGAAATATGAGGTTCTATGATGTCTTGATAGGTTCCGTTGAGGTTCTTATTGGTTCTGATACCTTCTGTTTAGCTTCTGTTTTGTTTTGATTTTCTTCTGTATGCACCATGGATTGATGATTAATGAAGGTTGAAATCTTTTGAACACTTATTGAATAGTTTTTGATAGTTTGGAATGGTTTTAGTATGAGTTATGAGGATATGTTGTTCTCTGATGACCTTTTGTAACCCTATGTAGACCTTCTATAGAGCCTCTCTCTCTACTCTGTTCTTGTTTTGTTTTGTTCTGTAGATCTTCTGTAAGTGTTATGTAGAATATATGTGTGACTTTGGGAAAGTTTTCTAACTTTTGGAAAGGATTAATCTAAGTTCAAAAGAGCTAAAACAAATGAAAGAAGTAGCTGATGAAGACTGAAGAGAAGACTCAAGTGATGGTGACAATAGTGAGCTATGAAGAGACAATGTAGTGGCTTTGGTGCCCTTTCATACCTCCCATACCTCTGGGGAGGTGCATCCATGACCTAAGAAGGATTATTGAGAGCCATTATTGAGAATTGTAGTGAGGAGATGATGTACTATTGAGAGAGAGAGAGAGAGAGAGATTGAGTGAAATATAGCCAATTCTATCAAAACAATGTATCTACCATGAGAGATAGAGAGAGAACTATGAAGACAATGAAGATGAATACTATGTGATTGATTTCCATTCAAAAATGTTCTATTATTTTATATTCCTTGTTCTATTGATGGATTCTGTGAAGATGTTGAAGATTATGATTGATTCTATCAAATCCGTGGGATGTATCTACTATGTTGCTGCGTGAAGATTTGTTGCTTTCCTTGTTTTGATCATCAAAAGAATGAAATAAAAGCTTGTTGATGTTACAAGTTAGATTTTCTTGTAGTAGAATCCCCTTTTCCTTGGTGTCTCTCTTGAGGCTCCATGTTTTTGGTGGGCAGCCAGGGAAATCTTCCATCAACAAGCATCAAAAGAGGCTGAAAATGAAGATGGCATTGCTAAGAAGAGGAAATTTCAATGGATGTTGCAAAGTTCCTTCTTCCACTGAAGAGTTGGAGATTCTTATTTTCAAAGCCACTTTCTACAAGAATTTTATCCCACAATGGCAAAAACATATTACCATCATGATGCACGCTCTATGTGGTGAACTATTTCCTCTTCCTGTTGAAGCAGTAGAGACATGCATCTTGGTGGCAAATTGTTTGGAAACAAACTGAAGAGCAGAAACAGCAAGAATGACCATCCATGGAAGATTTGGCATTCATTGAGAAGTTTCCAAACATTATCAAGTGGAAAATCATGAAGAACTTTCAGGAGTCATAGTTAGTGGAGGTTCAGGAAAACAAGAAAGAAAAGAGTTGGAATTTGTTCGTGGATGCTCAATAGTAAGATACATGGGATGCTTGGTGTTCAGACAATCTTCTGTTTGCCCAATTAGCAACCCACTGGAAGTTGGTAGACAGAGTGTTTTTCACAACATACACTGTTGAAACCCTCAGAAGCTGGCATTATTATAATGATGCCACAACAATGATCCTAAGAAGAATGAGTTTTGATACTTTCATAATGGAATATCTCCCCCTCTATAGTGGTTTGAAAGTTGAATTCAGAGATGTTGAAAAGAAGGAAGTAGAAGAGATGTTGGCCAGAGAGTCTTCTAGAGATTGAAGCCCCTCTCATTCTATTCTATTGAGCACAGACCAATTGACTAGAGCCAACCTTCTTATGAATGACACAATCAAGAGACAAGCGCTAGAACGAGTCCAGATGTACATGAGAAGAGAGAATGCAAGAATTAAGGCTGAGAACAAGCTTGCATCAAAAGCCTCCTTTGACGCCCTAAAAAGCACTCTCTTTACAGACGTCCCCATGGCGACTCAAGGTCCCCTTCCTAGTCAGATTCGTCCTAGAAATATTGATGACAGGCCAACAAATGTAGTCCCATTGCCAATTTTTAAGGGAGAGTACAATGAAGACCCTGATCTTCATGTAGCAGAATTTATGGTAGCATGTATGGCTAACAATGCAAGAACCCCTGAGCATTGGTTATCAATATTCCCCGCCACTTTCAAGGGCATGGCATTTCAATGGTATGAGAGACATGCAGCATGAACTTTTGGCACATGGGACGACCTGAAGTTGTCCTTCCTCACTAAATTCAGGCGTGAAGGTTTTGAAGAGCAGATGCGAGAGGAGTTCATGAACCTAAGTCAGACCTCTGGAGAAAGAGTAGAAGCTTATGTCTCGTGAATGGAATCCATCCTGAAGAGATGGACTAACCATTATTTGGATGAAGGTATCCAGAAAGGAGTGTTCCTCAGAGGCCTACAACTAGAAGTTCGCAAGTTTGTGGAATTGAGAAGGCCAGCCAATCTACAAGCTACAGTGGAAGGTGCAAGACTGTATGACAAAGTGGAAGCAAGGTTTTCAATGACTCCAGGAAGAGGAATCTTACCTCCTCTCATGCCAGGAATGGTATACCCACCAAATGCAATCCCAGGGATAGTTCCCTACCCCTACCCCTAGATGCAAATAGTATCACAGTACAATGCACCTAATCCACAGTTTCCACAGACAACAATGCCTTAAATGATGGCTCAACCACAATAGTAGTGGTCTCAAACAGTTCCTCCAATGGCGACTCAACAATAGTGGAACCCTACCCATTGGAATCAACAACTCTAAGTCTCAATAGGAGCTCAGAATCAGAACCAGAATAGAGGACTCTCTGGATCAACCCAACTAGTATATGCTAAAATAACAAAAGCTTCCCAAAACCCTACTACAAATACTCTAGGAAGTAAAAATTTGAAGAATTACTTATCTAACTCAGTCGCAAGTATCAAGAAAGAGCTTATGGATGTGATTACAGAGCAACTACAGAGGCTGAAGGTGAATACCTGGTGCACAGATAGAATGTTGTATGCATACGTAGCGAGCACCGGAAGATCCCCAAGAACAAAAGAACTCTACAAAAAACAAGAGAGAAGATTTGCACGACATGAAGAAAAGAGACCAATTGGGTACAATCTCCCCCCATGCCTTTTGTGAGCGCTCCACAAGGCATGTATTTATAAATCTATTAATCTCCAAGCTAAAAAATAGCCCAATTTTACAATAAGTATGCTTCAGCTTTTGTGCTAGCTTTTGTCCAAATAAAGAATAAAGCAATTGGGTGGCCCAAGAGTTGGGATGTGCCCAAATACAATGTCCAATAATGAAATAACTAAACCGTATGTCCATGCACATACAAAATAATAAATATTTGTCGAGCACTTTAATAAATAAGCATGTCTAAATAAATACTAGCGCCATGCCTTTAATAATAAGACGCGCGTCCATAAAAAATGATAATTTTTTCTAATTAATTTGAATACACGCAACCGCCCAGTGCTTCCCAACGCCACCGCTACCTACTCTACACATCAACTGAAGCATTCACAAATGTTAGAAAATAATAAAATTAAATCGACAAAAGTGAATACCTAGCAGTCTTCAGCTACAAAATGAATAAATAGGTTGGAACTCTGTCCTAACCTTTATTTAATACGAGTGCGCACTCTAACTAATAAACTTTCATTAATTTAAATATGTATTTTGAGGAATCACCCACCATGGAATCACCCACGTGTACATTAAATTAACATGACACTTGAAAAGAACAGGTGTCCCCGTCAACTTCTTGCACAAGGAATCTACCTTGTATACGAGCCCCGGCAATAAATATAGTTTTATGGAATCCACCGCAAAACGTCATGGAATCCATTGTGGAAAATAAATAAACTCACGGAATCCACCGTAGTCTCACGGAATCCACTGTGGAATATGTCTCCTCGCATCATACCCCTGGGGTGGGATAGCAATTTTCCTCAATTGCTATTAGCTCAATGTGGAGCCAACAATGAGGGGTAAGAATCTTAGGTCGCAAGCATGCATCCATTGGGCCTTTTCAACAGGATGGTTTTTAAACTTAACCAAATATCTAGAGTATCTATGACCAGTTCTAGTAGTCATAAAGTCAGTGTCTAGAATAGTTTCAGGTTCAAGGATTTTCGTTTCTTCTTCTAACAAATAAGGGTTTTTATAGACAGGGTGAACATGTAATTGGCCTCTAAAAGGTTGTAACAAACTAATATGAAAAGTGTTGTGGATTTTCTAGTGTTGGAGTAATTCTAATTTAAATGCATTGTCATTGATTTTGTGAATGATCTTAAAATGTCCATAAAATCTAGGAGCTAACTTTACAACAAGGTGTTTCTCAACACTTAACACCATATTGGGGAATATGGGAATTTCCCATAAGTTTGGGACATGTGGTCAAATCTTTGGATTTGTCATAACTTGAACACCTATAACTCCACATCCAGCACTCTATAGCTCAATAGATTTCATTTTTCAAGCGCTTTCCAATGATAGGTCACATCATATGGTTTTAAGAAACTTATGGGCATGTTATCCAGGTGCCACCTCTTTAGTATTCAAAAAATGGGAATTGTGAGATTCCCAAACTCACTAATATTGTGTTACTTTGCAATCTTCTATTTTCAATGCATAACCAAACATAATCATCAACTTTGAAACTCATAGCTTTTCTTTTCTTGTTAGCTTGTTTTGTGTATGGTTGCTGGGCTTTCACAATCATATCTTTGACTTCATTAAAAATAGTAGCATGCATGTTAGTAATATCATCAGCAACAACTTGAACTTTGTTTGACAATGATGTAATAGGTGTAGATAATCTATGTCCATAAATGGTTTCAAAAGGTGCTTTCTGTGTAGCTGTATGTGGTGTATTATTGTATGCAAACTGAAGTAAATGTGGTTTTGAAATTATGTATGCACATAAAAGATCCAAGATTGTATTGGTTGTAGCTTCTATTTGTCCATTTGTTTCAGGATGAAATGTAGATGAAAAATCAATCTTTGTTCCTAATTTAGCAAATAAAGTAGTCCAAAAATTATTGCAGAATCTAGAATCACAGTCAGAAATAATAACTTTTAGTAAACCATGGTTAGTGAAAATAGTTTTAAAAAATTATTGAGCAGCTTGAGATGCAGTTAATGTTTTCTTGCATGGAATGAAATATGCTTGTTTGCTAAACCTATCTACAAAAGTCCAAATCATATCATCATGAGCTTGAGTGTTAGGCAAACCAGTAATAAAATCCATCGAAATATATTTCCATGGTCGTTCTGGAATTGGTAAAGGCATTAACAAACCATATTGCTTACCATGGTGTCCCTTAACTCTTTGATAAATTAAACACTCAGATACAAAGTTAGAAACATCAAATTCCATCTGTGGCCAGTAAAAATCTTCAAGCAAAGTACGTAAAGTAGAAATAATACCTCTATGGCCTTGATATGGGGGATAATGAATATCGTGCAACACAAATGATCGAAATGGACTAGTTATACATAACCTTTCCTCATAAAACATAAATCCATCAGAATAAGACAAAGAATTCATTGGAATCCAGTTAATTGCAATTAATTTTTTCCAATCAGCTTGAAAACTAGGGTCTTGATCATAGGTATCTTCCATAGAGATAAGAAAATCAAAAGATATAACAGAGATATCATGGATAGTCAGCCTTCTACTTAAGGCATCGGCAACACCATTTTCTTTTCCGGGTTGATATTGGATAAGTTGGTGGAAAATTTGAATAAAAGCTGTCCATTTAATATGTCGGCCAGAAATTTGTGGGGCTGACTAAGGAGATGTTTGATACTTTGTTGGTTAGTTTTGATCATGAATTCAGATCCCATTAAATAGTGTTTCCATTGACGTAAAGCTTGTACTAAAGCTAGCAATTCCTTGTCATAGGTAGAATACTTGAGTTCAAATGGTTTAAGCTTACAGCTAGAGTAGACTATGGGATGTGAATCTTGTATAATGATAGCTCCTATTCCAGATCCACTAGCATTAGTGACTACTAGGAAAAATGATCTATTAAAGTCAGGGAGTTCTAATACATGAGCACGTGTTAAGGCATGTTTTAGTAAATCAAAAGACTTTTGTTGATTTTTACACCAATGATACACAATACCTTTCTTTAATAAAATTTTCAAAGGTAATGCAAGCAGTAAAAAATTTCTCACAAATTTTCTGTAAAAACTAGCAAGACCTAAGAAAGAACGTAATTCATGCACATTTTTAGGTATCGGCCAATTCAAAATTGCTTCTATCTTTTTAGGGTAAACTTTAATACCTTCAGATGAAACAATATGTCATAAGTATTTAATGTGGGTTTGGAAAAATTCACTCTTTTCAGGATTAGCATATAATTGATTCTCTTTCAACAATTTGAAAACCAAGAATAAATGTTCATAATGCTCGTTCTCATTCTTAGTGAAAACCAATATGTCATCAAAAGAAAACAATGACATGATGCCGATGCTTCAAAAATATGTGATTCATTATACGACTCAATGTGGCTAGTACATTAGTTAAACCAAATAGCATAACAAGGAATTCATAGTGTCCAAATTGAGTTCTAAATGCAGTTTTAAAAATGTCAAATGTGTCCAGTCGTACTTAATGGTTTCCAGATTTAAGATCTATCTTGCTAAATATTGTAGCTCCTTGTAGTTTATCCATGAGATTGTCTACCCTAGGGATCGGATATCTATTCTTGACAATGATCTTATTTAGGGCATATAATCAATGCACATCTTATAGGTATTATTTTTCTTCTTCATTAATAGGACAGGTGCACCAAAAGGTCAACTACTGGGCCTAATAAGTCCTTAAGTTAACAATTCTTCAACTTGGGCTTGAATTTCTTTTTGTTCAATTTGGTTATATCTATAAGGTGCTTTACATGGTGGTTATGATCCAGGAATTAAGTCTATTTTGTGATCTTCAGGACGTGTGGGTGGTAATCCAGGTGGTAAGTCAGGAGCAAAACAATCTTTAAATTGTGAAAGATATTGTGCGTGCCTAGGATGCATCTGATTTTTTTAAAATTCAATTTCATTCACCCATATTAAGTAAGATTTGCTACCTTTTCTTAATGCACGTTTAGCCTATGTATGACTAAGCAATGGAAAGTTATCAAAAGTGTGCATACCATGCAATGTGATTTGTTTCCCATTAGAATGAATGTGTGGAATAATCTATATCGGGATTATATTGATGACACCAAGGCATTCCTAAGATAATGTCACTAGATTGCAAATGTTCATTGAATGTGTGGAATAATCTATATCGGGATTATATTGATGACACCAAGGCATTCCTAAGATAATGTCACTAGATTGCAAAGGCACAACTAAGAAATTTCTACGTTCAAAATAATCGCCAATTTTAATTTCTAAGTCGTGAACTTCTTGTGTTCCATTGTACCTAGTGCCTAAGAATCCAACCTTAATGTGATAATGAGTGAAAACAGTATGTAAATTCAAATCTTTGACCAGTTTTGCAGAAATAAAATTGTGTGTGCTCCCCATCATATAAAACAATCTTTTCTCTACCATGCACAAGACATTTCATCGTTAATAAATAATGGGGATTTGGCATACCTGGTAAAGTATCTGAAGTAGTACCGATATCGTCATCATCTTCTGTGAAATCTGGCATTTCTTCATGGTCTTCATCTTCAATCGCTCCCAAGTAGTTGATGTGAATAGTTGGCTTTTTGGATTGACAATTTACGGTTAGATGTCCAGGTTTATGGCACTTGTAACAGACTATGGGTTTGGCTTTCGAAACATTATTGGTAATAGTGGAAAGTTTAGGAATGTTGGGATTTGGCTGGAAAGATGGCTTAGGATTTAGATTTGTGTTTGATGGTAAAGCAGGGGGTTGTCTCTAAGATTTACAGAATGAAGATGGAACAAGGCAGTTTTGATTGAATCTCTTAAAGTTAGAACTAAATTGCTTTGTTCTAAAGTTACCATTATTTGAGAATTGTTGTGATCGCTTCTCTCATCCTTGAATTTTGTCTTCAGCATCATGGGCCAAGGAAATCAAACCCTGGAGAGTCGTTGGCTTGAACATGTTCACCTCTACATAAAAGTGACCAAGCAAACCAGACATAAACTTACGCTTGTGGGTTGCCTCAAGTACATCTTCGAGCATTCGAAGTTGCAATAAAGCATTTCAGAAATGCTCGGTACATTGTGAAATAGGATCGCCATCTCTTTGTTGCAGAAGATCCCACTATTTGATTGCTTTTTCGCAGAATTGAGATGGAAGAAAATTCTACAAAATTTTCTTTTGGAAATCCTTCCAAGTAGTAGGATAATCAATAATTTTGCAAGCAACAATCCACCATAGTGATACTCTATCCACTACATGATTAGTGACACACTTGAGTTTGTCATTTTTGGCATACTATTCTTCATGGAAATAATCATCAAATTGGCTGATAAAAGCGAGAACAATCTTTCCATCGTGTAACCCATTAAAAGTACAGAATTTAAAGTTTATTTTACTTATCTTTGCTTCTTTCCAAATAAATTGTGCTTCAAGTGTCACATCGATCATGCATCGTATAACATCTTTGGGTTGCATTCCATCTTGATCTTCGTTCCTTTTGAAGCTACATCATAATTAGGTCCAGTTTTTGTTCCATCGTTGGTTCTGGTAAATCACCTTCAGCCATAAAATCTTCCATATTTTGGTTAGCCATCCTGCAAAATTTCAAATAACCTCACACACTCGAAATCTTGTTAAGCCGGATAAGCATAGCTCAAAGTCGGATGAGCATAGACTGTGTATAGCAATTTGTTTGCTGAAATTTGGCTCTGTCATAGCACAGGTGCAAACATGGGCACAGGTGCAATTTGTTTGCTAGAATTTGGCTCTGTCAAAGCACAGGTGCAAACATGGGCTTACAAGGAGGTTACAAAGTGGGTTCGGAGTTGGTTCAGTATAAAAAACCACTATGGGAAGGTTGAAAATTGAATTAAATCCTTTTTCTAAAGCTTAGAAGCTTTAGGCATTAGTAATTAATAATTTTAAGGAATCATTGGTATCGCTCAGTACAAGAGGATGCCGTTGACTAATTTGGCGCTGTTCAGAACGTCCTTTCATCGCACACGATTCAACTTTGGGGCTTAAGCTTTTTATAAAGCTTATTAAGATTTATAATTTCCAAAAAAAAAGAAAATGACTTATCTGCTTGTCTGAGAAAAACGTCTTGATGAAGGAGCTTCCTGGGTGGTCCTCCGCTTCCTGAGAGTGGTCCCTTGCAATCCAACTGCGTAGCAGGAGATTCTTCACCACCAGGAACGCGCTGGTATTGACAGATTATCATGAGACTGATTGTAGAGCTCGATCATTCTAGAAGCTTCGTCTTCGTGCGAGATGGTAAGTGATTGGAAGCCCTCGATTAGCTTCACTCTAATACCAATGGTGCGTAGATCGAATGTTGTATGTGTACGTAGCGAGCGCTGGAAGGTCCCCAAGAACAAAAGAACTCTACTTTTGCACAAAAAACAAGAGAGAATATTTGCATGACATGAAGAAAAGAGACCAATTAGGGTACAATCTCCCCCCATGCCTTGTGTGAGTGCTCCACAAGGCATGTATTTATAAATCTATTAATCTCCAAGCTCAAAAATAGCCTAATTTTACAATAAGCATGCTTTAGCTTTTGTGCTGAGCTTTTGTCCAAATAAATAATAAAGTGGTTGGGCGGCCCAAGAGTTGGATTGTGCCCAAATACAATGTCCAATAATGAAATAACTAAATGATGCATCCATGTGCATACAAAATAATAAATATTTATCGAGCACTTCAATAAATAAGCGCACCTAAATAGATACTAACGCCATGCCTTTAATGATAAGATGCGCATCCATAAAAAATGATAATTTCTTCTAACTAATTTGAATACACGAAACCGCCCAAGTGCTTCCCAACGTCACCATTGCCTGCTCTACACATCAACTGAAGCATTCACAATTGTTAGAAAATAATAAAATAAAATCGACAAAAGTGAATACCTAGCAATCTTCAACTACAAAATAAATAAATAGGTTGGAACTCTGTCCTAACCTTTATTAAATATGAGTACGTACTCTAACTCATAAACATCTATTAATTTAAATATGTATTTTGCAAAATCACCCGCCATGGAATCATGCACATGCACATTAAATTAACATGACGCCCGAAAAGGACAGGCGTCCCTGTCAACTTCTCGGACAAGGAATCCACCTTGTGTACGAGCCCCGGCAATAAATATAGTTTTACAGAATCCATCGCAAAACCTCACGAAATCCACTGTGGAATATGCCTTTGGCATCAATATCACCAATATATCCACTCTTGCGGGAGGTGGGAGAGATGTGATGTGTTCTAATACATGGTGCGGAAAGTGCCATCATGGAGACATTTAGCCACTGAATGTACCCGAAAACCAACCATTCTTGGAGCCTTCTGTTCCTACTGTTTGAGAAAGAACCATATAGAGGATATCTGCTCTCTGAAAGAGATGCATGAATGAAGACAGAAAGATGAAAACATAAGATTCAACTTGCTAGAATCCAAAATGACAACACATGACATTGGACCAAAGCCTAGGGAGTTAGTCCTAATTTTGGTCCAAGGAGGTTTTCCTCTCAAAGCTAAAGAGGACGACAGTCTGGCGGTGGTCTGAGATCCGAGGTGGAATATTACAGATGTGGAGAAAAGGGTCATGTCTCACCAAATTGTCCAAACCCTAGAAGATCTGTGGATTACAAGCCCTTATGTAGCCAATGCAAAGGAGAAGGCTATACTGCAGAGGACTGTCCAAGTCCAGCCAATGCCAATGATAGCCAAGAGAAGGCACAAGAGCTTGCCTCCAATTTGGTAGAGTTGGAAATTACCGCTATCACGCGCACCAAGAAGAAGGAAGCAGTTGTCCAGAAAGAGAACAACTCCCCTACCAAGACTGGGAAGTTCAACCTACCAATAGAGGGACACAGTAGTACAGGACACAACAGTGCAGTACAGAACACTATAGAGCCATAGAGAGCTACAGAGACAGTTGCAAAGGCAGGACCCGAGGTCCAGGAGATAGATGATACAGAAGCACCTCTAGAAATAGAGGAAGTGCGGATACTTCCATTGCTAGAAGAAAGAGGAAATATGAAAATGGGTGTAGCCCCATCATGGATTTCGCCCACCTGCTTCCCTCAATGGGCGTTCTTTAGTTATCTAATTAGGTCTTATCACATTTATGTGTGACATTTAAAATCAACTTTCTTAAGTAAGCCTTTTAGGGAACAGGGTCCTTTTGCGTAACTTATGGAACTGACACGAAAAGAGTTCAGACAAGTTCCTTGGAAGTAAACTTTATATTAACACCTTAACTGAAATACAAGTCTAGTCCAAAAATGATGGATTCTGCAACCCATGAGGATGCATCTTATTCCTTCTAAGTTTTTCCCTGTAACAGGACCTTAAGAATCTATCTCAAGTCACGTAGATCGTTTGAGTAGGACTGGGAGGCAGGGAATTTAAAGCCAGAGCTCCCCCTAGCATCCAAGTGTCCTCTTACATTCAAACTAACTCACGGAGAGACCTCTTGTAGTGGGTTTGGTCCATATTCCCATCACCGTTATTTGGAATCCCCTTGGCTAAGATTGGCTGCCGGCTGGGGGTAGCTTGGTGCGCCCTCCATGAATTCAACCTGATTCATTATTAAAATTTCTTTTGTGAGATTGGGTCATACATTCCTTTCATAGACATTGAATCTAGATTTACAAGCACAAACAACAATGAAGGTGAGTGCTCAGGACATTTGCTAAGGTGGAGTCCTCATATTTGAACGCTTAGCATTGCCCTTCTTAGGTCTTTCTTGCCTTGGCATCATTTTCCATTATCTTCTAAGGGATAGAGAATACCCTCTTTTGGACCTCTCTCCTATGTAATAGGGGTAAACAATTTTGCTATAGTTTCGGATAACAGCTTCCGTAAGTTACTAACCTTTGGTTTTCATCTTAAGATCCCAGTCAAGGATTTTAATGGGTTTGTTGGTAACCATTTTCCCATCTTAGAATTTTATCGGGGTTTTAAGTTTACCCTATGGTTTGCTTTCCTCAAGATAGCAGGAACTTATGTTTACTCCTCTTGCAAGTCAAGGGAAAACTAAGTCGATTTACCATTCCGAAATAGTTGCGAGCATCGAATGTAACTTTGGCGAATAGTCATTCTTCATGTGTATGCGACATTCGAGCTTTCTTATGTTAACTTCAAGATGTATCACATTTTGAAAATCATACACCCAAGAGTGTTTTGGGTCCATCGTGGTTGGCTATTGGGGTAGCGACCAAAGAGCATGTTGACCTGCTACAATTGAGGCTATTCATGATGCCCTGCAAATCCAGATGCACACCTTCCCTGAGTTATCAATGCGATGAGAGATCCCTATTCATAAAAATCCCTTCTAGTACATTTATGCAACTCAAAATGCATGACCTAATTGTTCAAATGCAACTGTACGTGCATTCATTGTAAATGTGAGTTAATTCACTACGATGGTCTATGGGATGCAATTAACCTATACGAAATATTTATGTACCCCGGAAATCTATGATGCATCTGCAAAAGTTCAAACCTAATACTTGACTTAATTTCTGCAATAATCCATAGATGCTTAATCTATTCTCGACAACTCATGATTATTAAAACGTTTTCAACCACCTTTCAAAATATGCAAGTTACTAGATGCGAGGTATGACTTCTTCCTAATGATACCCATGCTTAATATTTGATTTCAATTTCTAGACACGGTAATGGTACCTCGTTTTGGAGTGTCGAGTTAGTGTTCGCGCCTGATAACCCGTTCGTGTTGATGGTGGCATCTTTGTCGGATCCTTTGCCCGTACTCGTGGCTTTTCTAGTTACTTGGGAGAGTTTATGCTTTTGGGGCCATTTCGGAACTGGAAAGCGACCTTCACGTCTCTCAAATGGCTCCTAGGTGTGCTGGATTTCCCTACATCTTGTCTTGACTTTCACGGTCTCCTTGTCAATTTGAGGTAGTCAATGGAGAGGTCTCAAGAAGTGTCGATGGGGAGAGACAATACTCGAGCCTTCGCCCAAGGAAGGAATTGCCCTTGGGCCTCCCTCTCTCTCTCTCTCTCTCTCTCTCTCTCTCTCTCTCCTCTCTTATTCTATATTTCCCTTCCCTCTCCTCTCTCTCTCTTCCTCTCCTTCACTACCTCTCCCTCTCCTTCTCTTGCTCACAATTCTAGCAACAACAAGGGGGGAAAGAATAACGGGTCTCTTGAAAGGAAGGGGGGGAAAATGATTTATAAGGAAAGATGGTGATGATTAAGGGGAAAGAGAGAAAGAGGATTATTCTCCCTTCCTAAGGAGGGGGGTGTTTATAGGGGAAGGAAAGAAGGGTATTATGGGGGGGGGCGTATTGAGACGGGGCCCCCTCCCTCCCCATCCCCGTTATCGTCTATGACCGTTCGTTTTTTTTCTGTCGTCTTCATCATTGCTACCGCTATCTCTAGCTCTCTGTCATCTCATAGACGTCTCCTCCCTCACCCTTGTCTACTACAAGTTTAGCACCCCCTCCCTCATCGACATGCAGTTCAACTCCCCCTCCCTTTGCCAACCGACGGCGTTGGCAGGGGGGATATAATAATTAAAAAAATTTGTTTTTTTTAACTTTGGTTAAAAAAGGGGGGAGAATCTTTGGCGACAGTGGACGATGGCAAATGACGGTGGAATATTACATCGTTCCCCCCTTAAGGAATCGAGATGTTTTCATCTCGAAAGGAATTGGGGGTATTTTTGGTTGAGAGTACTCTCGTCAATCCATGTGGCATCCTCTTCTAGATTGTCCTTCCACTAGATGAGATACTCTTTGAGGGTTCTCCTCCTCAATCTCTTTTCCCGATTGTCTAGGATTCTATTTAGGGCCAGAGCTCAAGGACTCCTTGGCTTGGCATTACAACTTGTTGATCATTGAGTACATGGTTAGGATTGGATACATATTTCTTTAGTAGGCTAACATGGAATACATTGTGAACCTTTACGTTTTTAGGGAGTTGGAGTTTGTAGGCACTAGGCCCTAGGCATTTGAGGATCTTGTAGGATCCACAATACCTTGGACTCAGTTTCTTCAATTCTCCTAGTGATAAGGAACTCTTCTTGGGTTGTACATGAATAAAAACCATATCTCCTTCTTTGAAGAGTCACTCTTGTCTATTTAGATCCGCATAGGCTTTCTGCCTGACCTTGGCGGCCCTAGTGTCTTCTCTGATGAACTTGACCTACTCATCCATCTCCTCAAGCATTTTCTTGGAAGCTTCTACCCTCATGGTAAAATCTGAAAAGTTCAATGGAGTATGGAAATGATGCCCATACAATGCTTGAAAAGGTGTCATTTGAATGCTTTGCTGGTAGGAAGCATTATAGGTGAACTCTACCAATGGTAGATATTGGATCCATTTCTTGGGTTCGCGACAAAAATATGTCCTAAGAATGTCTTCAATGACTTGGTTGACTCTCTCTGTTTGGCCATCAGTTTGAGGGTGATAGGCTATATTGAAACTGAGTTGAGTCCCAATGGCCTCGAATATCCCTTGCCAAAAATGAGATGTGAAGAGGGAAATGTGGTCACTAACGATTCTTTTAGGCAACCCATGGAGTCTGAATATCTCCTTGATGAACAACCTGGCAATATCTGAAGCTCTATAGTTTGTCTTGGCTGGAGTGAGGTGTGCTATTTTGGTGAGCATGTCTACTATAACCATAATTGAATTGTACCCTCCTTGAACAAAAGGTAATCCAACAACAAAGTCCATGCTGATAAATTCCCACTTCATTTGGGGGATGTCAAGAGGTTGCAGCTTCTGAGGCATCTTGACATGTTCCACCTTAATGCGTTGGCAAGACAAACATTCCATGACATATTTGAGCACGTCTCCCTTAAGCCTTTCCCAATGGTAGCTCTTGTCAAGAATCGCGTGGTGGGGGGAGTTTCTCAAGATGCTGCGCTGAACACACACAAAATGCACAAGGAGAAGCTCACTCAAGAGACAAGAAGAGAGATGGAGGCCAAAACATTTTCTTGCTGATTTCTTATTCTTCTTCCACACTCTTTACAATACCCAAAGTATGGATAAGATACAACATAAAAGAAAAGTGGCCTACTAAGTCAAACAATGCATAACCGACTACACTAGTCGACTGGCGCTATAACTATGCCAGTTGTAAATAGGTGTAACAACCTAAATATAATAAGTAATGAGTCAGTGGCCATGTGAGAGTCATAATGACCACCGACGTGCTAAGTGTAGATGTGTGGACTCATCTAACCAGGCGGTCCATCATCAATGTCCGCATATGTTGAGCTTGTCATCTCAACACTCCCCCTCAAGCTCAACTGCATCTCTGCAACTCCAAGTAAGCTTCAAAACTTTTGAAGCTTCTCTGTACCCAATGCCTTTGTGAAGATGTCAGCTATCTGATCCTGTGTGCTGACATACACTAAGTCAATCTCACCTGCGAGTACCTTCTCTCTCACAAAGTGGTAGTGTACCTCAATATGTTTTGTCCCGGCATGGAACACAGGGTTCCTAGCCAACTGTATACTGCTCATGTTGTCACAATAAATGACAACTGGACCTTCCACTTGCACATCCAAATCAGCCAATAACTTTTGCAGCCATACTACCTCACATGCTGCAACAGTAGCACCTCTATACTCAGCCTCTATACTCGACAAAGCAACTGTAGATTGCTTTTTGCTGCTCCAAGCAACTGCTGCACTACCAAGAGAGAATATGTATCCGCTGGTAGATCTTCTATCAGACATACTACCAGCCCAATCTGCATCTGTGTATCCAAACACCTGCACATCTATACCTGCCTCATAGAAAAGTCCATAATGTAATGTGGACTTCACATATCTCAATATGCGTCTGACTGCATCCAAGTGTGGCTTTCTAGGCACTTGCACAAACTGACTCACAAGATCAACAGCGTAGCTCAAGTCTAGCCTTGTAATGGTCATGTAGATCAAACTCCTCACTATCCTCCTGAACATAGTAGGGTCTTCTATCTCATCCCCAACATCAGCACTCAACTTTACATTCTGCTCCAACAGAATTGAAAGTGGTTTGCATGCTAGCATACCATACTTGGACAACATATCCAAGACATACTGTCTTTGGGACAACCATATACCATCATCACATCTGATCACCTCAATGCCAAGGAAGTATCTTAGCTCACGTAAATCCTTCATCTCAAACTTCTTCTTCAAAGAATCCTTGACTTCAACAATCCCACTATCACTATCACTTGTAATAATCAAGTCATCCACATAGGTGACTATGATGACCAAATCTACATCTCCCTTTCTCACATAAAGTGAGTGATCAGCATCGGGAACATAAAAGCCAATATTGAGAAGGTACTCTCTGATCTTGTCAGACCATGCTCTAGGTGCTTGCTTGAGCCCATAGAGCGCCTTCTTCAACCTGCACACATATGTGGGATGCTCTAAATCTTCATAACCTGTTGGCTGATCCATATGCACTTCTTCTTGCAAATCACCATGCAAGAAGGTATTCTTCACATCCATTTGTTGCAACCTCCAACCTTTGGCTGCTGCCAAAACAATCACACATCTGACAGTTGCCATCCTAGCAACTGGATTGAAGGTTTCATCATAATCTATACCATATGTCTGGGCATAGCCTTTTGCAACCAGCCTAGCTTTGTACCTGCTAATAGTACCATCTGCATTGTGCTTAATCTTATAAACCCATTTACATTCAATGGCTTTCTTGCCCTTCGGCAATGATACTAGATCCCAAGTCTTATTGGCCTCTAATGCAGCTATCTCCTCATCCATTGCTGCATCCCAATGAGCATGACCAACAGCCTCCTCAAAACATGTGGACTCAACATCCTCAACTAGTTTCACCATATAAGCATAATGGTGAGCTGCATAACCATCAAAACCAAATCTTTTAACAGGGTATCTGACCCTGCTAGATTTGCGTGTCACTAGATCACTCAATGGAGTCTTTGCATTAACGCGTGCTCTCTGCACACCTGGAGTCCTCACTGAAGGAATACCAAGCTCATCATCCAAGCTCTCTGAGCGACTGGAATCTCCATCAAGAACTGCATCAATGCCTTCTGACACTTTATTCTTTCCTTTGTCTTTACTTGTAGTGCTACTAGATGCACCCGAAGATGTAGAGGTACTCCTTAGTCTCCCAGACGACTACTAGATGTCTTTGGTCCACTAAGAGTCCGTGATTCTTGCTTTTCACCTTGCACATGAGTGTCATGATCATCATCATCATCCAATGCATCACCACTAGATGCATACCAACTGCTCATTTCATCAAAGATGACATCCCTGCTCACTCTGAACTTACATGTGGCAGGGTTATAACAGTGATACCCTTTCTGCTCTAAAGAGTATCAAATAAAGACACACTTTTCAGCCTTTGGATCCAGTTTCTTTCACAACTCATCTGGCACATGAACATATGCAATGCAGCCAAACACTTTCAAGTGTGAAACATCAGGCTTCCTACGTGTAAAACATTCTTCGCGGGTCATACCATGAACTGCAGCTGTGGGAGTTCTGTTAATAATATAAACAGCAGTATGAACAGCCTTAGACAAAAAATGCTTAGGCATATTCTTTTCAGCCCCATCAAGGCACGTGCAACTTCTGTAATATGCCTATTTTTCCTTTCTGCAACCCCATTTTGTTGTGGGGTATACGTGCATGTGAAATGTCTCTTTATCCCATGAGACCTCAGAAAATCACTAAACTCATTTGAGAGGTACTCTCCCCCTCCATGTGACCTCAAGCACTTTACTTTCAAGCCTGTTTCTCTTTCAATTGCAGCCTTGAAAGTTCTAAAGTGCTCAAACGCTTCACTATTTTCCTTCATAAAATATACCCACAGCTTTCTAGAACAATCATCAATGAATGTGACAAAGTATGAACTGCCTCCAAGAGATACATTTTGTGTAGGCCCCCAAATGTCTGTATGCACAACATCAAGGATATTTCTACTTACATCTCTATCATGTGAAAAGGGTTGTCTTGCTTACTTACCAAACTGACATGCTTCGCATACCTTATGAAATTCTACAACTTTAAATGTAGGCAAACCTGTAACCAACCCTTTGGACTGCATTAATTTCAGCCTTTGTACATTTGCATGTCCAATGCGTTTGTGCCAAATTTCAATGTCCGCAACAACACCTTTTCCTTTGGCATACATAGCAGCATTCATAGTAGAAATTCTAGCATCCAAAGTAAACATATGTCCAACTCTACTTCCCTTTGATACCAACCTGCACTTGTCATGGGTGACTGACTGACACCAAGTTCTTTGTAATAGATGGCACATGTAATACATCTGAAAGACTCTTTGTCTTACCATCATGCAAGGACAAGGGAACTTTTTCAATGTGTGAAATTGGGTGCATGAATCATCACCCGTCTGCACATAACCTACATTCTGCAAATCCTGCATCTCTCCAAACCATTCTGTATGGCTGGTCATATGATTGGATGCACTTGAATCAACATACCAAACATCTTCATGTGTTCCCTTTCCTGTAACAGCATTCAGCATATGCTGCATAACAAACAAACATTCATTTCTGTCTTCATTCTATCGTGAAGACGATGCATAGTTTCCTTGCTGCAACTTACCACTCCGAATATCATCTTTCTTAGCATAACATTGGACTGCAATATGACTTTTTTTGCCACAGTAGTGACACACAATACCAAAGTTATTAGAACCTCTGTTCTGCCATCCACCTCTTCCTCTAAAGCTACCCCTGCCTCTAAAGCTACCCCTGCCTCTAAAGTTACCATGACCTCCTGAAACCTGCATATCGCCAAATTACTGATTCAATCTATTTTGCTGATTGTCACTACCACGTCCTGTACCACGGCCTCTTAAAGAGAACCTGCCACGTCCCCTTCCTGAACTAGAGTAGAAAGCTTGGACCTGTTCACCACTTCTTTCAGATGTCTCACTCTGCATGTTGATCTCTTCAGTGATCATAAGGGAGACCAACTCATCGAAATCTCGAAATGGCTTTCTGACATATACAGAAGTTACAAAAGTCTTCCAAGCCTTTTCATTGTTAAGTCCACCCAAGGTAGACGAAACCAAATCATCATCATCGGGCATTGCATCAATCGCTACCAATGCATCTGCAATTCTTCTTCCGCATGTGTTGAGTTTGTCATCTCAATAGCTCTTGCTGACTATGTTGAGGGTCTTGACATATCTAGGATGGCCTGAAAAGGGAGAGTCATGTGCTCTCCAGAGTAATCTCTACCTGAGTTTCTTGCTTGAGGGTATGCAAAATCTTGTCCTAAAATAAACAAGTCCCTCATTCACAGAAAGTTCTTGATACTTGACTTTAAGTTCATGGTCTTGGTCCTTTTCCAAAATTCCCTTCATCATCTTCAAGTATTCTGGGTCATGGCTAACTTCTTCCTTTGCTAATTGAAGGATAGGGTTGCTGGGCATTGACACCATGGTTGCCAATTATTTTGCCAATCGAGGGTTTCTATATAATAAGAGAGTTGAGGAATGATTTGCACCTTAAGGCATTGGCGACTACATTCTCTTTGCTAGGCCAATACCTAATCTCAAAGTGGTATTCTTGCAGAACCTCAATCCAATGACGTTACCTCATATTGAGGTCCGTCTGGGTGAATACCCATTTCAAGCTCTTATGGTCTATGACCAAAGAGAACTTGTTACCAAGAAAATAGTGTCGCCAGAGTTTGAGAGCATGAATAACTACTAATAGGTCCAGGTATCATGGGTAGCATAATTCCTTTCATGGTATTTTAGCTTCCTTGAAGAATATGCTATAGGATGACCTTCTTGCATTACTACATAGCCTAATGCAAGTGAACTAGCATCCATGACAACTTCAAATTCCTTGCTCAAGTCAGAGAGTTTTAGAATTTGCGTTGTCACTAAGCTATGCTTGAGTTGATCAAAACTTGATTGTTCAATGGGCATCCATACTATGGCAATCTGCTTTTTCAGCAAATTGGTGAGGGGTGTTGCGATTAAGGCATAATCCTTAATGAATATCCTATACCAACCTATTAATCCAAGAAAGATATGTACATCTTTAGTAGTAGTTGGTGGAGGCCACTCTTGGACATCCTTGACCTTTGTAGGATCTATAGAGATTCCTTCATTTGATACAATAAATCCAAGGTATTCAATCTACCTCTTGAGGAAGGCACACTTTTTCTTCTTAGCATAGAGCTTATGAGTTCTCATGGTCTCAAGGATAATACGAACTTGGGATTCATGATCCTCCTCTTCCTTGGAATAAAACAAGGTATCATCAAAGAATACAACCATGAAATCATCGAGATATGGTCTAAAAATGTCTTGCATTAACCTGTTAAAGATGGCAGGGCCGTTAGTCAATCCAAAGGATATCACTGTGAATTCAAAATGGCCATATCTGGTATTGAACACCATCTTGGGAATGTCCTCTTCATTAATGCAGATGCGGTAGTATCCTGATCTTAAGTCAATCTTAGAGAAGATCTTTGCTCCTCCCTGCAATCGGTCAAGTAACTCATCTATCCTTGGAATAGGATATTTATTCTTGATGGTTACTTGGTTTAGGCCTCTATAATCGATGTAAAGGTGAAGTGTACCATCCTTCTTCTTTTGGAACAAGACTAGAGCCCCCCAAGGAGAACTGCTGGGGCATATGTACCCTTGGTCCAATAGCTATTTGAGTTTTTTCTTTAACTCAATAACTTCACAAACGGACATCTTCTACGACCTTTTTGCGACTAATGTAGCTCCTGGTATTAGCTTGATCTCATGATCCACTTCCCTAGGTGGTGGTAATTCAATCAGTTCTTCTCGAAACACATTTGCATACTCTTTTAACCATGAGGGTTCCTCAATGGAGTCCTCTACCTGATCCAACTTGTTTAGCTTGATCAGATAGATAGGTAATTCTTTTCTTATCCTTTGAGCTATTCGTGTTGCTTTAGCTAGTTGGATATTTGGTTTACCTGCTTCTTCTTGTGTTGTTACTACCTGATTACCTTTAGGATTACGAAAGGATACTTGTCCTTTCCCACAATGAATGTGAGCATCATTGGGGATTAGCCAATCCATCCCAAGTAGGCACTCATGGACTCCCAGACTCATTACCTTGAACTTAACAGATGTGGGCTCATTTCCGAGTAGGAATTCCATCTTAGCAGTTTGTCTAATGCAAGTGATTTCTTGCCCATCTACTAGTTCGACAATCAATGTGGGTGTAGCTAAAATGGCTATCCCTAACCTTCTTGCAAAAGCTGGTGAAATGAAAGAATGAGTGTTGCCACAGTCAATCAGGGTTTTGAATTTCTTACCTTGGTAATACGATGGTGTTTGGATCACCGTGAATTGGTGGTTTGGCCCCTTTTTATGAAGAGTAGCATGAACAGATGCCCTCTCAATCTTAGCTTCCATGGATGGGTCTTCTTCTTCGTTGATTCCCTTAGAGGAGATATTGGAAGTTTTTGCCCTTCCTATTGCTGTACATCCACGGCCACAAGTAGCTCTGGCTTGGCCACTCAATTTTCCTTGGCGATGCTCTCCGCAAAGTTTGGGACATTCCCTTTTAAAGTGTCCAGGCTCATTACAGTGGAAACAACACATTCTTTGATCACTTCATTGGGTAGGGACAAAGTCACTAATTGAATTTGCCCTCAGCTTCTTTCGTTGACCTTGATTCTATCCTTGTGCCCTTTTGAATTGAGCTTTCAATATTCCTGGATTATGGTCTTTGTAAGACCAGGGTCTATTATTTCTGGGCTTCAATTGGACTTCTTGGGCAATAGGCCCTGATCTTATCAATGCAGCTTGCAAATCCAAAGGACGCATTGATTCCAATCGAGTGTTCATTGGTGGGTTCAACCCATCACAGAACTTCGAAACTTGTTGGGAAATGCTCATGGTCGGAGCATATTTCAACAAGGAGGAAAATCTCGAGTAGTATGCCTCCAGAGACAGGCCCAACTGTTTTAATTTGAAGAACTCATTCATCTTCTGAGTTCTGTGTGAAAGTGGCATGTACCTTCCTTGCACGGATTCCTTTAGCTTATCCCAAGTTATTGTGCTCTCCGTGATTACTTGGTCTTTACACCATTTCTTCCACTAGAGTCTAGCCTCGCTGATAAGCTTGAGCTTGGCAATCATATCCTGGTTTACAAATGTTGTTCCCGCTGCACTAAAGTGATCCTCCATCAATTCAATCCATACTTTGGCACAAGATTCAATAGCCTTCCCTTTTCCGTCGAATTCTGGTGGTTTAATTTGTTTGAGCAGAAACTTCTTCTCTTGTGCCTCCACTAGGCTTAGTGCAAAAACAAGACTCTAGTTTTGCGCTTGGGGTTGTATCTGGTTTTGGATTAAAACCTTCGTGTTAAGATAACATTTACATATCTCTACACATCTTGAATCAATGTGCAAATTATTTCTCATTACTACTGTGCGACAAATCAAATAAACACAAAATTCTTATTTATCCATAAAGAAGCATAAGCTTTAAGTACAATTATTTGGGAATAGATAGACATTGGTTAGGATAATTTTCTTTCCAATAGATACATCAATGGTGTCGGAGGGGTTTTTGTTGAAAGGTCGAATCCCCCGGGGATCAGAGGTAGAAGGAAGTAGAGATAAAAGATGGAAGAGAAGAAAAAAAATACACAAGAGGTAAACACAATAATGACAAAGCACAATGAATCAAATCAATATGTATTGACAAAACCTGAAATCCTTTGTGTGGCACTACTCAGAAGCACTCTCCAAGCATTAGATCTCTTGGAGCTTCTTCATAGAATAAAAACATGGATTAGAAATAACAGCTCTTGCTCGACTACTCGGAACCCAAATTTGATGGCTTCGTTGGCTTTAAAAGGGGGGTAAAACTCCAGGAAAAAACACCTAGTCACGTATCTCCCAGATCACTCCTTCTTCTTCTAGTTCAAACTGTAGTATGCAGCCTGTTTACAACGATCGTGACACATGCGATTTCGTCCAGCTTTCTTTTTTGTGGAAAATCTCATAATTGGTTGAAAAATCCACTTGCTTTTTGCATGCCATCCTAATCTAGAAGCTTTTCTAGCTTTTTTAGATATTTACAATAAATAATATTAAAAAATAGACAAAAATTATGCAAAAATCTTGTATTTTTGGACCATTCATGCCACTCACACTAGTACTAATGACTCAGATCACATTGACTCTCTTGATTAATAAGAAATTGAGATGATGATGCATTCTTAAGTTTTTCACATCGTTTTCGCATACTGGCATGACATCCACCCCTTATGAATCTGCACATCCTCCGATATGTGCCACTGATGCACCACCCGAGTCAAACATCCATAGAATCAACTTGTCGCTTATCATGCATATAAGAAATCATCCCCCTAGATCATAGATCAAAATACTCAGCATATCTGCATAACTCTTGAGTCATACCTAGTACCCCCTCTAGGGTCATAAGGCCTTGGGTGCACATCATACACTACAGGCTGTTGAATCTTCATATACATGCTATATCAATGTACCCATCAACCAATACATAGCAACATGCCTGCTCTTTCAAAGTCTATTGCATGGGAAGTTGCTTCTGATAACCTTTTTGCTCCTCATCCAACATAAACTGAGTCTTGCTTCCATTCAACACATTCTCACCATCACCGAAAATAGTGAAACAATCCATATCTTGAAGCATCTTTGATTTGTCTATCAAGGCCTTTGATAAAGCATCTAAAATAGTTTCCAACTGTGGAGCATCACATCTAATGTCCTCTAATATAGGCATATCCTCAAGCTCATGAACTATCTCATAGGTAATAACTTTATCCTACAAATCATGTGCATCCAACAAGTCATCAATCTCCCTTTGACTCCCGACATCAAGTAAAACATGATCTTCATAAATCTCTTCACATACATTAAGAAAATGTATAGATGCAATGGCTGAATCTTCCAGTACAGGATCTTCCAAGGCATCTATGCATGCCTCAATATCAGACTACTGCAGCTTATATCCCAGCTGTTTGTCCTCTTGCTCACTATCCTATTTTTTCTCCTACCAAATCTCTTCCATAACATGCTTGAGAGGTGTTGAGTGTTGAAATGACTTGTTTTTTGGCTGATTTTTGTTGTTTTTGAGAGCTGAATGGTTGATTTTATGGGATGATTGGTTGATTTGGAAGTGGTTTGAGAGTGTTTTGGATGATATTGATTGTGTTTTGGAAGATCATGATGTTTGTTGATGGTTCTGTGATGTTCTGATAGGTTCTGAATGGTTCAGTATACCTTCTGTTTTGTTCTGTTTTGGTCTGTTTTGTTCTGATTGTCTTCTATAAGGAGGGATGGAGTATTGATTGATGAAGAATGAGATATTGTGAAAGCTTAGTGAATGGTTTGTGAGAGTTTTGAATGGTTTGAGAGTGAGTTATGTGGTTTTAATGACCTTCTGTAATCTTCTGTAGGTCTTCTGTAGAGCTTCTGCTTCTGTTCTGTTTCTGTTCTGTTCTGTACTGTCTCTGTTCTGGTACTGTTTTGTAGACTGTTCTGTAAGTGTTCTGTGGAATGTATGTGTGACTTTGGGAAAGTTTTCTAGCTTTGGAAAGAGGTGAATACAAGTGCAAAAGAGCTGAAAGAAGTGGAAGAAGTAGCTGTTAAAGACTCAAGAGAAGACTAGAGTGAAGTGACAGTAGTGAGCTGTGAAGAGACACTGTAGTGGCTTTGGTGACCCTTCATATCAGACATACCTCTTGGGAGGGGTATCCACGACCTAAGAGTGATTATTGAGAGTGATTTTTGAGAGATTGTAGTGAGGATATGATGTATTATTGATGGAGTGAGAGAGAGAGAGAGTCAGAGATAGCCAATTCTATTGAAACAGAGTGATTGTATATGAGAGATTGAGAGAGAAGACTATGAAGATATTGAAGATGAATACTATGTGATGTATTTCCATTCAAAGATGGTGTACTTCTTTGCTTTCTTTGGTCTATTGATGGATTTTATGAAGATGTTGAAGAATATGGTTGATTCTATTAAAAACCGTGGGAGATTTACATGATGCTGCATGAAGATTTGTTGTGCCTGGTGTTCTTTTCTTCATTGTGATCATATGAAATATGAAAAACAAGCTTGTTGATGTTACAAGATAGATTTTCTTGCAAGAGAATTCCATTTTCCTTGGTGTTCCTCTCGGGGCTCCATGTTTTTGGTGCGCAGCCGGGGAAACTTGCCATCAACAAGCACCAAAAGAGGCTGAAAATGAAGGAATTGGCATTGCCAAGAAGAGAAGAATTCAATGGATGTTTGTAGAGTTCCTTCTTCCACTGAAGAGTTGGAATTCCTCATAATCAAAGCCACTTTCCATAAGAAGTTCATCCCACAATGGCGGAAACACATCACCATCATGATGCATGCTCTATGTGGTGGACAGTTTCCTCTTCCTATTGAAGCAGCAGAAACTTGCATCTTGGTGGCAAACTGTTTGGGAACAAACTGAAGAGCAAAAACAGAGAGAATGAACATCCATGGAAGATTTGGCATTCATTGAGAAGTTTCCAGACAACATCAAGTGGGAGATTGTGAAGAAGCTTCAGGAGTCTTGGTCTGTAGAGGTTCACAAAGACAAGAAGGAAAAGAGTTGGAATTTGTTCGTGGACGCTCAACAGCAAGATACATGGGATGCTTGGTGTACTGATAATCTTCTGTTTGTTCAATTAGCAACCCACTGGAAGTTGGTAGACAGAGTGTTTTTCATAACATACACTATTGAAACCATCAGAAGCTGGCATTACTATGATGATGGCACCACCACCATGCTCAGACGTATGCATTTTGACACCTTCAGAACCGAATACCTTCCCCTGTGCAGTGGCATGAAAGCAGAATTCAGGGACGTTGAAAAGAAAGAAGTAGAAGAAATGTTGGCAAGAGAGTCCTCCAGAGACTGAAGCCTTCTGTTAACCCTCTGTGGAGCACTAACAACATAGTGGAGCCAACCCCCTGATGAATGACGCAATAAAAAGGCAAGCGTTAGAACGAGTCCAGAGGTACGTGAGAAGAGAGAAAGCAAGAATCAGAGCCGAGAGCGAGCTCGCAGCAGAAGCCGCCTTGGACGCCCTTGCGGAACTCTTTACAAAAGTCCCAATGGCACATCAAGCCCTTCCTCCTCCTGCTGGAGGTCCACTTCCAAGCCAGATCCGTCCTGGAAATATTGATGACAGACCAGCGAATGTAGTCCCATTGCCAGTTTTTAAGGGAGAGTACAATGAAGACCCTGATCTTCATGTAGCAAAGTTTATGGTAGCATGTGTGGCTAACAATGCCAGAACCCCTGAGCATTGGTTAGCAATATTCCCCGCCACTTTTAAGGGCGCGGCGTTTCAGTGGTATGAGAGACAAGCAGCAGGAACTTTTGGCACATGGGACGATCTGAAGTTGGCCTTCCTCACTAAATTCAGGCGTGAAGGTTTTGAAGAGCGGATGAGAGAGGAATTTATGAACCTAAGTCAGTCCTCTGGAGAAAGAGTAGAAGCTTATGTCTCACGAATGGAATCCATCCTGAAGAGATGGACTAACCATAATCTAGATGATGGCATTCAGAAGGGAGTGTTTCTCAGAGGATTACAACCAGAAGTCCGTAAGTTTGTGGAGCTGCAAAGACCAGCCACCCTGCAAGCTGCAACAGAAGGTGCCAGACTATACGATGAAGTGGAAGCTAGATTAGCAATGAATACAGGAAGAGGAGTCCTACCTCCTCCGGTGCCAGGAATGATGTACCCACCAAATGCAGTCCCAGGGACTGTTCCCTACTCCTACCAATAGATGCCCCTGGTCTCACAGTACAATGCACCAAATCCACAGTGGCCACAATCCATGCCTCACATGGTGGTTCCACCACAACAACCATGGTCTCAACCAATTTCCTCAATGCAAAATCAGCAGCAACAGTGGAACCCTACCAACTGGAGTCAACAGCCAACAGTTCAAACAGGAGCTCTGAATCAGAACCAGAACAGAGACCCCTCTGTACCAACCCAACCCGTTTATGCAGTGATTATAGAGACTCCTCAAAACCCTCCTGCCAGTACGTCTGGAGGAGAAAGCTTGAAGGATTATTTATCCAACTCAGTTGCAAACATCAAAAAGGAGTTGATGGATGTGATTACAGAGCAACTACAGACGCTGAAAGTGAACACCGCTAGCATATCCAACGTTGCAGGAGCAGGAAGAGATGTGATGCGGTCAAATACTTGGTGTGGTAAGTGTCATCAAGCAGGTCATTTAGCCACTGAATGTACACGGAAACCAACCATTCCTGGGGCCTTCTGTTCCTACTATTTGCGGAAGAACCATACAGAGGACATTTGCTCCCTGAAGGAGATGCATGATAGGAGAAGAAAGGAAGAAGACGCAAGATTCAACTTGCTGGAATCCAAAATGACAACACAAGATATTGGACCCAAGCCTAGAGAGTTTGGTCCTAATTTCGGACCCAAAAGATTTCCTTCTCAAAGTTACAGAGGAAGACAGTCTGGCAGTGGTCAGAGATCAGAAGTGGAGTGTTACAGATGCGGGGAAAAGGGACACATCTCACCAAATTGTCCAAATCCTCGAAGGTCAGTGGATTACAAGCCCTTATGCAGTCGATGCAAAGGAGAAGGCCACACTGCAAAAGACTGTCCAAGCCCAGCCCCAGTGAAAAACAGTGCTACTGATAGTCCGTCCAAGGCCCAAGAGCCTACCTCCAATTTAGTGGAATTGGAAGTTGCTGCCATCACTCGTGCAAAGCAGAAGGAACCACCTATCCAGAAAGAAAATAACCCTCCTTCCAGAACAGTGAAGTTCAGTCTTCCACTAGAAGAACAGAACAGAACAGAGCCTAACAGTGTCGTACAGAGCCCTACAGTGCCACAGAGAGTTACAGAGACAGGACCAGAGGTCCAGGATACAGAAGAGGAGGAAGTGCCACAAGTGGCAGAAGAAGCTCCTGTAATTCCTCTGATGGAAGAAAGAGGGAAAATGAAAATGGGTGTTGCCCCATTCCCTAACCGATTAGAGAAGCCAGTGGATCCTATTAAGGAATACGATCTGGTCAGAGATCTAGATACCTTTAAACCAAACCTCACATTCTGACAATTATTGATGTTGTCCCCCAGTTGCCGGAAAAGATTCAAAAGTATACTGACAAAAAGACGTGGTTTAAGGATTGCTCCCTCAACAGTGACAAAGTCCAACAAGGCTCCAGAGCCTGTAAAAGAAGTAGATGTGGCTAATGCTTTTCTAGATCCGGGTACTCTAGAGACTGGCGTATGGATCGAAGGTTGCTTTATTTCAAATGCACTGATTGATAGTGGTTCATCAGTGAACATTATGACGGATGTGACAATGAAGGATCTAGGCCTACAAGGTGTGCAACCAACCCAATGGCTCATCAGACTGGCGGATCAGAGCAGAATCAAGCCTTTGGGCATTCTCCCATATGTGAAGACTACTGTGGCTGGAAAAGATTATTGGCTGACCTATTTAGTGGTGAAGCCAAACTCTTATGGTACATCCTATCCCCTGTTACTAGGCAGACCATGGCTTTTTGAAGCCAGAGCAAGGACGGATTGGTTCAAAGGAACCTTGACCTTGGGTCGAGGACCCAACAAAGTGGTGCTGAAACTGTATGGTTCTCAAAAAGGACATGGATCCACCTCCTTGGAATTATCTTCTGATCCCCCTAACGAGGCTACAGATGGAACATCAGCAGACGAAGATGCTGTCAAACAGATCCTTCCCAAGAAAACAGTGGCACATTCCTTAACAGTGGATACTGTAAGCCGACTTCCAAAAGATGCAAAGCCATTATCAATGGGTGAATACTTCCTGCCTGAATCAGGAATGACTTCTGAAATCACTTCTGACAGTGAGATAGAAGCATGGATGTACTGCTCTCCCTGTTACATGGTCACAGCAGAAGCAGAAGCAGAAACAGAGACAGAGACAGGAGAGAAACCAGAGAATCTGTTCTTCTGTTACAGAGCTCCTACAGAGACAGAAGCAGAAGCAGAAGCAGAAGCAGAGATAGAGACCGAAGAGGATGGATATGATATGGACGAAGAGAATGATGAAGGTGAGCCAGAAGAGTCTATCCCACCTGAAGAGGATACATTTGAGGAAGAAGTTCTAGAAGTATCAGAAGCCGATGAGCTCATGCTACGGGACAGAATGGTGCTGGTACCATTTGGTCTGGTAAATGGATCTTCTCATATGCAAAACCTTTATAAGAAATGGATTAAGAAGAGCAAGCCGTCTTTTAAGTATGGCTCCTGCCGTCCTAACCCATCTTTGCCAAAGAAAGATGATGATGATGCACCGTGCCAACAAGCACCAGTCCCACAAACCCAACAGGCATTAGAGGGTCCCTGTTATGTGACGTTCCTGGATGTATCATCAGAAGATGAGTCCTCAAGCCAAGAGGTAATTAATTTTGAAACCAAACCCGAAACAGCTCTTATCCCATTCCAACATCTTAAGGAGCAACCTAAGTCTCCACCAAAAGAAGAAATTGGTTCTAGTGGGACATCAGAAGAGGACATCACTCCCTTGAAGGAGTCGGATCTGTATCCAGAAGCAGTCCTCGGGACCTTCATCCGTGAAGTAGAAGGTGAAATACAGTTAACCTTTGTGGATTCAGAAGGCACTGAACGCCACTTGAAGGTGGGTAGCAGTCTCCCAGAAGAGGAGTTGTTAACCTTGTACAACTTGTTGAAAGAAAATTTGGACGTGTTTGCGTGGTCTTACAAAGACCTAAAGGGGATTGATCCCACAATATGTCAACATCATATTGACTTGGAGCCTGATGCCAAGCCAGTACGGCAACGACAGAGGCGAATGAACCCGAATTATTCCACATTGGTGAAAGCGGAGCTGCTGAAGCTTCTAGAAGCCGAGTTCATTTATCCAGTGGCAAACAGTGAATGGGTTTCACCCATCGTGGTTGTACCCAAGAAGAATGGCAAATTGCGCATATGTGTGGATTTCCGAAAGCTTAATTCCAAGACAAAGAAGGATCACTTTCCAATCCCTTTCACAGACCAACTGTTGGACACAGTGCCAGGACATGAGCTTTATTCCCTTCTGGATGGATTCAGCGGATACAACCAAGTCCAAATCGCAGAAGAAGACCAATCCAAAACAACCTTCACCACAGAATGGGGGACCTACGCTTACCGAGTGATGCCATTTGGGCTCTGCAATGCCCCTGCTACTTTCCAACGAGTCATGATGGCTGCCTTTCAAAATCATCTGCACGACTTTATTGAAGTATATTTGGATGACTTCTGTGTCTACAGTTTGATCAGTGAACACTGGGACCACCTGGAACAATGCTTTGACCGATGCCGGGAGTATGGGATTTCCCTCAACCCCGACAAATGCATCTTTGGGGTTTCTTCTGGAGTTCTGTTGGGCCACATTGTCTCTGCACAAGGGATATCAACAGACCCTGCAAAGATCGAAAAGATTGCAGCTCTGCAAGCACCCACCAACCTCAAACAGTTGAGGGGATTCCTAGGCCATGTGGGTTACTACAGAAGGTTCATAGCCCATTTTGCGACAAAGGCAACTTCCTTGCACAAGCTTTTGAGGAAAGATGCAGAGTTTACTTGGACGGAAGAATGTGACAAAGCCTTCCACACTCTGAAGCAGTGTCTGATAGAGGCACCCATCCTGCAACCTCCTGATTGGACGAAAGAGTTCCACGTACACACTGATGCATCAATTGAAGGCTTAGGCGCAGTCCTCTGCCAAAAGGGCTCCTCGAAGTTGGATCAACCGATCTATTATGCAAGCCGAAAAGTCACTGATAGGGAACGGAACTATACAGTGACAGAGCTGGAGTGCTTGGCAATGGTGTTTGCCCTGGAGAAGTTCCGCCATTACCTCCTATCTACCCACTTTAAATTTTATGTGGATCATGAGGCCCTGTCCTTCTTAATGAACAAAGCAGATGTGAAAGGACGAATGATGAGATGGCTCCTTCTATTCCAGGAGTTCGACTTTGAGGTGATTACTAAGCCTGGTCGTTCCCATGTTCTGGCTGATCATCTGTCGCGTATCCCACAAATTGCAGACGAGGAGCAGGATGATCCAGACCTCCCTGATGCTTCCCTATTCTTGGTGGAAACTGTAACTCCCTGGTATGCAGACATTGCCAATCTGCTGGCAACCCAACAATACCCTCCTGGTATTTCTAGTCGGGAAAGGAAGAAACTCATGCTAGAATCAGCCCCCTACACCCTGCTCGGCGGTGCACTGTACAAGAAGGGCAAAGATGAAGTGCTCCGAAGATGTGTTGCAGGAGAAGAGATTGGGATCGTTCTGAAGGCTTGCCACGACGAGCCATGTGGAGGTCACTTTGCAGGAGAAGCTACGGCCAGGAAGGCTCTGCTAGCGGGATATTGGTGGCCTACCATTCATAAGGATGCCTATGATTACTGTAAAAGATGTGATGCTTGTCAAAGAATGGGGAAACCCACCAAGACAAGTGCCATGCCATTGCAACCTATCCTTCCTTTGAAGCCGTTTGAGAAGTGGGGCATTGACTTCGTAGGTCCAATCGACCCTCCTACCAGAAGGAAACAGAACCGATACATCCTCGTATGTACGGATTATGTCACAAAGTGGTGTGAAGCTAAAGCCCTCAAGCGAGACGATGGTAACAGCGTGGCCCTGTTCATGTACGAGAATATCATCACCCGTTTTGGTAGTCCCTTAGAGCTGGTAAGTGACAGAGGCACTCATTTCCTTAACAAAGTCATGGAAGAGTTGACAGAGTTGTATAAGATCCGCCATCACAAGTCCACTCCTTATTACCCCAGAGCCAACGGCCAAGTTGAAGTCACCAATCGCATCCTCTGCTCGATTCTGACAAGAACGATTGCCGCACATCGTCGTGATTGGGACGATCGACTTACAGAGGCCCTCTGGGCGTATAGAACCTCCCATAAAGCAGCAACGGGACAGACACCCTTCCAGTTGGTGTATGGTACAGAAGCAGTTTTTCCTGTTGAACTGGAACTACCCTCTTTGAGAGTAGCTATCAAAGAGCGTTTGGGGGATGACGATTCACTGCAACGCCGTCTCTTGCACTTGGAATGTTTGGACGAAATTCGTCGGATGGCTCTACAGTGCATGGAAGCCACGCAAGCTCGACGTAAGGCTTACCATGACAGCTTCATCAAGCACAAGGAGTTCAAAGAAGGTGATTTGGTCCTAGCCTATGATTCACGATTTGGCAAGTTTCCTGGCAAGCTCCAACAGCGGTGGATGGGCCCCTATAAGGTACTTGCCGTCAACCCTAATGGCTCTGTCCAAGTACAGACCCTTGATGCCTCTGATGATCCCTTTCTGATCAATGGATATCGCCTGAAGAAGTACTTCCCTCCTTGGGGATCTTGACAATTACGGTCACTTGATCTTTTCCCTCATTGGCGCGGTACTGTACTTGTTATAATGCTACTTCTGTCAGCCGTTCTTCAATCACTCCTGATGAAATGGACGCAACCCTCTGTCCCCTCAAAACCCCCTTCTAGCCTTGATCTCTTATCCTCTATTTTCCACCAGCGACAGTGGCGAGGTGGGTTCTGACAGATGGTAGTTCTATCATTCCCTTGCTCAATATTGACAAAAAAAAGAAAAAAGAAAAAAAAAAACAAAAAAAAAACAAAACATATCGGTCATGGGAGAAAAGGACTTAGGTCCCTGTCATGCCGACCTATCCTTCGAGAAAAGGTGGAAACACCCTCGGGAATAGGGAAAAAAGAAAAGAAGAAAAAGAAAAAGAAAAAACCAAAGAAAAAAAAACAAATAAACACATCTGTTATGAGAGAAAAGGAAGCAATTCCCTGTCATAGCAGGCCTCGTTCCAAGAAAAGGTGGTAAACACCCTTGGGCGGGAAGCTGGCTGTGGAAAAGGTGGTAACACCCAGCAGTCCAGAAAGCAGATTCATTGATTGATATCCCTCGGATCCAATTCCGAAGCTGCCTCCCTTGGTACGCTGTGTCCTGGGTCTCTTTGCAAAGTGACTAACTGTCCGCTAGCAGATGACATGTTCCTATCCAATACAATGTTCGATTTGATGGCTACCTCCCTGGGTACGCCTTTTCAACAACTGATGACGCGATCTTCATCGACAACCCCTTGAGTGATGTGAGCTTTCATCCTAACCGGATGGGGAAGTGAGTACGGTTGCCCTCTGTATCTATCAACAGAGAGTGAGACAGAGGGTGGGGCGAGAGACCAGTCTTTTCCCTTCAAATCAAATGAGAGGTGAGAAGTGTGAATGAAGTGTTGCACGCACAGGAAGGGCCTCTCAAAGCACAAAGCACAATTCGTTCTGTGCACTACACCATAAGGCTCCCTTGCCTTCCTTCTCGCACCGTATGCCGGCACAGGGCGGGATGCACAGTTGCACCATCAAATGCGCACAAGGCATACACCCTTTGCACAAGCGACTGTGAGGATTACATCAATGGGTTTCAGGAAAAGGCTGCCCTCCTGTATCTATCAACAGAGCGTGAGACAGAGGGTGGGTTGAGTGTGACTGGAGTTTCTTCAATCAATTACCGAGAGGTGAGATTGAGGGACGTTACGACACTTGGAGTCAGGTATGTTCCCGTTTCCCTATGCACCCACGGGATGGGTCTTTACCGTCATCACAAGACACATCACCCTGTTCTGTACACTGCACTGTAAGGCTCCCTTGCCTTTCTCCTTGCACCTATGCAAGACGGGTTGGACGCACTAATGCACCATCAACTGTGCACCCTGGCATACTCCCTTTGCACCATTCCCCCCTTGTTGATTCCTCAACCGGGTATGAGATATGGGGTTCCATCATTCTTCCTTGAATGATATTAGTCATGGGGCGAGTGACTGTTCTTTCATTTCATTTGAGTGACTGTGAGTTGAGTGCAATATCCCTCATCATCGACAACGAATTTCCTACGATTCCTTCCATCAGCTACCTCCCTGGGTACGGCTGCGTGGTCTCTGCCATGATGAACGTGTGCCACGAAGATGCCTTGGTCCCTCCAGCGCCGACAACAACACTGGACGTGCCATCGACACTCAACCTTGATTCTTGACGAAACGGGCCAAGTTTTTCTAACCCTACAACTTCTGTTTCTTAGTGATGGTCATGTTTTAAGTGTGGGGAAGTTAGTGGATGGTCTGTGGCGTGGTCCTAGGTCCCTATTGTTCGGTTAACCCTATCCGTTAAGGTCTTAAGTGTGGGGACGCGCCCCTGCGCGTCTACCGTGCATATCCTTTGCAAATGCCTCAACCTGTTCATGCATGAATACCATGATTTGCTTTTACCCTGATGGGGTCCCTTCCCGCCCGCCCGGTTATGTTCCACCCACCCTTGGGGCTGTTCCCTTGCAGTTTCCCTTCATTCCCTGATTTTGAGGTCCTTCCATGTGAATGCATCCTACGTTCACCAAAATCCAAATCCAACCTTATAGCCTTGTTCCTCCCATTGACCGGTCCATTTTTCCTTTTTACCTACCCCTGTTCCGGTGCACGGTTTTCGAGTTATTAATTTTTGAAACATTTTACGCAATTTAGACGGTTTTCCATGTGAACGCGTTTTTCTTGCTTCGGAACCATGATCTGACGTCATAGCCCTGACCCACGCTTCTTCCCTGACATTTTTTCTTCTTATTCCGTATCATTTCGATACATGGTTTGTCCGTTATTAATTTTTCGGGTTTTCACGACTTTTTCGTGCGTATTTTTGACATTTTTCCATGTGAACCTGCTCTTTTTGCATCGGAATTCCAATTTGACTTGACAGCCGTGTCTCCCGTGCCTTCCCCTACCTTTTTCCTTTTTCCTCCACCCTTTTTCGACTTCCGGATTTTTACTTATTAATTTTTAAATGAGTTTTCGGGAGTATTTTTGGAGTTTTTTACATGCGAACCCCTCCTATTTCCGCTGGAACTGCGGTTTAACGTGATAACCCTGTGCCATTCCTTTCTGCGGACATTTTTCCTTCTTACTGCATGTCATTCCGGTAAACGGTTCGTCCGATATTAATTTCCGATCCCATTTTCGGGTTTGTTTTTTGGGTTTTTTCTATGTGAACGCGTCTTACCTTAGTCGGAATTATGTTTTGACGTGATAGGATTGTCGGGCACAACTTTTTGCACAGTTTTCCTTTTTTCCGCACCTCATTCCGATGCACGGATCTTTCGATATTAATTTTTAAATTGCGTTTTTGGTTCGTTTTTTGTGTTTTTTGCACGTGACTGCCCTTTACCCCTCTCGGAACCCCCGTCCCGTATTTTTCTTGTTTCCCCCCTGTCGTCCTGCCCACTTTTCGTTTTTACGGTATTTCGTTTTGACATCCGGATTGGGAGTTGTTAATTTTTCTTTATTTTTACATGTATTCACGCGCCCGTTTTGCGCGTGAACGCGCCCGTTTTCGATTTAACGCGTCTCCACGCGCCCCGGTCGTGTCCGCGTACCCTGTATCGTCTTCCTCGCGCCATTTCAATCCCGTCACGGCAAATTTTTTTACCCCGCCCCGCGCACGTGCGCGGGACGGGGATCCGCCCGCTTTTGACCCCGCCTATCCTCCCTTACCCCTGCCCGCCCACCTTTTATTTTATTAAAAAAAAAAAAAAAACCCACCAACGGACACCCTTCCCTCCCCCCCCGACTCTCAACCACCTCTCCTCTCTTCTCTTTCTCCTTCTTTCTCTCTCTTCTCTCTCTTGTTCTTGCTCACACTCTCTCTCTCTCTCTCTCTGTCTGCGTAACCTCTTCTCCTCCCTCTCCATCATCTCCCTCCATTTCCATCGCTCTCCTTCTCTCCTCCCTCTCCCTTCTCTCCTGCCGACCATCTCCCCTCCTCTTCTCCTCCCTCTCCATCATCTCCCTCCATTTCCATCGCTCTCCTTCTCTCCTCCCTCTCCCTTCTCTCCTGCCGACCATCTCCCCTCCTCTTCTCCTCCCTCTCCATCATCTCCCTCCATTTCCATCGCTCTCCTTCTCTCCTCCCTCTCCTCCTTTTCTCCTCCCTCACTCCTCCTCCTCCTCCCAGTCGGCCGTCTTCATTCTCCTCCCCCGCAGGCCGACAGCGCCCCCGCCATCCTCTGCTCCCGCCGCCGACAGCGCCCGGAACGCCTGCTGCCGTCCGCCTGGTCGCCGCCCTCGCCAGCGCCGTCGCCGCCCTCGCGTCCGCCGCCTCCAGACCGCCAGTCGCCGCCGCCGCGCCGGATCGCCTGGCCGCCACCGTCGACGTCGCCACTGCGCTCGCTGCGTCCACCTCCCCTCGCCGCCACCACTCCCCCTTCTCCTTCTCCTCCACCTCCTACCCCACCTCCTCCTTAGGTTAGCAACTAACCTAAGTTAAAACTTAACTTAACTAACCTAAGTTAAAACTTAACTTAACTAACCTAAGTTAAAACTTAACTTGACTAACTTAGTTAGACTTAACTGACTAACTTAGTTAGACTTAACTAACCTAGGTAGACCTAACTTAACTAACCTAGGTTGACTTACCAGACTAACCTAGGTAGACTTACCTGATTAACTTAACTTACCTGCCTTAAGTGACTTATGACTAATGTGATTAATGTGACGTAATTAATCACAACATTAATTTTTCCATTAATTTTTTTTTCAAAAAAAATTCTAAAAATTCCTTCTGCCAGTTGTCAATTTTTGGACCTTTGTCTACCAGGAATTGCCTTTCCTAAAATTTCAGAAATTCCATATTTCCTAAAATTACCCATAAATTGCCAAAAAAATATGGAAAAATCATTTTAAAAATTGTAAAAAATTCTAAAAAATTCTAAAAAAATTCTAAAAAATTTACCTCACCTCCCTTACTTATTTTCCATTTATTCAAACATAAAAAATCACAACTAAAATAAAATAAAATAAATAAAAATAAAAAACCAACATAAATCAAATTAACACATCTGCTAAGGTGTTGTTTGTTGTTTCATCAGTGCTTTTTGCTTTTCCTTTACTGGGACTCTTCCGTGCGCATTCCTGCATTTCATACACACCCTTCCAGGTATTTATTTTATGTTATGTTATTTATTTTTCCCTTTAATCACAAATTAATTGTTAAAATAAACCCTTTAATTCACCCACCGTGGCACGCGCATTCGCGCTCAACACACATTTTTTTTAATTAAAATCAACCAGCCGTTCACTTAGCACGCGCTACGTGCGCTACAGAGGCACTCTAAAATTTTAATTAAAATCAACCAACCGTCACTTGAGCACGCGCTGGCAAAAAAGCGCTCCACATCACTTTAATTATAATCAATGAATTGCATTTAGAGACCCAGTCGGAAATCGAAGTCCGGGAATCGTATAACTGCACCGTTTAACCTAATAATTGGTAATTAAATTTATAATAAGGAACCGCCGTTTTCTTATTAAGGTTTATCATCTAATAAAAATTCACCCATTTTTAATAATTGATTAAAATCAACCCTTCATTAAATTAATTCCCCCCTCACTGCACTTAATCCCCTTTTTAATGAACCGTTTCGTGGGAGGGGTATACGCAGTCATTAGTGTTGTTTTCCATGGTCCAGTCTTGGTTCTATCACAGATGTCGTATTGATATATGTCGGATATGGTATGGTTTTGGTTTCCTGTCTTAGTTACGGTTACGGGTACGGTATGTAGTTTTTTCTTTTATTGCCTGATACGGGGTTCAGGGTGTTTGTCTGATGCATCGCATGAAGCTTTCGGTCGCATTTGTCTCGAGGTCATGTCAAATTTTTTCTAGGATGTGGTTTGCTTGGGGTTAGTAGGTCGTGTTACGTTTTGATTGGTAATTATCTTATCCTTGGTTTTTGTCTGTTGGTTTGCAGGCATTCTCTTTGATTGTCTGTGTTTGTGGTGTGTGTGTAACCATCTGAATGGCGCCTTCTCATGCTCCTCCCCCTATCCAGTACGTCCCATTAGTTAGTAGGGATTACTCATCCCTACTTACTTTTGAGCCCCTCACGAAGGCGGGACTTGCTGCTTTTGTGGCCACTCCTTTTCCATTACTTCCTGAGGATCCGTCTGTATGTGATGAGTTCCTGGCCTCTTACAGCAAGAAGACAGGAGTAGTCCAAGGCATGTCTATGACATTGCCGTCTCGAGGCTTAGGGAAGGCTCTGTCTCTTCCCTCCAAAGGAGAACCTTTTGTGACCACTCGACAGCTCTTCTCTAATGAAGAGATTCTCAAACTGTTGCAGAAGCAGACAAGGAAAGTCCTTGATATTAAGAAAGTGATAAACTCTTCAGGAGTTTCGTTTTCTATGATCACTGATCCCGTCTGGAAGACGATGTGTCAGTTTCTTCAGGACAGGTTCATGCCTGCCAAAACGCCATCCCATTATTTGTCCAAAGAGCTTTTCACAGCTTCCAGGATGGTGCTAAAAGGAGTTGCCATTGATTGGAGCACATACCTCCTTACTAAGATGGATCAGCATTTTGTTAAAGTCACGAGGGGTAATGTTACCAATGTTACCTATGGATCATATTTGTCTGCCTTCTTGACCTATTCAGGTTTACAGAAGACTGTGCCTCCACCTCCTCCATCAGATCCAGTACCTCCTCCTCCACCTTCAGAAGAGTCAGCACCTATTGACATTGAGGATGATGATTCTCCGCCTCCCCTGGTCATACAGCGTAAACGCTTGAAGAGGGTAGCGGATAAAGCCCCTGCTGTACTTCCCTCAGTGCCTATCCCTGCTACTTCTGGTAGTGACCTCCCTGGGTTTCTCACTTGCAATAACCTATTCAGAGCACATAGAGAAGGATCCTTGGATATATCAGTTCCTTCCCTGAACAGTCTCGTTTCAGGAGATGCCATTCCTTTCCTCTGCAAGGATATTCAAAGTTCCATTGAGTTGTCAGTGACAGCCTGTGTTCAACAGCTGTACGCATCTTTCTATGAGGAGCTCATGCAATCCAAAGACCAGTTGCATAAGGCAACATCTGAGTTAGCATCTGCTAAGGATACCCTAGCAGATCTATTTAAGCAAATGGAACAGCAAACCCAACTGGTTGCCACTCAAAGTGATGAGATTTCTTCATTGAAGACCCAGTTATTCGAGGCTCAGTCACAGGTTACTAGCCTTTCAGTAGAGAAGGCGAGGATGTCCAGTGAAGCGAAAGAATTCCAAGTTCTTTTAGATGACAAGCTTTTAGCTTTACAGATGGCTAATGACATAGTGGCCAACCAAGCCTCCCAAATCCAGCAGTTGCAAGATTAGCTTGCGAAGTCCCGCTCTGTTCCTCCAAGCCCTCCTGTTCCATTAATTCCTTCTCTTTCACAGCAGGACTTGGCTGCACTACAGAGACAGGCTACTTTGTGCCCTCTATTCCAAGACAAAGTGGAAAGATTGCAGTCCAGAATGGACTTGTTATGGTCTACCTTTGAACAGTTTCAGGAATATGTCTTACCCGACCATTCTTTCTTTGTCCACTACCATTTACAGAAGCTGGTCTTCTATATGAAGCTTTCCACGATGGATTTACATTTTCCAGAGGATGGCTGGAGTGGGGCTTGGTCTGCTGAGTTGTTGACAGAGGTAGTTAGAATGCTCTTTGAAGATTCTGTCACGCCAGACACCATGCTGATGTCATACATGTATCTCCGAGGAGATTTGTTAATTCCAGATGAGGTAGATATGGCATGGTATGTGGGGGATGTGGTCTTACAGGCTGTTCTATATGTCAATCATTTGGAGTTGCGCATAGCTGATATGTTCCAGAGTTATTCCTCCAAAGTGGCTGATTGTCAGGATAGTTCGTGGCATCCTATGATTGATTCGGTGGTCCTCAATCAAAGACAAAACACAGCTCCTACCTTTGTACAGAGTACTAACCAACTGAGGATGGATCTCTTAACCTATCTTTCCAAACATAATCCATTTGATGCTACTTTCTTTGATGCCTATCAGAGACGATCTCTGTTGGGACCTTCTGTTCCTACTCTCCTCTATTATCACCAAATGGCTCACCGCTATGCTATATATATTTCACTTTGTCAAACAAATTCCACAGTAATTTTACCACTTCTTTTCCAACCTTCTAATTTCCCTCAAATTCCTATTTTCACTTACTGTTCCTTTATTGAGGATAGGGTATTTTCCCCTTCTCCACCCTGTCCTTCACCCCTCATTAATGTACCCTCCACATTTCCTATTTATCAGTTAACACCGTTCCTTAGTGATTCCTTACAAATTTCTGCCACTCCTTCTTTAACCTTTTCTTCCTTTTATGATTTTTCTTATCCTTCCCTACATCCACTTTCTCTTATTCCATTACCCTCTCCTAACACTTCCATATCTCAACCACCTCAGTTGGTTAGTGACTGTGCCGGTTTTGATACTCAGATTTCCAGAAGAAGGGGATGGAGTTTGGACGATTGCCTTACAGGACCGCAGATTAATTGGCCAGTAATTCCAGAGGAATGGACAGTTTCCAGTCAAGCTTATCAAAACTATGTTCATTTTGCCCAACAATATTCACAGTCTGCAGATCCCTCAGTGAGATTAACTGCTCACTTTGCTTGGTACGTGGCGTATATGCATAGGCATTCCCATACTGATTCAAAGCCTATCCCAAAGTTGTGCATGAATGTCAATGTTAGCATTGATTCCCAACAGTTGGAGATATTGTATTTTCATGCCCTCTGTTTGCCTAGCAGATACTTGGTCCTGTTGGAAAGGATGTGCTGTCTCCAATTTTTTCAAAATCCTCCTAAAAACTTTGTAGATGAATCCTTATCTATGGATCGATTCAGACAACATCAATCTTTTAAGAGGGATCATCTTCATTGATACCTTTCCAATGTATGGTGCAAGCTTTTAATATCAAACTCTTCTTTTTGAAGAAGTCATTCAGATGGTTGTGTATTAGTGTTTGTGTTGTGAGTTTATGTATGTCAAATGAACGTGGTGGTTTCCTATTGGATCTTGTGTACGAGCTATGTTTTGGAGATTTGTCGAGATGGGGTCGTGGCTGGAGAGTTGAAGCAAATGAAGATGATGATGAAGAAGCAAACTCTTATATCCTTTACAAATTTGTGGTGATTTTTAGTTTGATAAGCGGTGTTAATGTATAAAAGAGTTTTCCTTTCTTTGTATTTTTATATCAAAAACATGTTATAAGTTGGGGTCTTGGTGGATGGATTCTTTTTGAAAAGATATTGAAGATCAAAGTGAAGCTTTTCAATGAACTTGTATTCCCTTTTTCCTGGGTCGCGAGGACGCTTCCTTATTAAGTGTGGGGATATGTTGAGTGTTGAAATGACTTGTTTTTTGACTGATTTTTGTTGTTTTTGAGAGCTGAATGGTTGATTTTATGGGATGATTGGTTGATTTGGAAGTGGTTTGAGAGTGTTTTGGATGATATTGATTGTGTTTTGGAAGATCATGATGTTTGTTGATGGTTCTGTGATGTTCTGATAGGTTCTGAATGGTTCTGTATACCTTCTGTTTTGTTCTGTTTTGGTCTGTTTTGTTCTGATTGTCTTTTGTAAGGAGGGATGGAGTATTGATTGATGAAGAATGAGATATTGTGAAAGCTTAGTGAATGGTTTGTGAGAGTTTTGAATGGTTTGAGAGTGAGTTATGTGGTTTTAATGACCTTCTGTAATCTTCTGTAGGTCTTCTGTAGAGCTTCTGCTTCTGTTCTGTTTCTATTCTGTTCTGTACTGTCTCTGTTCTGGTACTGTTCTGTAGACTGTTCTGTAAGTGTTCTGTGGAATGTATGTGTGACTTTGGGAAAGTTTTCTAGCTTTGGAAAGAGGTGAATAAAAGTGCAAAAGAGCTGAAAGAAGTGGAAGAAGTAGCTGTTAAAGACTCAAGAGAAGACTAGAGTGAAGTGACAGTAGTGAGCTGTGAAGAGACACTGTAGTGGCTCTGGTGACCCTTCATATCAGACATACCTCTTGGGAGGGGTATCCACGACCTAAGAGTGATTATTGAGAGTGATTTTTGAGAGATTGTAGTGAGGATATGATGTATTATTGATGGAGTGAGAGAGAGAGAGAGTCAGAGATAGCCAATTCTATTGAAACAGAGTGATTGTATATGAGAGATTGAGAGAGAAGACTATGAAGATATTGAAGATGAATACTATGTGATGTATTTCCATTCAAAGATGGTGTACTTCTTTGCTTTCTTTGGTCTATTGATGGATTTTATGAAGATGTTGAAGAATATGGTTGATTCTATTAAAAACCGTGGGAGATTTACATGATGCTGCATGAAGATTTGTTGTGCCTGGTGTTCTTTTCTTCATTGTGATCATATGAAATATGAAAAACAAGCTTGTTGATGTTACAAGATAGATTTTCTTGCAAGAGAATTCCCTTTTCCTTGGTGTTCCTCTCGGGGCTCCAAGAGGTGGCTAATTTGTAGCTTTAGGCTGATCCACAATTCTTCTTGTCATTCTTTTAGATGTCCCTGCATTATCTTCATCTCTTTTTTGCTTTTCTTCCATAAGTACATCCGTTTTCTGTACCTTTGCTAAATATGCATATACTCAATATGCATCTACCAGTGATTCCCAACCAATTATGTCACGAATGTCTTGCCCTACATGAGACATTTCACTATTAGTAACCTTTCTCTTTTCAGCTGCATGTAAAGCATGTGTCCATATTTCATCCTTTGGACCAACCATCACTTGGCCATGCATTCTATCCAACTGTAGACCAAAAGTAGAAGCATGTACCACTGCATAAGCATTTCAGATAGCCAAGTCTTCTAACAACTTTTGCATACCTCCCTTTCCAAAATTAAAAGCAAGAGGCAATCCCCTTTCTTATGCATGGATCTTGCCATCTTTCCAAAAGATGAGTTTTCGTGCCAAGGCCTCCTGATAGGCAGCACAATCCTTTCTCTCATGCTACAAACTGTCACACCACATACATCTTTTTCTTGGCTTAGGGGCTACTACCCATCCCCTTTCCTCTTGTCCTTTTTCATCCAATTTTGCAACCTTCAATTGAAGATCCTGCATCCCTTTGACCAATTCATCCAAGACATCTTTCCTAACAGAGGGAACAATAGCAAGTATAGCCATAGGGTTAGCCATAGAAGTGGGTTGCTTACTAGATACTTCAACTGTCTTGCCAGTAACAGTGGGCAAGCTAGAGACATGCAATCTTTCTCTTCTTCTATGTTTTTTCACAAGTGCAGTAACAACTTTCTTGACATGTCTCCACTCTGTTTTCAAACCTGTCTCTGTAGTATGATCCTCCAGCAAATCATCAAGCTTCTCTTGAAGCTCAGAATCAGTTGCCTGTAGAAATAATTCAATTTTCTGACTTGCAAGAGCTTGCTGTTCTGCAGGATCCAACTGCTCAAATCCACTTTCAAATTCTCTTAATAATTCTGTAGCCACAAGACCCTTATTAGGTTGTAAAAACCACTCTTGAAAAGTCTTGCGCGTAATCAAACTGGTATCTTCAATGTAAAATTCTTACATGAGTGTCTTCTTGAAAGCTACCCAGTCAACATCCTACAAGTATAATTCAATATTCCGCGCTTTGAGTTCATGTACAATAACACGTAAAAAATAACGGCTCCATGTAGGTTGAGCCACCCCAAAGAATTCCATCTTTTGAGCATAGGTATGTACATATCTAGATACATTCCTACCATTGAATAACTTCATGTCACACTCAACTACTTGCAGAGCATTCATCACAACATTTTCTGTTTGAGCAAAAGCTTGCATCACCTGTTGTTGTTGTACTGCATAAGCATATTCATACTTTGCATCAACTATTGCAAAACATCACTGGAGATTGTGTTCAAAGGTCCTCCCATCTTGTCTTTCCTTCTTTGGATAACCTTTCACATCGAGTTCACCAATGTTGGAGGGGTTTTTGTCGAAAGGTTGAATCCATCGGAGATTAGAGGTACAAGGAAGTAGAGATAGGAGATGGAAGAGAATTAAAAAAATACACAAGAGGTAAACACAATAATGATAAAGCACAATGAATCAAATCAGTATGTATTGACAGAACCTGAAATCCTTTGTCTAGCACTACTCAGAAGCACTCTTCAAGCATTAGATCTCCTGGAGCTTCTTCATCGAACAAAAACATGGATCAGAAATAATAGCTCCTTTCTCAGTTGCTTGGAACCCAAATTTGATGGCTTCGTTAGCTTCGAAAGGGGGGTAAAATTGCAGGACTCCTGCTCACGGATCTCCCTGATCACTCCTTCTTCTTCTTCCAGTTCAAACTGCAGTAGTGATCGTGACGCGCACGATTTTGTCCAGCTTTCTTTTCTATAAAAAATCTCATAATTGGTTGAAAAAGCCACTTGCTTTTGGCATGCCATCCTAATCTAGAAGCTTTTCTAGCTTTTTTGGATATTTACAATAAATGATATTAAAAAATAGACTAAAATTATTGAAAAAACTAGTATTTTTGGACCATTCAGGCCACTCACACTAGTACTAATGACTCAGATCACATTGACTCTCTTGATCAATAAGAAAGTCAGATGATGATGCATTCTTGAGTTTTTCACACCATGTTTGTGTAGTGGCATGACAACACCAAGTTAATAATTCCCTATTGGATTCAACTACAAGGAGAGAATAGTAATATGGATTGGGAAAATGGACCCTTAGGAAGCGGTAAGAAATGGAAAGTTCGGGAAGTTCCCGTTTTTGATAGCCATGCCGTTCGTTTTGCCCCATTACTTTAATTCTATTAGTAGGCAAGACTTTGAGGACCTCGTCATAGATATAGCAATTTTGTTCTACTTGCTTGCATCTGATGTGCAGGACAATTTTACACGAGCCTCATGGAAGATGAATAACTTGATAACCTTTAAGTCCTCCAACCATTTTAGCTGCTTCAAGTTGTTTTGAAGATAGGTGAGTCGGTTAACAGTATCCTGTGCTCCAAGTCCAATGCCTTTCCACATACACAGTGGTGAGGGGTTGTAGATTTAATCCAGGATCCCAATCATATTAGATCATCGGCGATAACTTGAAGAGTTCATAGCCGTCTTGAACATGATGTGAAATATGAGGAACCTGCTCCATGCCTCGTAATTCTAGAAGCGGCAACAACCCACAAATGAGTAACATAAAAAATATTTTCCTAGTGAAAAACATCACTTCTTCCTTCCCAATTTATTCCTATCTGGACTGTTTTATTCATTAGTTGGCTCTGATAACAACTATAACATGCCCCCTTATTGACTATCCAAGCACATTTTAGTGCTCTATCAGGAAACAAATCCAAGTATCGTCACCTCCCATGGAACGTTTCGGGGTTTGTTGCCTAGGGTTTTCTGAGTCTGCCTCGCAACGGAACGTTCGCGGCTGAATCCACTAGGATCGAATCCACTAGGATTGACCTGAAATGGAACGTTCACAACCGAATCCACTAGGATTGACCTGAAATGGAAAGTTCGCAACCGAATCCACTAGGATTGACCTGAGATCTAGGTTCCTAGTTATCGAGGTCTCCTAACAGCATTCTAGCATCAAATCCTAGATATCCTACTTTATGCAGAGATATCCAAGCCAAAGCAGATCCATGCCGCACTTGGTTCAAAGAGAATGGGAAACGAGAGGGATGCACCGCTCAACCTCTCTGCCCATAGGGCATGGTCCCATTCCAGTCCCCTAAAACGCCATGAAGCGGGTTCTAACCTAATATTACCTAAATGTCATACAACTATAGAACCTTGTAAGAAGCCTCCAAGCTCTCTGGGACGACCCGTTCGTAGGACGGGTCGACTTGTCAGGGGTTTTGTCCACCCGCTTTCCTCAATCGCCGTTCTTTAGTTATCTAATTAGGTCCTATCACATTTATGTGTGACATTTAAAATCAACTTCCTTAATTAAGCCTTTTAGAGAATAGGGTTTGTTTGCATAACTTATGGCACTAACACAAAAACAGTTCAGATAAGTTCCTTGGAAGTAAACATTACATTAGCATCTTAAGTAAAATACAAGTCTAGTCCAAAAAGGACGGATTCTGCAATCTGTTGAGGATGAGTCTTATTCCTTCCAAGTTTTTGCCCTTGTACTAGTAAGAGGGCCTAGAGAATCTATCTCGAGTCACGTAGATCGTTTGAGTAGGAACCGGATGAAGGGAATTTACAGTCAGATCCCCCCTTGGCATCCAAGCGTCCTCTTAGATTCAAACTAACCCACGGAGAGACCTCTCGTGGTGGGTTTGGTCCACGTTCCCATCACGGTTATTTGGAACCCCCTTGCCTAGGGTTGGCAGCCAGCTAGGGGTAGCTTGGTGCGCCCTCCATGAATTCAATCTAATTCATTATTCAAATTTCTTTTGTGAGCTTGGGTCATACATTCCTTTCATAGACATTGAATCTAGATTTACAAGCAGAAATAACAATGAAGGCAAGTGCTTAGGACATCTGCTAATGTGGAGTCACACTTAGTGTTTCCCTTCTTGGGTCTTTCCTGCCTTGCCGTCATTTTCCATTATCTCGTGAGGGATAGAGAATACCCTCTTTCCGACCTCTCTCCTATGTAATAGGGGTGAAAAATTTTGCTATAGTTTCTAATGACAGCTTCCCTAAGTTACTAACCTTTGGTTCTCATCTTAAGATCCCAATCTAGGATTTTAATTGGTCTGTTGGTAACTATTTTCCCATCTTAGAAATTTATCAAGATTCTAAGTTTACCCTATGGTTTCCTTGCCTCAAGATAGCAGGAACTTGTGTTTACTCCTCTTGCAAGTCAAGCGAAAACTAAGTCTATTTACTAGTCCCAAATAGTTGCGAGTATCGAATGTAACTTTGGCGAATAGTCATTCTTCATATGCGTGTGACATTCGAGCTTTCTTGTGTTAACTTCGAGATGTATCATATTTTGAAAATGTTATATCCAAGAGTGTTTTGGATCCATCGGAGTTGGCTATTGGGGTAGGGACCAAAGAGCATATTGACTCTAATTAAAAATATGGATGTAAGGGCAACTTGACCTATTTGTGATTAGAACCCTAGTTTAGTCTAATTAAATCTTAACCTCACTTATCATGTAAGGTTCTAGTTACTAGACTAGCCCTTGCTTTAAAGTTTAGCACTTGACATGTGCATCTTAAATCTACCTTTTTAGGTGCATTCCCTATTATGTGGTGCAATTGAGGCTATTCATGATGCCATTCAAATCTAGATGCAGGCCTTCCTTGAGTTGTCGATGCGATGCGAGATCCCTATTCATAAAAATCCCTTCTAGTGCATTTATGCCACTCAAAAGGCATAATCTAATTATTCAAATGTGAGTGTACGCGCATTCATTGTAAATGCGAGTTAATTCACTATGATGGTCTACGGGATGGAATTGACCTATACAGAATATTTATGTACCTCGGCAATTTATGATGCATCTACGAAAGTTTGAACCTAATACTTGACTTAATTTTTGAAATAACCTGTAGATGCTTAATCTATTCTCGACAACTCATGGTTATTAAACCCTTTTCAAATACCTTTCAAAATATGCAAGTTACTCGATGCGAGGTATGACTTGTTCCTAATGATGCCCATGCTTAAATATTCGATTTCAATTTCTAGACACGGTAGTGGTACTTGGTTTTGGAGTGTCAAGTTAGCGTTCACGCTTGATAACCCGTTCGTGTTGAACATGGCGTCTTTGCTCTATCCTTCTCCCGTAGTCACGGCTTTTCGAGTTACTTGGGAGAGTTTACTCTTTGGGGCTATTTCAGAACTGGAAAGCGACCTTTGCTTCTCTTGAAGGAATCCTTGGTGCCAAAGTTCCCTACACCTGGTCTTGACTTTTGCGGTCTCCTTGTCAATTTGAGTCATTGAAGAGGTCTCGGGAAGTTTTGATGGGGAGAGAGGATAATCGAGCCTTCACCCAAGGAAGGAATTGCCCTTGGACCTCCCTTTCTCTCTCTCTCTCTCTCTCTCACTCTCTCTCTCCTCCTCTCTTATTCTAGATTTCCCTTCCCTCTCCTATCTCTCTCTTCCTATCCTTCACTACCTCTCCCTCTCCTTCTCTTTCTCACAATTTTGGCAGCAATAGGGGTGGGGGGGAAGAATAACGGGTCTCCTGAAAGGACGGGGGGGGGGGGGGGTTTATAGGGGAAGGAAAGAAGGGAATTATGGGGGGGTATTGACACGAGGCCCCCTCCCTCCCCATCACCATTATCATCTATGACCGTTCGTTTTTTTAATGTCATCTTCATCATTGCTGCCGCCATCTCTGGCTCTTTGTCATCTCATTGACGTCTCCTCCCTCACCCTCATCTACTACGAGTTTAGCTCCCCCTCCCTCGTCGACATGTAGTTTAACTCCCGCTCCCTCCGTCAACCGACGGCGTTGGCAAGGGGAGATGTAATAATAAAAGAATTTCGTTTTTTCTTTTTTGAATTTGGTTAAAAGAAGGGGGAGAAGAATATTTGGCGATGGTAGACGACAGCGGATGACGGCGGAATATTACATGCACAACTGTATATGGCCAAGATGTAACTTGAGACATTCTCCCTAGAATGGCAATCCACTAATCATATAAAAATTTGACCAAAGTATTCTTCATGATGGGAACAATAGTCTGTATAAACACTAATCTATCAAGGTATATGACTGGCCACACTTTTAATCGGACTGCCAAGCCAACTTCTAAGAGTTGTTGCACTAAACAGATGATAAGTATCGCTAATTTCAATAGCTCTGTCTAACTTTCAAAGTATTTGCGCATTTTATCAATGCCCTTAACTATAAAATGTTACCCACATGACCATGCCGTGCTCTAGAGTTTGTATTGTACATCAAAACGGCTAGATTAGTTTTCCATATAAAAAAGCTGTGGCCAAGGCATCATGCAAACCACCTCGTATGCATGAACCATAGTATCTCCTCCATGCCCTTGTTTGGGATAACAAACCGGTCGTAGATAGGGTGTGCTACACCAAAATTTTGATCACACTCCCTCCTATTCTCTTCTAGTCTTGCTTGTACCTACCAAGATACTTCTCCACCATAGATACATGGTGCAACATACAAAAACGATTCACTTTCTTCTCCATGGCACCATGCATGCTCTTTTCTATTCCATTTTTAACCACCACATCTCCTATCAATCTATCATTGCCCTTTAGCGTCCACAACATAATGTTATCTGAATCCACCATCTTGGCAATCACTTTGAAATATACACCAATACCTCTAACACTAGCCAAACCATTAGCCATGCTACTCTCTAGATGAGCTCTTTGTTGCATAAAGCCCTTCAAGGTTTTCATGAAAAGCGCTCCACAAAGAACATCCATCCAATAGTATATTAGATAGATCCTATAATCTCCACTTCATCCACGAGATGTACAAGGAGGTGAGTTTGTACTTCTCATGGGTAGGTACTTCTCAAAGAGACAAACTATCTCCACTAGTCCTTGCCTTGCAAATTCAGTGGAGGATGTTTTGTCTCTTTCTGTGACATCCATTGCACTAAATTTGACAACTTATAAATCACCGAACAGACACCTTGAAATCATGATCGGTAGTATGAACTGTCAAAAATTTATAGCATTACAAACATCAAATCAACACAAAATAGTAAAATACAGATTGTACTTACTATCAAGGCTCGGATAAACCTGGTATATCTTGTGCTAATCATGGGATTTTAGTCTCGGGGAGCCCATCTTATAGAATATGTAAAATACCACATGATTTCAAAAGAAAGGGTATTATATTTAGTAAAATTTACAAGATTATATTTACAAAGTGGATTTTTCAATTACAATTTGAAAGTAAAGGGATCATTTTAAGGCCTTATAGCATATAAAAAAAGGGTATTTCTTAATATCCCTTGGATGCATATTATATGCATGATTTATTATACGTGGATCCTTGGGATTTTAGTTTTCTTAGTTGGTTATCATTATAGAAAGAGATTTGCAAGAATGTAACATACCTATTGGTGTACAAAAGACCTAATAATTTGCTTCAACATCCACTCCTCTCTAGTGGATAGGACCCAAGGAGCAGGAGGTAGTTGCATACAACCATCAGAGCTTTTGACAGTTGCCAAAGCGTATCCATCTTGCCTATCTCCTTCAAATCCATCCGTGCCCCTATAGTGTCTCTCTTTTGTGTGATATGGTCCCACAATAAGCTGCCCACATTCTTGAAAATGTGCATGGGATCCAACAAATGGTTCATCTATAAGTGGGTCCAATATAGCAACTCATAGAGAACTGAGAACTCTCGCATTTGGCTTGTTGGAAGCGACTCCTTTTGGATATCTTCCACTCTTACTAGCTTCAAACATTCATTCGTGCTAGAGATCGTCTAAGAAAACCTACCCTCAAATCATGGCCCTTTGATAACAATGCAATGTACCCCTGATATACCATCTTTTTCATGGTCCGTGAGAGTCCACACAATGGATATGCATGATAACCTATGGTAACCAGACCTATCAAAATATCCCTGTCTAGTCAACACAAACATAAATGAGCCATGTTAGATATCAGCAATGTGAATGGAAGCTCGTTTACTTGAGCACTCTCCCTAAACCCTAGAAAGTCATGCATGGTCCACATAAGATTGGTTTGTATTAATGGAGGACTACCTGCCAACATGCTTGCTCATGTCTTCCACATCAATCCCCTTCTCCCATAAAATATTGAGACGGAGATAGATGTCCATGTTCTTGACTTTAAAGCACGCAAGAATGAGCAAGTTAAGGATTAAGTGTCCTTTCCTTGTAGAAAAACATGCTAGGATTTTGTTGATTATAAGGACTATTGGCCATACACTATATGAAGTTGAGCAAAGACAAAATGGATTCACACTATCCATAGCAAGATCAAGCCAAAGATTTTTTGTCTCTCGTGCAAAGCTTGGAAAGGTGGAGTCAATGTGACTCCATTCTCACAAGTCTACAGGTATTCATTGGATTCAATATGTGGATATATTTTAAGCATGCCATGTTGTCAAGCTCACCATGCCTGATGTGCAAAACATGTGACACATACATGATATAAGTGAAAAGTATTTGAGAACCTTTTGAGAAACGATTTTTCCTTGGAAGTCTTATCAATATCTATGAGCACCACACCTCAGGCATGTCTCCATGGTCTCATAGTATCCTAAAAATAGCACACAATCATTCACGCATACATGAATGTTGTTGTAATCCATGCCAAGCTTTCATAACACTAGTGGTGCATCATTACGAGACTCGTGCATCGTGTTTCTAGGTGGTAGTATGTGATATTTTAGCAACTTGAAAAAAAAACTCAAACACCTTTGAAGAAAGTAAAAACCCTTCTTATAATGGATTCAAAGATAAAGGAGCATAGTATATACCTAAACAACTCGGCCACACTCGCATCGCTACATCCGTACTTTGCATATACACTTAGGAGTAGAAATAGCATCTTTTAAAATGAGATACCTAACACCCATTGTATAATGGTATAGATGCTTCCTCTCTCAATGGATCAGATGACCTGGCATCCATGGACAGTAATACATCGATCATTGCCTCCATCTCTTGGGCTCCAAGATTGGAGGAAGGTCTAAAAGGCCCTCAACCTCTTCTGTTGTTGAGGGCATAGTTAGCAGTGTACCCTTTAATGGGTTTATTTGCTCAGGCACTCCATCCATTCCATGCCCTCGAACTCTTCTTATGGGCTGCAATAGGTGCATTCCTTGGGATGGTACGACACCTCTCTCTAGACATTTCCTAGGTACATTTAATATTATTGTACGTGATATTCAATGGCAGCTTGAATGTAAAGCATGATTGGTACACACATTTCTTATTGTTAACTCAAAGTCCAAGATTTATTGGTCAATGATTTTCAATTGAAACTCGTCAAAGCATCGCACATGGTCTATAGACAAGAAAAAAAAGAAAGGAAAGGCGATGTCTCCCTCCCTCTCCCTTCCTCCTCTATTTCCCTCTCCCTCTCTATTTTTCTCTCTCCTCCCTTTCTATTTCTCTTTCCTAGGCCTCTCTCTCTCCTTCTTTGTTTCTGTCCTCTTTCTTTGTTTGTCATTCCCTCTATTTTTCATGAAGCCCTCTCTGTCTCCGTTTTTCTTTCTCTCCCTCTAACTATCTTCCTCTCCCTCCCTTCTCTCTATTTGTCTCCCTCTCTCCCTCCCTCTACCTTTCTCTCCCCTCTCTATCTATTTATCTCTCTCTCCCTCTCTTTTTTTCCCTCTCTCCTTCCATCTCACTATTTCTGTCTTCCTTGCTCTCTCTCTCTCTCTCTCTCTCTTGCCTCTCCCTATTTCTCTCTTTGTCCCCACTTCCATGTACTTTTATCTCCCCTCTCTATCTATTTCTTTCTCTCCCTCCTCTGTCCCTCTTTCTCTCCCTCCCTCCCTCCCTCCTTCCCTCGCTCTCTCCTTCCATCTCACTATTTCTCTCACCCTTCCTCTTTATTTTTCACTCTTCTTTCTCTCTATATCTCTCTCCTATCTCTCTTTATTTTTCTCTCTCCTTCCTCTCTTTATCTCTCTCTTCTCCTCTCTCTCCCCCCTCTCTCATTCTCTCTTTGTTTCTCTATTTCTCTCTCCCTCCCTCTCTCTCTCTCTTTCTTTCTTTGTTTCTCTCCATCACTCTCTCTTCCTCTTTGTTTCTCTCTCCTCCCCTCTCTCTCCCTCTTTGTTTTCCTCCTCTTTCTCTTTCTCTCATTCTCTCTCTCTATTTTTCATGAAGCCCTCTCTCTCTCCCTTTTTTCTTCTCGCTCTCTTCCTTTCCCTCCCTTCTTCTCTCTATTGCTCTTTCTCATTCCCTCTCTCCCTCTCTCTCAATGCATCTCTCCACAAACAGAAAAATAAAGAGATGCATCTCTCAATGCATCTCTCCACAAACAAAAATAAAGAGAGCAAAGAAGAAAATAGAAAAACAAAGAAAAGAGAGTCAATGTACCTACTTCAAAGGCTCAAAGATGAAACCATTTGCGCCTTCCTCCTTCTTCTTCACGTTCGTGGCTTCCCTCCCTTTTCTCCTTTGTACCCCTCTCCTTCTTCTCTTTGCCTATGGTGGTGGCGATGGCAGAGGCGGTGATGAGCTCTTCCTCTCTCTCTCTCTCTCTCTCTCTCTCTCTCTCTCTCAAAACTTTGAGCTCTCTCTCTCTCTCAAAACTTTGAGCTCTCTCACTCTCTCTTTCATTCTCTTTCATAACTAGCTTGTTGAAATGCCACACTCAGGTTTGTATCACCTTTTTTTTGAGTATGATGTTGCTATTCTCATTGCAATGGACATCGCTATTGGCATCACAAAGCGAGTTACAAACTACATTAATATTGGCATCGCAATGTGTGTCGCTTATTGGCATTGCACTCTGTGAACCCCTAAATGAGATATAGATATAAATAGTGGCACCAATAGGGACTATGCTATTTTGGGTCAAAAATAGGTGTCACTATTTGCCCATTCCCTTGTAGCGATTCTTATCTATACATCAAGGTAAAGAAAAGTAATATGTACCCTAACAACTCGATTATACTTGCATAACTCCATCTATACTTTGCTTATATACTTAGCAGCACAAGGAGTGTCCTTAAGAAAGATATTCAACATTCATTATATAATGGTATGGATACCTTCTCTCTTAATGGATCAGATGACTTCTTGTCCATGGGTAGTAATGCATCAATAATAGCCTCAATCTTAGACATTTGGAGGAAAGTTTGAACAGCCCCCAATGTCTTTTAGTGTTGAGAGTGCAGTTTGGTGGAGGGCCTTGTATGCGTTTATTAGCTCATGCAGTCCTTTCACTATACAGCCACAAACTCTTCTTACAAGTCATAGTAGGTGCATTATTTGAGATTGACTGGCACCTCCCTGTGGACATTTTTAGGGTATATTTAATATTATTAGATTTTATTTCAACTAGAGTTTGATTGCAAAGCATGAACGATAAAGACTTTGCTTACCGCTAACTCAAAGTCTAAGACCGCTTGCTCAATGATTTTTTATTGAAACTTGCCAAAGCGTCGCACATGGTCTATAGACAAGTGACATTTTTTTGTGCACAGACATGGGACATGGGATAGACATGGGACACATTGATTGAGATACACCTCTCGATCTTGAATGTCGCAGCCATCATCGTTATTCATTTTCTCTATATCATGGCAAACAATACACTTTTCTCTCTCCTTCTCTCTCGCCCCCTCTCTCTCTACCTCTTTGTTTCTCTACCTCCCTATCCCTTCCTCTTTATTTCTCTCCCCCTCTCTCATTCTCTCTCTTCACATCTTTATTTCTGCTCCCACTCTCTCTCTTTGTTTCTCTCTCCCCCTCCCTCTGTTTATCTCTCTCTTCCCCCCTCTTTCTTTGCATCTTTATTCTCTCTCCCTCCCATATCTCTTTGTTTCTCTCCCATCCCCTCTGTCTCTTTATCAATCTCTTTCCCTCTCTTTCTTTGTTTCTATATATATATATATATACATACACACATACATATATATATATTATTTAATTTTATTCATATTTATTTGTCTTTGTTTTTGTTTCTTTCCCTCTTTCCCTCTCTCCCTCTATTTCTTTATTTTTCTCTTGCATCTCTATATTTCTTATTCTCTCCCCTCATCTCTTTCCCTTTGCATCTTTATTTCTCTCTCCCTCTCCCCCTCCTCCTTCCCCTCTCTCTCCCCCCCTCTCTTTACTTCTTTTAATTTTTATTTGTCTTTGTTTTTGTTTCTTTCCCTCCCTCCCTCTCCCCCTCCCTCTCTTTACTTTCTTTAATCTTTATTTGTCTTTTTTTTGTTTCTTTCCATCCCTCTTTCTACATCTTTATTTTTCTCTCTCCCCTCTATATTTCTATTTCTCTCCTCCCATCTCTTTGTTTCTATTTCTTCCCTCCCTCCATCTCTCTGTTTTTCTCTCCCCCCTGTTTCTACTTCATTGTTTCTTTATCCCCCCATCCCTTTCTCTTGGCTTCTCTAATTTTCTCTCTCTCATCCCCACTTTTTTTGTTTCTCTCTCTCTCTCTCTCTCTCTCTTCCCCCCTTGTTTCTCTCCCTCTCCCTCTCCCTCTCCCTCCCCCTCTCTCTCCCTCCCTCTTCCTCTCTTTCTTTCCCTCCCTCTCTCTATATTTCTCTCTCCCTCCTCTCCTTCCCTCGTTGTTTCTGTTTGTTCTTATTTCTTTGTTTTTGTTTCTTTCCCTCCCTTTCTTTCTTTCTTGTTTTCTTCTCTCCCCTCTATATTTCTATTTCTATTTGCCCCTCTTTCTCTTTGTTTCTATTTCTTTCTCTCCCTCCCTCCATCTCTCTATTTTTCTTTCTCCCCCTCTCTCTACCTCTTTGTTTCTCTAGCTGCCATCCATTTCTCTTGGCTTCTCTTCTCTTCTCTTTCTCTCTGTCTCTTTATCTCTTCTCCTCTCTCTCTGTCTCTCTTTCTCTCTCTCTCTCTCTCTCTCTCTCTCTCTCTCTCCTTTTTTCTCTCCCTCTCCCTCTCCCTCCCCTCTCTCTATTTTTCTCTCTCCCTCCTTCCCTCTCTTTATCTCTCTCCCCTCTCCCTTCTCTTTATTTCTCTCTCACTCCCTCCCTTTATCTCACTTTCTTTTCTCTCTTTTTTTTCTCTCCCCCCTCTCTCCCCTATTTTTTCTCTCCCTCTCTCTCTCTCTGCTCCTCTTCCTCCCTCTCTCTCCCTCTCCCTTTCCTCTCTTTCTTTCCCTCCATCTCTCTATGTTACTCTCTCCCCCTCTCTTTCCCTCCTTGTTTCTCTAACTTTTTCTTTATTTCTCTCCCTACCTTCCTCTCTCTATTTTTCTCGCCCTATCTCTTTGTTTCTCTTCCTCCCTCTCTTTACCTCTGTTCTCCTCTCTTTCCTCGCATCATTATTTCTCTTTTCCTCCCGTCTCTCTTTGTTTCTCCCCCTCCCACTCTTTAATTTTTTTCATTTTTATTTTTCTTTGTTTTTATTTATTTTCCTCCCTCCCTCTACATCTTTATTTTTCTCTCTCCCCTCTATATTTCTATTTCTTTCCTCCTATCTCTTTTTTTCTATTTCTTTCTATCCCTCCCTCAATCTTTTGTTTTTCTCTCCCTCTCTCTCTCTACTTTGTTTCTTTATCCCCCCATCACTTTCTCTTGGCTTCTCTCATTCTCTCTCTCTCTCTCTCGTCCCCACTTTATTTGTTTGTCTCTCTCTCTCTCTCTCGATATATATATATATATATATATATATATCCCCTCTCTCTCCCTCACTAGTATTCTCTCTCCCTCCCTCTTTTCTTCTCTCCCACTTTCTCTCCTTCTCTCCGTCCCTCTTTCTCTTCCTCTGCCTCTCCTCTCTTTCTTTCCCTCCCTCACTCCATATTTCTCTCTCCCTCCTCTCTTTTCCTCATTGTTTCTCTCCATTCTTAATTCTTTGTTTTTGTTTCTTTCCCTCCCTTTCTCTAATTCTTGTTTTTTTTCTCTCCCCCTCTATATTTCTATTTCTCACTGCCCCTCTTTCTCTTTGTTTCTATTTCTTTCTCTCCCTCCCTCCATCTCTCTATTATTCTGTCTCCCTCTCTCTCTAACTCTTTGTTTCTCAACCTCCCATCCCTTTCTCTTGGCTTCTCTCCCCTTCTCTTTCTCTCTGTCTCTTTTTCCCTCTTTCTTTTCTCTCTCTCTCTCTCTTTCTCTTTCTCTCCCTCACCCCTTGTTTCTCTCCCTCTCCCTCCTCTTTCTATTTTTCTCTCTCCCTTCCTCCCTCTCGTTGTCTCTCTCCTTAGAGAATGATGTGAAAGGTTCCATCTTATGATATAGAGAATGATGTGTGTCTACCCTCTCATGGCACCTCTCGAATGCAAAATGAGTACATGAGACTCCTTTGCAAGAGTGATCCAAAAAGTTATGACATTTTGAAGAAACTTTATGACACAAATTTTGGAAAAGCACATGAAGACGTCAACAACGATGATGACATGGACGATTTTATTAATGGTTTGTATGAAGAAGGTGAGGTAGGTGAGGATGAAAGATTTCTTAGAGCTGAAACACTTTAGCAAATCTACGAAGGCTGAAGATTGTCACGATTAGGTGTGACTTTACTTATCTTGAACCTCCAAAGTCATTATGCTTGGAGTAATGCATCCGTTTCAGCACTATTAAAGTAAGGTACTTCTCCCATGTCAATTTTGAGTGTGTTATTTAACAAAAATCAAGAGTTATGTATGCTTGAAATGTTGCAGGCTACTATCACAAAAGTTTTTACCTACAAAAAATGCCCTTCCTACATCAAGAGACAAGGCAAAGAAGATGATCACCAACCTGGACTACAACACGATTCATGCATGTCTCAATGATTGTATTTTATACAGAGGTGAATATGAGAATGAGGAGAGATGCCCAAAATGTGAAACATCACGTTACAGAGATGCAAGCAAAAAGATCCCTCACAAGGTCCTTTGACACTTTTCATTAGCTCCCCATATACAACATATATTTTGGACCCCAAAGTTAGCAAGACTTATGGATTGGGGAGCAAAGAACGTAAGTACAGATGGGATTATGTGAATTCCCCTCAGACTCTCTTGCCTTCAAGCATATCAATTCAAAGTGGCCAGAATTTGAACAAGAGCTGCGACACATTAAGATGGGTGTTGGATTGGATGGTGTGAATCCTTTCTCCATGCGTTCAAGTAACTTGTCCACTTGGCTAGTAGTTCTTGTGAACTACACCTTGCCACTAGCTATTTCTTTTAAGAAACAATACCTAATTTTGTCCCTCGTAATTCCAGGAGAACGTCAAGTCAAAGACCTTAACATTTATTTCGCTCCTCTTATTGATGATATCCTAGAGTTATGGAGAGGCAAAGACGTGCTTGACATGTCAAAACAAGACGAAAAAAGAAGGTTTCAAGTCCGTGGAATTCTAATATGGACTAAACACAACTTTCTTGGCTATGGATTTTATTCAGGTATTTGATTGTGATTAAAGTAGCACATGCAGGAGTATTTTCATTTCAATTTAATCTTTCATGCTTATGCTAAATGTTTTACTATGGATGCGGCATGTGCCAAAGTCTTATGGATCTGCATTGTTAGAAGAAGTATCCTCTGCCATGTCAATGTCTTCATCTTCTACCTCTTCTCCCATATTCTCATGTTCATGCTCAGCAAACTCTTGAATGTCTTCATACATCTGTAAAGTGTTAAAATAAATAACCTCTTTTTTTGCCCTGTTTTCAGCATTAAATACTGTAGAAATTTCAACCACTATATCAACATCAACCAGCCTTGAAAATATCCCTGAAATACCTTCATTTGTATCCATCAAACCATATGTCTTTAGCTCTTTTTGAGCCCATCCTACATCTTTCTTTTGAGCCCTACACATGGCTGAAATATTCTTAAACCTGCCAAGACTGCATGCTCTCCATTCCTGCAATCCAAACACAAACACAGTTTCCTCCTTTCTTAGAGGCATAATTATCTTCCTAGAGGCACTACCATAGCCTCCACTTATAGCAGTGCTATCTAAAAACCCTTAAACTCTCATGCATTAGGTGACATAGGATTATGCCGTAGCTTATGTCAATTGCGGGGATGATTCATGGTGAGAGGGCACATTGTTTTGATATGAAGCAAGCACATACCTCTTCTAAACTTGTTATTTCAATATATGTTATTAGCTTCGTGTGGAGCTATCAAGAAATAGCTTTGGATATTGACCATTATTTATTAGGCAGTCTTGAATTACCAGAGTTTCCATGATGGCAAGGAAGAAGAAGAAGGAGCAGGTATTGGAGCACATTAATGAGTGCTTAGAAGATTACCATGCTATTGGAGCCACAAATCAGGGACAATAATTTATGGGAAATAGTACAACAAATGAAGAGGCCCATTGGCCAAGGGTTCCCTATGATAATGAGCCTAGAACTGAAAGCAAATATTACCCATGATTCCAATGACTTCCTATAGTTATCAAAGAAAATTGGTAACATGAATGAAAGTTTAATCCAACTCACACATTCAATGGATGACAAATTGGGTAAGATGATTACACATATGGAACAACAAAACAATAGGATGGATGCCAAATTTGAACAGCTAGTCAGAATATTCAGCAACTTGGGTAACAAATTGCAAAGACATTCACCTTCCCATGCTGAAGATGTACCTATTGTTCATGGCAATGTGAGGTTCACAACAGACCATCAGCATATACCATCCACTTTTGAATATGGAGGACCTTCAAAGGTGAATCAAACAATTCAACCTCATACCAATTCTTGCAATAGGAATAGACCCAACTTTACTGGTTCAAGAAATAAAGGACAACAAGATTAATCCTTGCATGATGACATATATGAGTTTGTACATGGATGTCATACCTTTTACAAAGAGTTTGGTTCTCAACATGCTCACGTTCATCATGCAAGAGATGATCAAGGGCAGTATGCACATGATAAAGCAAGGAAAGGAGACAGTTTCCAACATGTTGAAGATCATAAAGATAAGTTGCCACATGGAATATCTGCTCATAACAAAAATTCGCATGGAAACTCATTGTTTGGTTTTCAATCTTTTGGAAATAATAGAAATGGGCAGCATTCATCTACCCCTAATCATGGACAGCAAGCAAAGTGATCATTTTAATAGGCAACAATCTTTTGGATATACCAACCATAATGGGCAGCACTATCATTATGACAACGAATACAAGGACAAGATCAATATATCCAATTTCAAAGGAAATAACACTTCACCGATCGAACTTGAAGAATGGCTCAAAAAGTTGAAAATGTATTTCACTCTCTAGCCACGCAATGATCAAGCAAAGATTTGTTATGCATCCCTACACTAGAGGGTTATGCGCATACGTGGTGGAGATATATGAGCAAGATTGGAGAGAATTTTCAGTCTTAGGAGGACTTCAAATCATCCATGACTCAAGTGTTCGTGTCACCAATGGCGAAGGAAAGGCTTGAAAGGAAATGGTATGATCTTAGGCAAAGGGGTTCTACCATGAGGGAGTATTCCAGCCAATTCTTAAACCTTTCCATGTATGTGGAAGGCATTTTCGATTTTGCAAAATTGAACAAATATATTTTTGGTCTTGATCCAAACCTTTCAGATGAAGTAGGGGCAACTAAGCCTACAAATGTTCATGCAGCCATTCAATATGCTGAGAGGTACAACCAAAAGTATAGAAAATATTTGACTTCATTTCAGCCCAAAACAGGAATGAATTAGCGATCAAATTAGCCAATGAGATTTGGATAATAGTTCAACCAACAAAGAGAGGGATTAAGGGTTGAAAACAGGTTTCAAAATAATTTCAGCAAGATTCCAACCTATCCTACAGCATATGCTTCAAAATAGGGCAATAATTTCAGATATAATGTTGATCCAAAAGGAGATTTCAAAAGGGCTGAAGGTGCAATTAGGCAATATCCTGATAACAATAGAAACAAGGCACTTCTTAATGATAAATCCAAGGACATATGTTATAAATCTGGGGAGAAATGGTCTTCTGAGCACAAGCAGAAGTGCAAGGGACATATGGAAAAGTCTAATATGCTGAATATTGAAGACTCTGATGAAGAGGAGACACAAAAAGGACATCTTTTGCAAGTAGAGGCAGTTCCTACTTGTGATAAGATGAATGAGCTTAATGATCTGGATGACACAAAGGAGGAATTAGAGCCAGTTAGTAATTTTCCTTGTGATCTAGGTGGTCCATTTGATGCTGGTGGATCAGAGATTGATGATCCTTCTATGGTTTCTTGTCAGCCCATGTAATGGTGAATGTACACTTTGGCTTAAGGGTACTATAAACTCAAAGTTTGCCCATGTTCTCATTGATACGGGCAGTACACATAATTTTGTCAATGCCAAATCATTATATGAGCTGAAGTTACTACCTCAAGAAATAGAAGCTCCACTAAAGGTACATAAGGCAGAGGGGCTTCGACTATTGATGAATAAGCTACAGCCGCCTGATCGTCTAGCGAAGTGGTTAATCACTTTGCAGAAATTTGATTATAAAATCAGGAGTAAGCCACCAAGGTTGCAAGGCATCGTGGAATGTCTAGTGGACTTTGGGAGCCGAAAGAATTTGTGTGGCTGAAGGCAGTGACATGGAGTTGTTATTTAAAATAGATACGGCATCTATTCCCTCCTAGTATGCTGCAATAACGCATTATTTATCAACGGGAGAGATGGGATCCGAACTATCTAAAGCTGAGAGAAGGAAAATTAAGCAGCAAGCGTTAAAGTTTGCTTTGATCGCAGGTACATTATATCGGCAAGGGGTTGATGACATCTATCGCTGGTGTGTGATGCCTGACGAGGTGCCATTCATTTTGGAAGAGTGCCATGATTCTGCTTGCGGTGGCCATTTTGCTGGACGGCTTACAGCACAAAAGGCTTTAAGAGCAGGTTATTGGTGGCCTGCCATCTTCCAGGATGCGTTTGCGTATGTTAAGAGATGCGATATTTGTCAACGACATGATAGTCGAGAGAATAGGAAACGACCACTTACCCCTATTATGGCGATACTTCCATTTGAGAAGTGGGGAATAGACTTTGTGGGTCCTATTACTCCGTCGTCGACTACGAAAAAGAGGTACATCATTGTAGCACTTGACTACTTCACAAAGTGGTCAGAAGCACATGCAACAAGGAAAGATGATGCTAAAGAAACTGCTAGTTTCCTTTTAGAGTAGATAATATGCCGTTTTGGTCCACCGAAAGAAGTAGTGTCGGACCGCGGAACCCATTTCCTCAATAAGGTGATCAAAGGTTTGACAGAAACTTGGCAAATCAAGCATAACAAGACAACCCCATATAACCCGCAAGCCAATGGGCAAGTTGAAAGCACCAATAAGCAGCTTGTGGGCATCCTGTCCAAAATTGTATCGGAAAAGAAACGGGATTGGGACAAAAAGTTATACGTGGTAGTGTGGGCCTATAATACGACCTTCAAACGAGCCACTGGCCATACCCCGTTCAAGTTAGTATATGGGGAGGAGTGTGTCTTGCCTTTAGAGATTGAGCTGCCGACTATTCGGTTCGCCATCAATCATTCTTTGAGTGATGAAGACGCACTTTTTGAACGCTTGACGACACTGGCACATTTAGATGAGCTTAAGCTACAGAGCTTATTGCACCAAGAAGTGGCAAAGCGCCGAATGAAGCAGCTACACGACCTCAAAGCCAAGAAATACACCTTCAAGAAAGGACAGCTTGTTCTGTATTATGACGCACGATGTGAATTATTTCCTGGCAAGCTAGAGCCCAAATGGGATGGGCCCTATAGGATCATTATAATAGGAAATAATAAATCTACAGTCTTGTTAGCTGACCTTGAGGGGGTAGAATTTAAAAATAAGGTTAATCTTAATAAGATTAAACCTTATTATTTCTGATTGCACTAATACTATGACTGCCTTGCAGGTCTAGGAGAGATCGATCAAACATCTGCAAGGAGATCGTGATAGAGGTTGATGGGTCATCTGATCCCTTATTTAGAACACCCATATTTAGAACAGAGGTATCATCAGGGAAAGCTCATTTGGTGGAGCAAAGGATACAAGGTGATTGAGCAAGAAGGTGGGACTTTTATTTGGGAGATCAAGGCCTTCTGCCATTACTGCCTACAACTTTTGACGAGCATCCCTGTTGAATTCAATGAGGATGGAGGGATGGAGCCTACAGTCCACCCGTTGAATGTGCTGAATTTCGATTACCATAATTACGAGTAGAGTTCAGGATGGCGAGATATGTAAACCCTTTATGGACGTACACCTTGTACTTTGATGGGGCTTCCAGGGGTGCACGCAAAAAAGGAAGTGTAGGAGTCGTCATCCGAGACCCCCGACGACGCATTGTCATGAAGTTAGCTGCTTATCTCGGGGTGAATTTTACCAATAATATGGCAGAATACAAAGCCCTGATTATGGGTTTGAATATTGCAAAGAAGGGTGGTATCTGCCAGTTATTGGTGAAAGGGGACTCTCAGTTGGTTTTAAATCAACTCAATGAGACGTACATGGTACGAAACCCCATCCTTTGCATGTACCATCATACTGCCATAGCCCTGCTAGACGAATTTGATAGAGTGTCTTTTCAGCTGATTCCACGAAATTGGAATCAGTTTGTCGATTCATTGGCTAATTTTGCGTATGAAGAAGACCTCTTCTTTAATTGTGGCCCTTGTCCCAATATATCTATTGATGGTGAGACAGGACCTGGTCGTTTGTGGGGTATGCTTTCTGACCATGCCCTGTTTGGTAGACGATGATTGATCTGGGTGATGCAGAGGGTAGGCGAGACTCATCCGCCTTTATTATCTTGGACCCACAGACTGATTAGACGACATGTGATGCGAACACCTCTTGCGATATACCCAGGAGGGATGGGTCATAATTTAATGCACCTAGTTTAGGGCTACGAACCCTGTTTCCCTGGGAATGGTATGCTTTGATGTCTATCATAATTGTTTCCAGGAGGATGTTATGTGTAGTGAAGTGTTTCATTTCATTAGGCCAAGAGGGCCATTTCCCTGTCTAGTGCGGGTGCGTTTAATCGGGTTTTTGTTTTAAGTGTTGTGCTAGACAGGTTTCGTGTTTGTGAATGTTGGTGGAGCTTGGAGAAGCCTTTGCTGCAATGGAAGCTTCTTGTGGCCAATCCAAGTGATATCTCTCCTTTACGAGTACCTTTCTTTCCAATTATATGTGTCTTTGTGCTTGTCAAGGGGATACATTTTTGTTGGGGACCGGTAACTAAGGCATGAAGTCCCAAGATTAGGCTAAGTATGTTTGAGGAGGTCGGAGTAGTCATTGCCTCCTGTAAAGACATTATCAGGCATCGAAAGACCTATTTTAGAAGGGAGTCCTAGTGGCCCTGTTCTGCTAGCCTGCTAGGCAGCCGTTCTAGGAGTTCTTGTTAGTAGTGAGGTAGTTAGAGAAGCCTGCCAGAAGATAATAATGATGATGCCAAGAAACCTTGAACGTCCTAAAAGATGAATATAAATACGAAGGCGTGTAAAAAGAGGTTCTAACCCCTATCAAAGAAAAGAAATGAAATGAAAATGTATAGGCAGTTGATCATTGCCTTGCAAAGGCCTGGTAGGTTCCTAGGGACGAGTCAGACCCGGTGCCGATACCTTGTCTTCCTAGGGGTGGCTTTTTGCTAGAAAAAACAATGACAAAACAAGGAAGGTTGGAGCGAAAATAAAAGTGAGCGTTAGAAAAGGATTAGGTGTCTCCTTGCGAGGGCTTGGTAGGTTCTTGGGTGCCGAGACAGGTCCTGAGGCCGATGCCCTGTTCTCCTTGGGTCAATACGCTCAACTCCCTCCTTTTTACATGCCTGAGTATGTTCATAAAATAAAAACCCTAAAAGAAGAAATGTACTGAAAGAAAATACTCCTTGATCAGGCTATAGGAGTCCTCGCCTAGTAGGAGCTCCTAGTTGTGTTGTCTTTAATTGGTAAGTAGTTCAGATTACCATTTAGGGCAACCTCTTTGATAGGTTTTTTCGTTTGGCTGTGTTGGAGCAGTTGGTTAGCGACTCGCTTCGGATCTTCTATTAGACGATGCTAGGCCTACTCCTTGTGGATGTCATGCCTTGGTTCTGTCCAGGGGTAGGGGGAGCATTGTGCTGAGTTTTATCGTATATTAATTTTGTATCAGTTTGATGCTTCTTTGGTTGTTTATGTGCAGATATGTTCGTGGATTCAACGGGCTGAGTCGCCCTATCCCATGGTCGCCAATGAGAGCGGAATTTAGGTGCCGGAAAGTGCTTAAAAATAGCTAAATATTATGAATATCAAGGGAAAAATATTCAACGTCAAAGGCGGCGGCTCGATCTAGGACGATTTTAAGCGTCAAAGTGCTTTAAAGGCGCCCGAGCGACACTTGTTGATTTTTCATAATTTTTCAGACAGTCGTGCGGGTTGACTGAGCTATGGCCAATGGGGGATGCTAAGCCGGACGCCCAGGATTTTTCAGAGCTCAATTCCGAGTCCAGACGGGGAAATGGCCAAGAAGTTGGGCAAGATTTGAAGGGGTGGACCAAAGTTTTTTGGCCAAATGAGTAAGTGACCCTTGGGAGCCCAAAATGAAAGTCACATGAAATGTAGGAGAGAAATCGTGGAGAGAGAGAGAAGAAGCCACGCCTACATCACGCCGATTTTTGCGCCTCATGCTTGATGGATCAACCATGGGGGTTGCATACAACCCATAGAGCAGGCATTGGTCCCTCATTCCCCTCTGTATGCTGATCTTATCGCCGCCCTCCGCTCCTCAATTGATGGCCTGAATGCTGAGATGGAAATCTAGTCTTTCTCTCTCCTCCCTCTCTCTCTTCTAAGGGGGATTTCACGTGGGAAGAAGAAGGAAGAAGAAAGAATGGTGGAGGCTTGTCTGGCACCGATCGGATTGCTCCACGGGATGGAGATGGTGATTTGTGATTGTGCTGGACATGAAGTGCTGCTGATTTTGAGATTTGCAGCCATGGACATGAAACCCGAAACACGTAAATAAGCGGTAATTCAATTTTTTTTCAAAGGAAATTTGAGATTTCATGGCTTTTGATTGATAAAATGTTGTTCATGTGGGCTAAAAATTGTTTATGTTGCTGTTCCCCATGAGTAATTGCTGTTCATAATCAGAAAATTAGAAAAATATGCATCTTGTGACTTAAAATAATACACTAAAATACGTAAAATATGGAAAATCAAGGGAAAATGATGTTTTTGGGCATAAAAATGGGAAAATGAATAGGAACACCAACTAAATTTTCATTTTTGTTGCAAGAAGGAACTAAGGGCCACAGCCCATAACCTATTTTGAATTTTTAGTAATTAAATAATGCAGAAAATAAGGAAAAATACAAGGAAAATAGAGGAAAATCACTAAAAATAGGGAAAAAATGCATTTTGGGTGCGGAAAATTAATGAAAATTAAGAAAAATGTTTGTGAATGTTTGTGGGGACTGAAGCATGAGGATTTTCCTCAGTTCAACCCCACCTTCTTGTTCTAGTGTGTTTTTCTCGCTTTTTACACATAAAATGATAGCAAAATGCTCTATAAATCCATACCACAATGCAACATTTGATCGATGGGAGGGTAGAGTAGTTAAAATGTGTCTCAATGTGGAGTAAAATGAGGAAAAGATTGCTGGATTTTGTTTGCATGCCATATAGGTCGATGAATAATTATAAAATGAGAGCCTAGTAGCACGAGGGTTTCCTCGATGCTAGGTTCATGCAACGCCGCATAAGAACGGTAGTTGGAAATCATTGAAAGGATGTTTTCCACATGTGCACAATATTGATTTTATAATTGCTTGAGCACTTAGCATCCACAATCTGCATAAATCATGGAAATGTTTAAAGGTATCAGAAATCCTGGATGCACAGCAATTGCTTTCATTAGGATCTTGACCTACGTTGAGTGAGAGACAGGACACCCTAAGCCATAGGCTAGTCGTGGGGTCTGGGGAAAAGAGAAGTAAGGACAATGGTACATTCCTGTATACGATTAAATGGTACCTTGAGTGGATTTTGTGCGAAATGTTTATATGTTGAGCGACGCATCGAGGGACCAATCCCCAAGGTGTAGGAGAGTTGTAGAGGGTTGACGGCATTCAGCCGTAGGAGGAACCCCCATGTGTATGTGATTCGAGCCTTTTGGCTATGTGAAAGGGACTCCCTCTGAGGAGTAGTGGGTGAGAGAAGAGTGGACTATAAACGACGTAATACAAACGCAAGACATTTAGGAAGGCAATGTATGTGTCATCAGCGCTCCTGGCTGCGAGGCCGTGGGGTTATTGAGCGCGTGAGATAGAGGTTCGGCTAGTGCACGAGCCAGTGCCGGCCCGTTCTAGGTTCCATCAAAGTTGGCAATTAGACGAAAACGCCGATTGTCTATAGAACACGTACGATGATTTGGCGAGTTTCAATCTGAGATCATTGATCAGGGGATTGCGGATTTTCAACAAACGGTAATTTGAAGTTAATATTAATCATGCATTGTACTCGCAAGCTAATTGAAAACCATACACAATAAGATTGGGTCTTGTTGGCAAATTTTTTATCCAGGGGGGTGATGTCTCGTCCCAAGGGGGAGTGCACCCTTTGTGGCCAATTAAAAGAGTTTGTGGACGTGCGATGGATGGATTGCAGGAGCCAATCCACCACTCGCAAGGCCAATCTATGCCGTCAATGCCAGAGGAGACAGACAACCTTCTAGACATACCTACAATCTTGGAGCCTGAGATGGAGGCAATGGTCGATGCATTGATTCCCATGGATGTCGAGACATCTGATCCGCTTATAGAGGAAGCATCCATACCAATATATGATGGGTGCTGAGTATCTTGGTTGAAGAAATTTCTTGCACTCTTAAGTGTGCAAGAAAAATACGGGTGGAGCGATATGAGTGTGACTGAGTTATTCAGGTACCTTGCACATAGCCTTCATTGATTTTTTTTTTTGACACTATTATTACAAACATTTGTGCTTTTTCAAGGTTTTTTATGATTTTTTTCAGGTCATTGAAATATCATATATTACCACCTGCAAATACCATGCCTGAGTCTCGTGATGATGCACGACATGTTTTACGGAAGCTTGGTATGGACTACAATAACATACATGCATGTATCAATGATTGCATACTGTTTCAAGATGAATACGAGACTATGGAGACATGTCCAAAGTGTGGTGCTCACAGGTATCGACAGGACTTGCAAGGGCAAACCATCCCTCAAAAAGTTCTCAGACACTTTCTGCTCATCCCCCGCATAAACCACATGTTTCGTACGTCCGGCATGGCAAGCTTGACAATGTGGCATGTGCAGAATAGGTCCACGGATGGAGTTCAACGAATATCAGCGGATTCGCGCGCATGGAGCCACATTGACTCTACCTTCCCAGGCTTTGCGTGAGAGCCAAGGAATCTTCGGCTCAGTCTCACAATGGATGGTGTGAACCCATTCGGTCTGCGCTCAACTTCTTACAGTGTGTGGCCTATAGTGCTTGTCAACTACAACATCCCTCCATGGCTTTCTACAAAGAAAGGACATCTCATCCTTAGCTTGCTCATCCCAGGCCACTACAAAGTAAAAAATATGGACGTGTATCTTCATCCATTAGTCGATGAGCTTAAGATTTTGTGGGAGGAGAGGGTCACTATGCAAGATATGAGCAGGCGTGATGGTCGGTGGTCAGCCAACATTCGAGCCATTCTCATGTGGGCGATGCATGACTTTCCGAGATTGGGAGAGTGATCAGGTGAGCAGACCTCCGTTCTCGCTGGTAATATCTATATTTTATCTCATTCAATCAAGTACTCACTAGGTTGTGGCTCGCCTTACAGGTCTGGTTACATTAGGTTATCATGCATGTCCATTGTGTGGGCCACAGCTAGACTCCCGAAGGTCACAAACCATGAAGAAGATGGTATATCAAGGACACGCCGCTTTCTTACCGGAGGATCATGAACTCAGGGAAGGTTTCATTGGACGACCTTCAACACGTATGAACGCCGCAAGCCGATACGAGCTGAAAATGGTAAACCCAGAATCACATCCAAATGGAATGCGATGGTTCTGAGTTTTCTACGAGTTGCCATATTGGATCCACTTACAGGTCAACCACTTGTTGGATCCCATGCATATTTTCAAGAATGTGGGCAGCTTGCTATGGGACCACATCACAGGAAAGAGAGGTACTATAGGGGCACGAATGGATTTGAAGGAGGTAGGTAAGATGGAGGCGCTTTGGCCACAGTCAAGTGCTGATGGTCACGTGCAGCTTCCTCGCGCTCCTTGGGTTTTGTCCACCAAAGAAGAGGGCATTGTGAAGCAAGTAATCATGTCTATCCGCACTCCGACGGGTATAATGTGTTCTCTCAGGTCCGCATTTTCTAAAGATCACCAATTGTCGGGGCTAAAATCCCATGATTGGCATAAGATATGTCAAGTTTGTGCTACGAATGGATTGTAATTAGCGTGGGCATTTTGCAATTTGAAAAGTGGCCATTATTCATAATGCTTTCACATTTGTGGCAGTTTGTCCTACCGATCGCAATCGCAGGATGCCTTACTCCAGAAATTCGCGAGGCCATTTACAAGTTGTCGTCTTTGGTGCAATGGATCTCACAGAAAGAGATTAAGATGTCCTCTATTGAATCCTTGAGGCGGGGAGCAGTGGAGACGGTCTGTCTCTTTGAGAAATACCTGCCCACTAGCATGCTCACGATACAAGTCCACCTTCTTGTGCATCTTGTGGACGAAGTGGAGATTACTGGACTTGTCCACACGTGATGGATGTTCTTCTTGAAGCGCTTCATGAAAACCATGAAAGGCTTTGTGTGAAAACGAGCTCGGCCAGAGGATAGCATGGTCGAAGGTTGGTTGGTGTCAGAGGCGTTAGTGCATATCTAACAATGGCTACCAACGGTGGAACCAGACAATGAAATGGTATGGACGCTGAAGGACGATGATAGACTGACTGGAGATGTGGTGGTTGGAAATGGGGTAAAAAAAAGAATGGATGCCTCAATGGAAGAGAAGGTGAATCGCTTTTGTATGCTGCACCATGCCTCCATGGAGACGTGGCTCGCGAAGTACCAGATTGCAAGGCAAGATCGAGAGGAAGCGCGAGCTAAATTCCGACATAGTATGTGTCCTCGACCGATTTGATATCCCGAAGGCATGGAGGAGATGCCGCGGTTTATGTCAACACGATGGTTGCATAGAGCCTTGACCGCAGCATCCAACGAAGGGATAGAGGTCTCAATGGAGGAGTCGGAATTCTCGAGGGGATGTAGTCCAAAGTTGATGACGGGTTTAGAATTTGTTGTATCTAAATTTTATATGCGACATCTAATTTGAGTGTTTCAATGTACATTACAAAATATATAGTGCAATGTGGTCGCACGGATGACATTTTTGCGTGGAGCGTATTGACAAAATGTGCTCCACAATGGACTGTGGTGTCATCGCAAGGTTCGAGCAAGAGAGCCGATGACGAGCAACGGATCCGAACATGGTTATGGATGAGATGGAGTATTTTGGGAACTGCATAGTATTATTACGGTGGATTACCATAGCTTCTCCATGATACTATTCGATGTGCAGTGGTTCAAAGTGGTTCTTGGAGGAGCTGGAGCAACAGTTCGACGAGGTCCATCGGGATTTCTCAAAATATATTTTGAAAAGAAATGGACAGATTTGCGCGACACCTTTGTGTTGCCAGCCCATTGTGAATAGGTGCATGGAGTCATTTGCTTGCTAATTGTAATACAATATGGTTTATGTCAAAATGGTTTGAACTTGCTTTGTATGTGTTTGTGAACAGTTAATCTTCTATCCAAACCACCAACAACCTTGATGGTGGTATGTTATACCTTCAATTCCCCGAAGTGCGAGAGTATATGATCAAAGCGATGTTCCGAGCAAAGATGAAGATAATATACAAATAGCGAGGTCGATATTACAAGGGGTGGAGGCCGTCGAAAGCTTGGAGCCTGCATCGGCTAACAATGATGGAAATACAGGAGTCCAAGAATTTTTTGAGAACGAGGCGGACTCATTCTTTTGTGGTGACATGTCTATCAACCTTCCAGTGTATGCGGAGTTGTGTCAGGAGATTAACATGGGACCATAGCACACTTCATACTTGGAGCATCCACTTACTCAATTCGTTGTTTAGATCTCTTATAAAAGTACATAAGATATGCATTTTAAGAGGGATTTTTAAAAAATGATTTATATAATTGTGCTTTGTATAATTTAAATTGATTATTCTAACACCATTTTTTATATGTGCAGGTGACATTTTCAGGATGAGTCGAGGGATGAGCGATGAGGAGTTGCAAGACATCTTCGAATGCATGTCTCCAGACCAGCTCGCGAGATTCAGAGAGATGGCAGACTAGGAGCTGTCTCGTTCTTCATCAGGGCGCTCTGCTAGATCTGCTTCAGTGCGATCGGATTCTTCAGCTTCGAGCAGACGATCTCGACGCTCACAACTTGGGCCAGAGGGAGGGACTGCATCAGGATCAGGGGGATGCTGCTGTGGAGACACCGATGTGGTGTCTCTATCTCATCGTTCAGCTAGAGCTGCGTTGCCAAAGGATTTGTCACACCTGTGGGGACGTCTACTCCAGTTACTTCGGCTTTTGCGCAGCCGTTAGCAGGTGGCAGTCCTTTTGGTCCCACCCCTTTGGGTGCCACTCCGAGAGAGGTTATCCCCGTCGGTACACCGAATGTAGAGGGGTCTCCTGGATATGCCTAGGAGCGTGGACGGAGATGGGAGAGGACCCATCTTAGGCAGACTCCTAAGGGTTATGGATATCTGGTCAATAGTAGGTCAGGAGACATCATCATGAATGATGAGGGGAGGAGGGTGATGGCTTGCATGAGAGAGTTGTGCCAACAAGTTTTTCGGCACAACCTCTTGGATCATTGGAAGAACATACCAGAGGGGAGCAAGGACTACATAGTAGCATCCTTGCACAAGGAGTTTCCAATGCCAACCCGCAGTAGATAGATTCTCTACGGGCTGGATGATGGATTGCATGCGTGCATACATGTCACATAGACGATCCAACACATGCAAGGAAATCAAGAGTGGGGCTGCAAAGCCCGAATGGTTAGATGCAAACGATTGGTGTCGACTGAGGGAGGAGGCTACAGATTCTCAGGACATTGGAGTCAACAGCGTGAGGCTGCGAGGGCAGGACTCGAGGCCGGAGTGGTCCATCATCTTGGGAGTGGCGGCCATAGGACATATTTGGAGGACTTTGTAAGTTTCTCTTTTGTTTTGCTTGTTTGTTTTTTTGAAATATTCTTTGTACTGACAATCATGGTTCTAACAATTAGCATTTTGTTTTCTTTGCAGCACTCCATTACAAATCGTGATCCGCAAGGCCTTGAGACTCGATATGCAGAGAGGCACAGTCTCAATGCATTAATCGACCGATTGTATAGACGTGGCGGCCCTGTAAGTCACTCATCTTTCTTGTCCGTAGTTATCATGAGATATTTGAATGCATTATTTTATGGTGGATTGATGTGTTGTTTCTTTTTCTGCAGAATTCGTTCGATGCTCCTTTGTGGCCGGACGAGCTTTCAGGGGACGAGTATTTGTAGCTCGCCCTTGGATCCTTGGAGCTCACACACCTTTATTTTTTAGTCGCCTGATCTATGTAGACATTTTCTATGTATTAATGATATCCTGTCATGATTGTACCATTTACTTTTTATGCGATCATGTATTTATTTCATGTATCAGTTTTATGATTTCTGTATACATTCTTTTTGTTTGCAAGCGCTTTGTATAACCACAAAATTTTTTTTATCCCTGTTACTGTCGCTATTGGTGTCGCAAATTTACTACTCCCGTTGCTATGCGCGTTGCAAATTTACTGCTTGCGTCGCTATTGGCATCGCTATATGCGTCGTTATTTGCATCGCAAATGTGACGTAAATAGCGACGCATATAGCAATGCCAATAGCGACGTCAATAGCGATGTTTCTATGGCGTCGTCAATAACGACACTTTTTGCGACGACGGGGGCAAATTTTGTTGTTTGTATTTTCGTCGCTTTAAATTTGGGTATAAGGTCTATATCTTGTAGTGTCTCCCATTTTGGCACAACTCTCATCTTTCTCATTCTTATTTCTTTCTCTCTTCTGCTCCTTTGCAAGATCTCATGGAGAGTGAGAAAGAGGAAGAGGGTGAGGATGGTTTTCGTATATGCGAAAGAGGTGGTCATGGAACTTACAATAAGAAAGGATTTGCATGTGTATTTTGGACATGGAATACACTTTTTCTGTGTTGCATTTCAAGGAAAAGAGAAAGGATGAAGATAGTCTTGTTGAGGCGCTAGAGCAGAATGAAGGAGAGGAGATCGATGATGCATGGGCGTACAAGGCAAATTGCAAAAGATAGGCTAACTGATGGTTGTGTGTGTATGAGATTTGTCAAGAAACTGACGCTTTCTCTTAATTATGGCAATGATCTCATCATGAAATACTCGCGGCGATGCCAAGCAACTCTCCCAAGGTGAATTCCACCCGACTGTTTAAGATCCATTCTTCAAGAACCTTCTTAAGATCCATGGCTGTCTCAATGTTAGACTGCAACTTATATCCTGTGCACAATGAATAGCTTGTTGTATTAATTTTCTGTCATGAAAATAATTGACCTATTGACATAAAAATTGGATTTTGATGATATGATGGATACCTTATGAAGTATACTTCATTTCTATCTTTCAAATGTGACAATCTGACATTTCAGTCCAAAGTTATGGGTCATTTACTATCACTACCCTGTTCAGGACAACATTCCAGATTTCTTGTTTCATACCCCCTTTATTAGATATAGGAATTTGTATTCTATTTAAATATGAAAATTTGTGTTCAATCTAGTATATATGTATACATGTACATAAATAATTGGCTCAATCTATCTAGCATTATTTTTATTTTCACAGAGCAGTACAAGTTACAAACCATTTAAGTCAGATGCATGACTACACTAATCATGGTGTCCCTTCAGTGCCGAGCTATGATAATGTGGGATCCAAACACCATGCTTTGTGTTGGCATAAGAAACACCATGCTTGGGACACCAACACAAAGTGAAAAGCACAATCTATAAGCCACTTAAGTCAGACACATGACCACTAATCATGGTGTCCCTTTGATGCCAAGCCATACCAAACACCATGCCCTTAGTGTAGGCATAAGGAAATCCTTGTATCTTTGTGTGCCAACCAATATTGGGACACCAACACAAAGACAAAAGGACAAGCTACAAACCACTTAAGTTAGGAAAATGACTACACGAATCCATCGTGTCCCTTCAGTGCCATGCCATGAGGACATGGAACATAGACACCATGCTTAGTGCAGGCATAACGAAAGCCTTGTATCATTTGTGCCAATCAAACCTCAGACAAAGAAAAAAGTAAAAGATAAAAACCACTAAAGTCAGATGCATGACTACACTAATCATGATGTCTCTTTAGTGCCAAGCCACAAGGATGTGGAACCACTATGCCCCAAACGACACCAGTAGTAGTTGGTAACATTTGTTGCTCTTCCTATTTGAAGATATGGTCTGTTTAGACTCTCATTAGCATGCTCAAAAGAAAGAAAAACATACCATATAACCATCACTGGAAGATTATGTATCCAACTCTCCCTTTATTGTATCCAAAGCATGTTTCAAGGTGGGAAACCCTTTGTTTCACAATGTGAATATGGCTTGTCATTTAAATCTACTTCAGAAACATATAACTAACCCTCATCACCATAAAAACTTCATGTAAATGATGACAAATTTAGCAACTCTCTCTGTATAATTTGCAAGCTAGCTAAGTCCTAGTGCAACAATTTCTCTGTATAATGGTCCTCTTTGTCTGCATAAGCATCATGGTGGAGCCTACTCATTCTCTTACTCTTTGAAATCATTAATAGAGCGATCTTCACTCCATCAATGGTTGTCCAAAGAGCCCTCGTCTCTATCCAAAGATGCCATCTTTGCCAAGTAAGCATGGTTCTCCTATATCCTAACAACTAGGGTCATCTCATCTTGTGGCATGACCACCACTGCTTCTAATGGGGGGCAAATTCATCTTCACAATAGTGATTCCATTGTCTCTCAAAATTTGTAAGACTATCAAAATTGTTGTAACTAGCATTCCCCATATAGAAAGCTCCACTATTGAACCTCTTTTTCATATTGTCAACTTCTTCTCCTGTTTTTTTCTTCCCTTCTAGAATTAGTGCTTCTCTATCTTATTTTTTTAGGCTTTTCTTTTAACTGAAACTTTCAATTTTCTGCCACTTTATGATATCTTGAGCTTACATGACCCGTCGCTATGTTATTCTTCAAGCAAGGAATAAAACCTTTGTTGGTAACTTCTCTAATGGCCTTCTCTGAAGCATCCAATATCTCTAAGTGACCACATGGAGGAGCCCTTGTGGCTATTAGACCAACCTTATGCTTTAAAGGACCATGTTGTAGTTGTTTTAAAGTGACATTAGCTCTAAGGAGACCTCCTTTGGCATGCCTTCTCTTACCATCTATCCCTCTTTCACACCCATCAAGGCAAACCCCCAAAATTTACTACTTGTTTTGGGCTAAGAAAGAGTAAAACTTTTCCTTCTTCTTCTTTATATTCTCAAGTAGATACAACATCTTGCTTATACAATATTCTCCTGTAAGAGATAATTTGGGATGTTAGATACAACATTCATTTGATACAACATGATTATTTGGGATGTTAGATACAACATCTGTTTGATACAACATTTTCATTTGGGATGTCAAGATTTGGGATATCAGGTTCAATGTAATGTGATCATTTGGAAAGGCAAATTTAGCCTCTTCCTTGAACGAGATCATTTGACCACTCAATTTAGCCTCTGCCTAATTCAGTATGTCATGCAGAAATCATTTGAGCCATGCAAAAACATGCTTTTTTTATGTTGCATAGACCTTTCTCTTTCTCTTTTCTTCCATTTCTATTATATGTGCTAGAAACTTGAGGCAGAGTTAAGTGGAGGGAGATTTTAACCGCAAGAAGTATGCAACATGCAATGTGTAATCAAGCATGAGAAGGAGCCTAAATTTTTGGAAATAGTCTTTGGATTATTAATCACAATATAATGTGCATGAAGCACATTCATATTTCAATTGCCAAATGGTTGCAACACTTATATTGATGAGTCATTTAACATTGCAAGCCAATCATTATCCTGTGAAAGTTTTAATGGTAGCATAGGTCCCCGTGGAAAAATGGCAAAGGTTCCAATTCATTCTCACCATAGGAAAAGCATGCAATAAGAGATGACAAATCTTGAGGTCCTAAAGTGGGTTGGATGCCCAATAGGGATGGGGAAATCCTAACCCTAGAAATCATGTATAAAATGGATGCGAATGAATAGAACAAGCTATTCATGTGTGTGTAAACTTTGTGCATTTGCCTTCCTACTTTCATTGTGAGAGAGTGAATGAGAGTGAGAGTAAGAGATTGAGAGAAAGAGAGTGAGAGAGTGAGGCTGAGGGACCAACAGGGTAAAGTTCTACTCATCTTCTCTCCAAGCACTCTCTCTTGCTATGCCCATGCTTCTCTTTTGCATGTGGAAGTTGTAGAGGGTTGAGAGTTGAAGGAGCACTCACTTGGATCGTGGATTGTGCAAAGCATATCCTTCATGGGATTGAAGGAAGGCCATGCTACTCACTACAAACAAATTCTTGCATTCATGTGCAAGAGACTATGTGAGAGGTAGTCATTTGATTCTCGTGCATCAAAGCTCTTATAGGAATAAGAGTATGTCCAAAGTCCCACTACGTTGAGTTTGTGGAGCATAACATTCTGGTTTAGTTGGCGAGACAAAGGACATGTCCACCATGTGGTCACTTGTGTATGCATCGCAATACAGAATAGGGGGCATTGTGTTGCAAACTCCGAAACGTTTCTGCGAATAGTTATGACTTCATGATTTTTTTTGGATTATAAAGAGTATTGCCTTGTGATAAAATTTGGGAAAAAAAATATTTTTTACTTATTTTGGTAGGATAGAATCATATTTTTAATCTGGTTTATTTTTCTTTTTTTAAAATCCTTTAGTTTAGTCAATGTTGCTTGGGGGTTGTCTAACTTTGGAAACCCTGGTTGCAATGGTTTGTTTTTTGAAAACTAAAAATAAAAAATGGTTGTGAAACTCATGCATATGGTTTGGGTTTTGGGAGAAGAAAAAGAAAAGAGAAGATAAAAGAAGAAGAAGTAGGAAGTGGAAAAAAAAATGCAGTACAAGGGAATAGGGGTATAGCAACAGGCGTTTCCAATGCAAATTAGCGGTATCGCTATTTGCATCACAAATGGGGCACATATAGCGACGCAAATAGCGACGCTACTCAGAGAAAAAAAAACGGACGAAACTTGAGCGCGGTATTTTGCCACAAAACGTTTGAGAGAGAGCGAGGGAGGGAGAGGGAGAGAAAGAGAGAAAGAGAGAGAAGGAGAGCTTCTCACTGCCGCCGCCACCGCCACTGCTTCTACTGCCGTTCACGAAGAAGAGGGGAAAGTGCATGAAGGAAGAAGAGGGTCCATCGTGAAGAGGAGACAAAGAATCCATCCTCGAGCCTTTGCGGTAAGTACATTGCCTCCTCTTCATTTCTTCTTATTCTTTCTTCTTTTCTTTTGTTTGTTTTTCTTGAGAATGAGGTGATGAGAGAGGGAGAAGAGGGAGAAGAAGAAAGGAAAAGGAAGAGAGGGAGAAGAAGAAAGGAAAAGGAAGAGAGAACAAGAGAGAGATAGAGAGATAGAATAAACATGGAAGATAACAAAGAAAGAGAGAAAGAGAGAGAGAAAGGGAGGGAGAGAGGAGAATGAGTGAGAAAACATGAGGGGGCGGAGAGAAACAAAGAGAGAGGCAGCAAAGAAAGAGAGAGAGAGAGAGAAAGAAAGAGAAGGGGGAGAGAGAATGAAATGAAGTGTAGAGAGAGGTCGATAAATTATGTTAGGTTATTTAGAAAACTAAAGCTACTCTTTGAGGGAAGGGGATGTTTAAATTGCCCATGGATTTTTTATGTAGCAAAGTGGTCTTGGTTAGCCAAGAGAAATCCATTAAAAATCTGAAATGCTAGATTAGGTCAAGTTAGGAATGATCAATGTCAACTATCCTAGTGTGTCATCCTCGATCCAAATCAATGTTATTTTAGGGGGCCTGAGTTGAGACTATACCTTATTAATAAAGTGGTTGATACATATTACTCCCCCTCATTTCTCACTCTCTTTAAACCAATGCAATGTTCTACTTAAGTTTCAGAGATGGTAGAAAAGTAGTTATCTTAAAATAATATTTGATAACCATGGTAGGAGACTATAGTCACGATTTAGGCTTGCTTTAGGTTGATCTGTGTGATATTGAGGGGGAACTTTCCCTACGAGGTATAGTTAAGTAGTTTGAGGTAATGTAGTTTGATTATTACAAGGGAGTTTTGAGCAAAAGTTACATTGATTACCTCTTAATAAATTTGTGCCATTAGGATTTGGTGGATAGACATGTTACAAATATAGATATGCATCTAGATATGACTATAGTCTCTAGATTTGCAAGGCCATGCACTCTCTAGAATTTGGATGAAAAGGGATCAATTTGTGCACACCTTAGATTGACTTTATGATCTTTCTACATTATGAAAGGTGTTGGATATGGAATGGCATGTATTGCTTTATCAATGCGGATCATCTTCCCTATATTAGAACCAACCTTAAGTAGATATAGTGGATGGGAAATCTAAAAGTTGTTTAATGTTTATTTTGAAGGAATCTAGGGTTAACCATACTATTAATGTATCTAATTTCCATGGGTAAATCTTTATGATAGGATTTTTATCAAGATGTAATGTCTCTTAGCTATTGGAAAAATTTAAATAAAAGATTACTCTTTGCCTTCTACTTGTGTAAGCTGAATAGCTCCTAAAAATTATTGTTAAAATGTAAGAAGGTTTATATGGAATCTTATAATGTATATTAAACAACTAGTTTGTTATGTGTTGTAAACCAAGACGTTTCAGTTTACGTTAATTCTATTGAGTTACAAGAGAAGAAATCCCTTCTCAAACAAATTAAAAATGAAAATGAAAATGAGAATAAAAACCAGTTGTTTGTAGTAATGTAGACATAATGGAAAATGATGATGGTTGTGATGTTCAAGATCACGAGCCATATCTTAATCAACATGTCCCGTGTCCTTGCTCTCAATGCAAGCTAGCAATCAGACGAAAGCATCACTTGTCGATAAAACACTTACGATGCTTTGGCAATTTTCAATTAGAGATCATTGATTAGATGATCTCAAACTTTGAGCAAATGGTAAGAAAACTGTGCATCAATTATGCCTTACATTCACAAAATATTTGAATATCATATACAAAAACATTAGACATGGCTATTAAATTCATGTAGGGAGGTAACATCTCATCTGAAGGAGGAATGCACCTATTCCGACCAGTTAGAAGAGTTTGTGGGCATTGTCGGAGCATTTGGGATCGAAACTCTACCACAAGGGTAAGAGATAGCAGGGTGTAGGGAGATTCAGGGAGAGGAGTAGATGGAAGAGAAGGGGTTCAAAGAAATAGAAGATGTAAGCAGAATACTCATAGAAAGAAATAGAAGATATAGAAGAATACTCGCAGAGGTGAAGCCTGTCAATTTATTTCTGCATTATGAGAAGATAAATCTCTTGTAGACAAAAACATACATAAAATATTACATTCCTCTATGTTGCTCAGATTTCCAATCTCATGCTTCCATTGGCTCCCAAACTCCCGGGTAAAATATCAGCATACATGGTCAGAATTATGCCAGATCACTCCTTCTTCATCTCCCCACTAAAAGTGTTGTTCACTATCACTATAAGATACAGGTCTTATATCGATGTTCAAAGTGACGAAAATGTTCATAAAGAAATTTGCCCCCATCATCGCAAAAACCATCAGTATTAGCAATGCCATAGAACATTCGCTATTTGCGTCGCTATCAGCATTGCTATTTACATCGCTACGCAAATAGCGACGATTTGCGACACACACTGCGACGCTAATAGCAACGTTGTAGTAAATTTGTGACGCTAATACTGATAATAACAGAGAAAAAAAATTTTGTGGCAGGGCAGCAAGCTGCCCTATTACAAATAGCACTATGTGCTTTATTTGGGCCATACAAAAGAGTTTTAATAATGTGTACAATGATCATCTAAATCAAGGCAAAGTGTACTTGAATCCATAAAATAAATACAAGATCGCGTAATGAAAGCGATGGTACAATCATGACAAGATACAAAGGATGATAATAGCATAGTGGATAATGCCTACATAAATCACATGACCAAAAAAGAAGAGTATGTGCGATCCACGGATCCAGGGGCAAATAGTGCTTCAAAAATCATGTTGCATCACGAAAAAGCGTGGGCCACCATATTTGAGACTGTAGCACCTTGCGTGTTGTCGTGTCTGTTGAGATATCGAGCTCCACTCGTGATATGCCAGGGTGTCCGTTGTGCATTTATGTCACCGACTTGTCAGGTGTAGATGCACATAATGAACATGACTCCCACTGCAGCAATACATGGGATGACTCTAGAGGAGAGGTATACTGGTAGGAAACCAGATATTTCTCATTTGAAAATTTTTTGTTGCATTGCCTATGTTCATGTGCCAGATGAGTTGAGATCCAAGTTGGATCCAAAAGCTGAGAAGTGTATCTTTATTTGTTACTCTTTGTAGGAGAAAGGGTATAGATGCTATAACCCTTCTACTCGTAAGTTTATAGTGAGCAGAGATGTTGTTTTTTATGAGATGAGTAGCTGGTATAAACCAGTAAATGTGAGTGATGATGTAGATGCACAAAATGGTAAGGCTGCACAGAATTCACAGCAGCAGTCACAAAATATTAGTGGACCTGGAGGGTCCTCTAGCATTGGTTCACATTCTTCGCCATGGACAGGCAGATTGAGATCAGGAGAATCTTCTCAAAGAAATGGAGATAGTGGTATGCAGGTATCACAAAAAGGACAAGAGAAGGTAGATCAACCCATGTTTAATGTGAATGCAGGTCACTTTTATGTGGATGGTGAATCTAGTTGCTCAGAACAGAGCATTGATGATGAGTTGGGTATTCCTTCTATTGTTACACCTGGAGTAAGGAAGACCAGGGATGTTTTGAGAGCACCTGGGAGTGAACCTACTTTGCGCAGGTCTACCAGAGCTAGGTATCCTGTGGATAGGTTGAAATATGATGGATTTACAGCCATTCACTATGCATATATAGTTAAAGTGATACAGGAACCAAAACCCACTTCTTTTGAGGAAGCCATGGGAAAAGAAAAATGGGAGAAAGCCATGGATGAAGAAATGGATGCCTTGGAAGCAAATGCTACATGGGAATTGGTACCTTTACCTAAAGGTAAGAATGCAATTGGCTGTAAGTGGGTTTATAAGGTGAAGCACAACGCAGATGGTTCTGTGAACAGATACAAGGCAAGATTAGTAGTCAAGGGGTATGCACAAACATATGGCATTGATTATGAAGAAACATTCAGTCCGGTTGCAAGGATGGCAACCGTAAGAGCAGTCATTGCTATGACTGCATCAAAGGAATGGTCTTTACATCAGATGGATGTAAAGAATGCCTTCTTGCATGGTGATTTGCAAGAAGAGGTCTATATGGAGCAGCCACCAGGTTATGTGCATCCCGTTTATCCTGAGTTTGTTTGCAGGTTGAAGAAAGCATTGTATGGCTTGAAGCAAGCACCTAGAGCATGGTCTGACAAGATAGGACAGTATCTTGTAACTATTGGCTTTCAGATTTCCAAGGCAGATTTCTCACTTTATGTGAGAAAAACAGAGAAAGGTATTATGCTACTTGTCATTTATGTTGATGATTTGATTATGACAGGTGACAGTGATGAAGATATCCTTCATGTGAAAATGCTATTGAAATAGAAGTTTGAGATGAAGGATTTGTGAGAGCTGCGTTATTTCTTGGGCATTGAGGTGATTAGATCACCAAGTGGGATACGGCTCTTGTAGAGGCAGTATGGATTGGACATGCTGTCCAAATATAGGATGACAGGCTGTAAGCCTATTTCAGTTCCTTTGGAGCAGAATGTGAAGCTGAGCGCAGATGCAGGTGAGCTTCTGGAAGACCCTACTATGTATAGACGCATAGTAGGAAGTTTGATTTATATGACTATTACCAGGCCAGATTTGAGCTATGCTGTTGGATTGGTAAGTCAGTTTATGTAGGCTCCAAGGAAACTATATTTGGATGCGGCTAGATGCATACTCAGGTATGTGAAGTCCACATTGCAGTATGGACTACTTTATGAGACTGGGGTTTAGATACAGTTGCATGGATACACTAATGCTTATTGGGCTGGTAGTATTTCTGATAGACGATGTACTAGTGGATATGTGTTCTCTTTTGGGAGTGCTACAATCACTTGGAGCAGCAAGAAACAACCTACAGTTACCTTGTCGAGCACAGAGGCTGAGTATAGGGGTGCAGCAATGGCTGCATGTGAGGTAGCTTGGTTGCATACGCTACTTTATGATATGCATCAGTCTACAAATGGGCCAGTTGTCATTTATTGTGACAACATGAGTAGTATACACTTGGCAAATAACCCAGTCTATCATGCTAGAACAAAGCACATTGAGGTGCATCATCACTATGTGTGGGAGAGGGTTTTACTAGGTCTTATTGATCTAGTTTATGTCAGCACAGAGGATCAGGTAGCTGACGTATTCACAAAGGCATTAGGCATAGAGAAGTTGCGCAAGTTCAGAGACCTGCTTGGTGTGCACGAATTGGGATTGAGCTCGAGGGGGAGTGTTGAGATATCGAGCTCCACTCGTGATATGCCAGGGTGACCGTTGTGCATTTATGTCACGGACTTGTCAGTTGCAGATGCGGTTGGTACACCACCCATGAATAATAGCTAGATGACAGCTATCCTTATCTACTCTAGTTCGTGGCTCAGTTAGTATGCCACCTTAGTTAGTTAAGTTTGGTTTGAGACCCATATATAGGGTTCTTCTATTTTTATGTACTTGAGTTCTTTTGGCTTACACAACTAAGAAGAGAAAAACTGTTTTCAGCCTCCACCTTTGTGTGTATTCCCCCATTGTGCAAGCAAGAAAGCTAGAAGTGAGACTCCTTCCTTCTCTCCCAAAATCGTGACAGTCTCTTTGTTGAAGTCTCCTAACAGTCTCCTCCAACAATTGCGCCATGTGCCTCCACAAGTATGTCATGTAAGCAGCGCATTGTCGTAGTAAGCCATCTTGTTCTAATCTATAGAGCTGACTAGCTATTAATTGGTAATGTTGTATTTTGAGGATAAGACACCTAAGCCACTAGGCCTTCTTGATAGGTCTTTCGGATAGTCTGTGCTCTAACAGTTGGACTATGTCATCTACCCAGTATGGCATTAAGTTGGCTCTAAATATATCCTTCTTAATAGACAGGTTAAAAAGATGTGCATTTGGAAAATTGTTTGTGATACCTTGTCCAACGGCTTCTCCCATGGGTATACGGGATATGTGATCAGCCATGTAGTATTGCTTTCCTTTATGTACAACCATAGAGAAGTCGAATTCTTGTAGAAGTAGCATCCACCTTGCTATGCATCCCCAGTATCACAAGATTTGTTTATGGAAGACGAGGTCGACGCTCCAGACTTGGACTAGATGGAGGGAGTGGTTCTAGGGGATGTTGTGGAGACGTGGATGCAGTGAGCCTACGGTCGTGGCTCGGGATACAAGTGCTACTCCTCACTCTCGCGCAGGATCAAGAGAGGGTGGCTTAGGTGGTTGTTGTGGAGATACCGCTGCAATGTCTCCATCTTGTCATTCTGTTGGAGTTGTGTTACCTATGGGATTTTTGACACCTATAGGGATGTCTACTCTAGTCACTTTAGCTTTTTCTCAACCGTCCACATGTGGCACCCCTATGGATACTACTCCGAGAGATACTACCCTTGTTGATACACCAGATATACAAGGGTTTCCTGGATATGCCCAAGAGTGTGATGATAGAACAAGATCCATCATCATGCATGATGAGGGAAGGAGGGTGATGGCTCGTATGAGAGAATTGTGCCAACAAGTTTTTTGACACGACATCTTCGATCATTGGAAGAACATACCGGAGGGGAGCAAGGACTACATAGCAGTATCCTTGCATGAAGAGTTTCTGGTACCTACCATAGTAGATAGGTTTTCCACAGGGCTAGATATGATGGAGTGTATGCGTGCGTACATGTCACACAGACGATCGGATGCATGCAAGGCACTCAAGAGTGGGGCCTCAAAGCTTGAGTGGCTAGATGCGAGTGAGTGGCGTCGACTCAGGGAGGAGGCTACAGATTCTCCAGGATGTTGGAGATAACAGCACGAGGCGGCGAGGGCACGATTGGAGGCAGGAGTGGTCCATCATCTTGGGAGCGGTGGCCATAGGACTTATCTGGAGGAGTTTGTAAGTTTTTCTTTTGTTCTGCTTGCTTATTTTTTTGCAATATCCCTTGTACATTAGGGCCGAAAACGCTTCAAAAAATGCACATTTGTTAATCAAGGGATTAAGAAAAGGGCCAAAGAGAGTTTGCCACGTGTGCAAGAATATGGTATTCTTGTCTCCTCTTTTTTGGAGATAGTAGAGTCCACTTTGTGATTCTCTCCTCCTTTTTAGCCAAAATCTCCAATATCTGACATGTTTTGGTAGTCCCGAAGTCCTTATTTACTTATAAAATCTGACAAATGACATAATAAAGTTGCTGTGAAGTTAATGATGATTTTTTTGAAAGTTGAAAATTTTTTGGCGCCCAATATATTTTCATTAGTCTTCTTAATATTCCTTTTTAGTTCATTCACCTTTCTCAGTGAGCTTCTTTCTCTACTTTTTAGTTCATTCATCTTTCTCGATAAGCTTCTTTCTCTGCGAATTTCATTTAAGTATGGCATCCAGAAGGCGCTCTTCTCGTTTAGTAAACTCTTGCATTGTCTATAGCAGAGTTGATGAAAATTGGGAGCCAAAGATCTTTAGTATGAACGATTAGGTTGCCATGTTGCCCTCTTGCAAGGACTCTCACAAGGTGAAAAGAAAAAAATGAGAGGATATTAAACATCACTAGAAGGAACGTATCATTTCTTTCAAAATTATGCATGAAGGGTGGTTTATCAAATTGCAACATGTTTATATGGCGAAGGATATCCACTTGCCTCCAAACGAGTATGTTTTGCAGCAAACACATTGTAAGACTTGAGTTGATAACGCTTTTTTTTTTTCATTTAAGCAAGTACTAATAATGAATTCTTGGTTGTAGATATATTTCTATCAACAAGTGGCAACCTATGGAAAGCTTAAGTGGAACCTTCCATGCGATTCATAAGGTGTTCACAGACATTATCTATGCTGATTAGATTGTGGGTTCTTTATTATGCATGTTCCGTGGCTTTCTGGAGGGGAATCAGAATCAACTAGTGTGATTACCCTATCCAAAATCAACTCAATACATTGCTCCCTTATCCATCGCATATATGAGTTAGGGTAATCTTAGCACTACGATAAAAAATGTGACAAGTTGGTAAAACCCTAAAACAACCAACAATATGAAAGAGACTTGCATTCACTCCATCTATCTTGAGTATCTTTGAATCTATTGTCCTACAGACATTTGAAAAGCACTCTCTTTCCACAAGTATATGTATGACTTTGTGACTTTGCGATGGTACTTCTTGTTAGAGAGAGTTATATGGTTTTCTAAGATCAACAATATCCTCATATGTGGTGTCCAAGAAGGTAGTCATGAGCCTGCCAGCACTGCAAATGGAAACATATAACTAAAATAGACAATCAAATAAAAATAATAATTAACCAAAAATCAAGCAGTATTCCATTCAACCCACATTCTTCCTTGGCCATGGATACTACTTAGAGAGTTCATGAGGATAATTTCTTTGGTGAGTGTATCCGATGTAATAAAAAAAAATATGGTAGTTGTGATGGAATCAAAAGCTTTGAAAGACATTGCTATATTTGAACCAAATCTCGAAAAAAATTCCATTGATAACAGTGGATCAACAATACACATAATTTTAGAGATTTATTGGCTAAGAGATGCAATCAATGTCCTAAAGCTAATAGCAAAAATAAAGGGGTGTTATTTGCAATCAATAGCACAATTATTCTATATACTAAAAATTTTTAGAGTCAAAATGCCTTACCTTATGCAATAATAAACTACAGAATCTAGCAATTAAATATCCTTTTTACAACTAGCATGGACTTGTCCTCATAAGATATGCTAAGATAGTCCTCTTCCTCAGAAGTGCAAGAAACATTGATAACCATTTGCCCATACACCTCACCCATTCTCTTATAATTAACAGGTCCAAGTACATCGATTTTTCTCTTACAAACATCATCCTCGGAACCTTATTCTGCTAATCATATTAAAATCTTTGTTCATTAGGGTGATCTTATGAGCATGAGCAGCAACAATGTAAGAATAATTCATAAAGTCATAAAGTCAACCATGTGAGAATAAGTTGATATGACGCGAGAGCAACAAAGCCAAATTTTCGCAGGGTCATATTCGCGATGTATCGTGGAGCAGCTCATACGGCGCGACCGTGGCAAAAAGCATAATGTTTGGTACTATATTTCTCACTCTGTATTGTGGATGAGTTGATATGGTGCGAGAATGGCACAACAAAATCTCCGTAGGGGTCCTTCAAAGCTGCTCGGACACCCCCTTGTAATGACTTATTTTTTGTGAGACCTTAAAACCATAAAAAAAATTTGAAAAATTTTCCATAAGTTATTAGGCTCTTAAAAAATTTTAGAAATTTTTAAAGACTTTTTTGAGCTTGTTTACTATTTTAAAACAAATTTTTAGTAAAAAAGAGCCTAAAAAAGTCCCCAAAAATCACAAAAAGAAACACCTAAAAATAGCATGTCCGATATGACGCAAAAATGGGGTGTTCGAGCAACTCGAACACCCCATTTTTGCGCCGTATCGGACATGCTATTTTTGGGTTTTTTTTTGTGATTTTTGGGGTCTTTTTTAGGCTCTTTTTGACCACAAATAAAAATCACCCAAAAATAGCATGTCCGATACGACGCAAAAATGGGGTGTTCGAGCAGCACGGTGCAAAAATGGGCTCGGACACCCCATTTTCGCGCCGTATCGGACATGCTATTTTTGGGTGATTTTTTTTTGTGAATTTTGGGGTCTTTTTTAGGCTCTTTTTTACTAATTTTTTTTTAAAAAATAGTAAACAAGCTCAAAAAAACCTTTAAAATTTTCTAAAAAATTTTAAGAGCTTAATAATTTTATGGAATTTTTTTTTGAATTTTTTTGATGGGTTTAAGGTCTCACAAAAAATAAGTCATTACAAGGGGGGTATCTGAGCATGTTCGATACGGCGCGAAAAATAGCATGTCCGATACGGCGTGAAAAATAGCACCATTTTTGCGTAGTATCGGACATGCTATTTTTGGGTGATTTTTTTGTGATTTTTGGGGTCTTTTTTAGGCTCTTTTTTACTCTTCTGCTCAAGGAAGTTCATGTTATTTATTTATCTAACTTCATTGACTTGTCAAAAGTTCATGTTATTTCATGTAGAGAACTTTGTTTAACATCATATAATACTCTTTAAACTATTTTTTTAAAATAAATAAGATCATGAATGCTGTAGAGTAAAGGAGATCTATAATCACAAAGATTATTTTGATGGTCTTTTTTTGTGAAATTGAGATATATTACATTTGAAAAAAGATATACAAGGATAAAGCATCAATAATGTAGTGATGCTTTCAATTATAAAATCAGTCTGCATTAGAATCAGAGTTCTGAGAGAAAGAAATAGAGTCAAGTCCTTTCTATTTCTTCTTACAAATCAAGGGAAGAGATCTTAAGAGATTTGCTAGGATATGATAGCATGAGTAGTATCATCCCATGACATCAAGCCACCATTTAGGTATTGAAATCTGATAGTGCTAATAAGAATCACAATTGAAGATATTGAAACTTGAAACCCCATAGTGCTAATCATAGTTGAGGGTATGATGAGAAAAATACTCCCAAGAGCTAATATCAAGTAAGAAGTTGTATCCTTCATATTCTTCGAAGCATCCTGCACACATAAAATCATCTTAGTCCTAAAGTTGATATGATACACAATATCACTAATACTTCTATCTATTACTTGTTTAATGTTTTTTATATTTTAATAAACAAAATTGAATAATAAACATTTGCATCAACACCATCGAACTATTTTACCCATTTTCTTATGAATGAAATTGAAGAGATTGAAGAAAAAGCTTGGATTTAGTTGAAACAAAATCTTACAGAATGGATGTCTTAGGGGTCGAAGTAAAGATGCGGCTTGGATGTCCCAACCTAGTTGGGTCTGCTGAAAACTAATGAGATGATCCCGTCTTAGGTCCATGGAGGACCATATCTCTATAGCTCAATCGACAAGTGGGTGGTATTGATTCTCTGTGTAGGGACTCTTTTGATTGTTGATCACATTCTCAAGATTTTGTGAAAGGAGACAAAGGGAGACCAATGCACGCTGCTGGTAAGAACCAAACGTGATTTTGGTGAGAAATTTTACGACAGAGTAAAATCTGCTTTAAGAACTAAGAAACAAAGTGAAGAGGAGAGAACGATGATTCAAATGAATGCAGACGAAAAAAGAAGCGTGATTTTGGTGGGAAACGTGATACTAGAATATTCAAAAAGAAATAATAATGGCCGAAAAGTGACCTCTGACATGAGTTAACGTCCTTAGGCATTTAATGGCTAACCTCTTAAATGAATAATAAATTCTCTCATTAATCACGTTTGAATGGCCAAATTTGGAGGGTTCATTATTTTAGAACCTCAACTAATTAGTAACTTAATCATTTTCTTACAAGTGCCATTTTTGAAACGTTTTTGACCCTAATGACTGACAATCATGTTTCTAACAGTTGTATTTTGTTTTCTTTGCAACACTCCATTACAAGCCGCAACCCCACTGGCCTGGAGACTCGATATGTAGAGAGACACGGTCTCATTGCATTGATCGACCGATTGTATGGATGCAGCGGCCCTGTAAGTCACTCATCTTTCTTGTCCGTAATTACTACTTTTAATTAAAATGCATTATTGTATGGTGGACTGATGTGTAGTTGTTTCTTTGTTTACAGAGTCTCTTCGATGCTCCTTTCTGATGGGATGAGCTTTCGGATGGCGAGGATCTATAGTGACAATGGACCAAGGTCTCCATTTACAAGGACAGGATGGAGCTAACCTCAATCATCGAAAAATGAGGGATTGACTTCATTGGGCCAATTAGTCGTACAGCACAATGTTCACAAGCCAAGTAAATCTTAGTTGCCCCACAAACTACCTCAAAAAGTGGCCAGAAGCACGAGCTACTCAAAAAAATGACGCTAGGACCACGGCCAAGTTTCTTTGGGAGTAAGTGATCGCATGATTCAGCTGCCCCATTGAACTAGTAAGGCACACACTTCATCAATGAAGTGATTGCCCACCTCCTGTCTACCTTGCTGATCATCCATAGGAAATCTTCACCCTACTACCCTCAAGCAAACGGCCAAGCGGAATCCAAAAATAAGATCTTAGTGAACATCCTAACCAAGGTAGTCTTTGCTTCATGCAGTGACTGAAACAATAAGCTAATGGCAGCCTTATGGGCCTATCAAATAGCCTATAAAATAGCTATGGGGCAGAACCCCTTTAAGTTGACCTACGGCACTGAAGCCATTCTACTAATGAAATTCTTCGTCCCTAACTTGAGGGTAGCCATCCAAGAGAGAGGGAATGGGAAGGAGAAATGGATGGAATGCCTAGTTGAGCTAGAATGCATATCAGAGACACAACTTCTAGCTACCCATGCACTAACATGCACTACAAGATATAGACCTTATACGGACGTTTAAAGCGATGAAAATACAAACAACAAAATTTTCCCCTGTCGTCGCAAAAAGCATTGTTATTGACGATGCCATAGAAACGTCGCTATTGGCATCGCTATATGCGTCGCTATTTGTGTCGCATTTGCGACGCAAGTAGTAAATTTGCGACGCGCATAGCAACGACAATGGCGAAACGAGCAGTTAAATTTGCGACGCCAATAGCGACAGTAACATGGATAAGCACTATGTGCTGTATGAGAGCCATACAAAATAGTTTCACTACTGTATAGAAAGCGCTTGCAAACAAAAAGAATGTATACTGAAATCATAAAATTGATACATGAAATAAATACATGATCTCATAAAAAGCGATTGGTACAATCATGACATGATATCACTAATACATAGAAAATATCTAAATAGATCAGGCGACTAAAAAATAAAGGTGTGTGAGCTCCAAGGATCCAAGGGCGAGCTACAAATCCTCGTCCCTCGAAAGCTCGTCCCACCGCAAAGAAGCATCAAACGAATTCTGCAGAAAAAGAAACAACACATCAATCCACCATACAATAATGCATTCAAATATCTCATGGTAACTACGAATAAGAAATATGAGTGACTTACAGGGCCGCCGCGTCTATACAATCGGTCGATCAATGCATTAAGACTGTGCCTCTCTGTATATTGAGTCTCAAGGCCTTGCGGATCGCAATTTGTAATGGAGTGCTACAAAGAAAACAAAATGCTAACAGTTAGAAACATGATTGTCAGTACAAAGAATATTTCAAAAAATTAAATAAGCAAAACAAAAGAGAAACTTATAAAGTCCTCCAAATATGTCCTGTGGCCGCCACTCCCAAGATGATGGACCACTCCGGCCTCGAGTCGTGCCCTCGCCGCCTCGCGCTGCTGACTCCAACGTCCTGGAGAATTTGTAGCCTCCTCCCTCAGTCAGTGCCAGTCGTCTGCATCTAAACACTCGAGCTTTGCAGCCCCACTCTTGATTTCCTTGCGTGCGGCAGATCGTCTATGTGACATGTATGCACGCATGCAATCCATCATCCAGCCCGTAGAGAATCTATCTACTGCGGCTGGCACTGGAAACTCCTCGTGCAAGGATGCCACTATGTAGTCCTTGCTCCCCTTTGGTATGTTCTTCCAATGATCCAGGACGTTGTGCCGAAAAACTTGTTGGCACAACTCTCTCATGCGAGCCATCACCCTCCTCCCCTCATCATTCATGATGATGATTCCTGACCTACTATCGACCAGATATCCATAAACCCTAGGAGTCTGCCTAAGATGGGTCCTCTCCCATCTCCGTCCATGCTCCTGGGCATATCCAGGAGACCCCTCTACATTCGATGTATCGACGACGGTAACCTCTCTCGAAGTGGCACCCAAAGGGGTGGCACCAAAAGGGGTGCCACCTGCTGACGACTACACAAAAGCCGGAGTAACTGGAGTAGACATCCCCATAGGTGTGACAAATCCTGGAGGTGACGCAGCTCCAGCTGAACGACGAGACGGAGACACCACATCTGTGTCTCCACAGCAGCATCCCCTTGATCTCGATGCAGTCTCTCCCTCTGGCCCAAGTCGTGAGCGTTGAGATCGTCTGCTTGAAGTTAAAGAATCCGATCGTGCTAAAGTAGATCTAGTAGAGCGCCCTGACGAAGAACGAGATAGCTCCTAGTCTGCCATCTCTCTGAATCTCATGAGCTGGTCTGGAGACATGCGTGCGAAGATGTCTTGCAACTCCTCATCGCTCATCCCTCGACTCATCCTAAAAATGTCACCTACACAGATAAAAAATGGTGTTAGAATAATCAATTTAAATTATATAAAGCACATTAATATAAATCATTTTTAAAAAATCCCTCTTAAAATGCATATCTTATGTACCTTTACAAGAGATCTAAACAACGAATTGAGTACGTGGATGCTCCAAGTATGAAGTATCCTATGGTCCCATGTTAATCTCCTGATACAACTCCGCATACATTGGAAGGTCAATAGACATGTCACCACAAAAGAATGAGTCTGCCTCATTCTCAAAAAATTCTTGGACTCCTGTATATCCATCATTGTTAGCCGATGCGGGCTCCAAGCTTTCGACGGCCTCCACCCCTTGTAATATCGACCCCGCTATTTGCATATTATCTTCATCTATGCTTGGAACATCGCTTTGATCATATACTCTCGCACTTCGTTGAGTTGAAGGTATAATATACCACCATCGAGGTTTTCGGGGGTTTGGATAGAAGATTACGTGTTCACAAACACATACAAAGCAAGTTCAAACCATTGTGACATAAACCATGTCGTATTACAATTAGCAAGCAAATGACTCCCTGCACCTATTCACAATGGGCCGGCAACACAAAGGTGTCGCGCAAATCTGTCCATTTTTTTCGGAATCTATTTCGAGAAATACCGATGGACCTCGTCGAACTGTTGCTCCAGCTCCTCCAAGTACCACTTTGAACCACTGCACATCGAGTAGGATCATGGAGAAGCTACGGTAATCCATTGTAATAATACTTTGCAAGTTTCCAAAATACTCCATCTCATCCACAACTGTGATCGGATCTGTTGCTCATCATCGGCTCTCTTGCTCGAACCTTGCCATGACACCACAGTCCATTGTGGAGCGCATTTTGTCAATACGCTCCACGCGAAAATGCCATCCGCGCGACCACGCTGCACTATATATTTTGTACTGTACATTGAAACACTCAAATTAGATGTCGCATATAAAATTTAGATACAACAGATTCTAAACCCCTCATCACCTTTGGACTACATCCCCTCGAGAATTCCCACTCCTCCATTGAGACCTCTGTCCCTTGGCTGGATGCTGCGGCCAAGGCTCCATGCAACCATCGTGTTGACATAAACCGCGGCATCTCCTCCATGCCTTCGAGATATCAAATCGGTCGATGACGCGTACTACATCGGCATTCAGCTCGCACTTCCTGTCGATCTTGCCTTGCAATTTGGTACTTCACGAGCTGCATCTCCATGGAGGCATGGTGCAACATACAAAAGCGATTCACCTTCTCTTCCATTGAGGCATCCATTCTTTTTTCTACCCCATTTCCAACCACCACATCTCTATTCAATCTATCATCATTCTTCAGCATCCATCGCATTTCATTGTCTGGTTCCACCGTTGGTAGCCATTGTGAGATATGCACTAACGCCTCTGACACCAACCAACCTTCGGCCATGCTACCTTCTGGCCGAGCTCGTTGTCGCACAAAGCCTTTCAGAGTTTTCATGAAGCGCTCCAAGAAGAACATCCATCATGTATGGATAGGCCCAGTAATCTCCACTTCGTCCACAAGATGCATAAGAAGGTGGACTTGTATCGTGAGCATGCTAGTGGGCAGGTATTTCTCAAAGAGACAGACTGTCTCCACTACTCCTCGCCTCGCGGATTCAATAAAGGATGTCTTAATCTCTTTCTATGAGATCCATTGCACCAAAGTCGACAACTTGTAAATGGCCCCGCAAATTTTTGGAGTAAGGCATTCTGCGATCGCGATCGATAGAACAAACTATCACAAATGAGAAAGCATTATGAATAATGGCCACTTTTCAAATTGCAAAATGCCCACGCTAATTACAATCCATTCATAGCACAAACCTGACATATCTTATGCCAATCATGGGATTTCAGCCCCGACAATTGGTCATCTTTAGAAAATGCGGACCTGAGAGAACGCATCATACCCATCAGAGTGCGGATAGACCTGATTACTTGCTTCACAATGCGCTCTTATTTAGTGGACAAAACCCAAGGAGCGCAAGGAAGCTGCACGTGACCATCAGCACTCGACTATGGCCAAAGCGCCTCCATCTTACCTACCTCCTTCAAATCCATTCGTGCCCCTATAGTGTCTCTCTTTCCTATGATGTGGTCCCATAACCAAGCTGCCCACATTCTTGAAAATATGCATGGGATCCAACAAGTGGTTGACCTGTAAGTGGGTCCAATATGGCAACTCGTAGAAAACTGAGAACCATCGCATTCCATTTGGATGTGATTCCGGGTTTACCATTTTCAGCTCATACCAGCTTGCAACGTTCATACGTGTTGGAGGTTGTCCAAGGAAACCTTCCGTGAGTTCATGATCCTCCAGCAAGAAAGCGACATGTCCTTGATATACCATCTTCTTCATGGTTCGTGACCTTGGAGAGTCTAAATATGGCCCACACAATGGACATGCATGATAACCTGAGGTAAGTAGACCTGTAAGGCGAGCGACGACCTAGTGAGTACTTGATTGAATGAGATAAAATATAGATATTACTAGCGAGAACGGAGGTCTGCTCACTTGATCTCCCAATCCTGGAAAGTCATGCATCGTCCACATGAGAATGGCTCGAATGTTGGCTGACTGCCGATCATCGCGCCTGCTCATATCTTGCACAGTGACCCCCTCCTCCCACAAAATCTTAAGCTCATCGACTAATGGACGAAGATACACGTCCATATTTTTTACTTTGTAGTGGCCTGGGATGAGCAAGCTAAGGATGAGATGTCCTTTCTTCGTAGAAAGCCATGGAGGGATATTGTAGTTGATAAGCACTATAGGCCACACACTGTAAGAAGTTGAGCGCAGACCGAATGGGTTCACACCATCCATTGCGAGACCGAGCCGAAGATTCATTGGCTCTCGTACAAAGCCTGGGAAGGTAGAGTCAATGTGGCTCCATGCGCGCGAATCCGCTAATATTCGTTGAACTCCATCCGTGGACCTATTCTGCACATGCCACGTTGTCAAGCTTGCCATGCCGGACGTATGAAACTTGTGGTTTATGCGGGGGATGAGCGGAAAGTGTCTGAGAACTTTTTGAGGGATGGTTTGTCCTTGCAAGTCCTGTCGATACTTGTGAGCACCACACTTTGGACATGTTTCCATAGTCTCGTATTCATCTCGAAATAGTATACAATCGTTGATACATGCATGGATGTTATTGTAGTCCATGCCAAGCTTTCGTAAAACATGTCGTGCATCATCACGAGACTCAAGCATGGTATTTGTAGGTGGTAATATATGATATTTCAATAACCTAAAAAAAATCATAAAACACCTTGAAAAAGCACAAATGTTTGTAATAATAGTGTCAAAAAAAAAACAATGAAGCCTATGTGCAAGGTACCTGAATAACTCGGTCACACTCATATCGCTCCACCCGTATTTTGCTTGCACACTTAAGAGTGCAAGCAATGTCTTCAACTGAGATACTCGGCACCCATCATATAATGGTATGGATGCTTCCTCTCTAAGCGGATGAGATGTCTCGATATCCAATGGGAATCAATGCATCGATCATTGCCTCCATCTCAGGCTCCAAGATTGTAGGTAGGTCTGGAAGATTGTTTGTCTCCTCTGGCATTGACGGTATAGATTGGCCTTGCGAGTAGTGGATTGGCTCCTGCACTCCATCCATTGCACGTCCACAAACTCTTCTAATTGGCGGCAAAGGGTGCACTCCCCCTTGGGACGAGACATCACCCCCCTGGATAGAAAATTTGCCAACAAGACCCAATCTTATTGTGTATGGTTTTCAATTAGCTTGCGAGTACAATGCATGATTAATATTAACTTCAAATTACCGTTTGTTGAAAATCTGCAATCGCTTGATCAATGATCGCAGATTGAAACTCGCCAAATCGTTGTATGTGTTCTATAGACAATCAGTGTTTTTGTCTAATTGCCAACTTGCATTGAGAGCAAGGACAAGGGACACGCTGATTAAGATACGCCTCGCGATCTTGAACAATAAGACCTTCTTTGTTTTCCATTTTATCTACATTACAACAAACGAGGCTCAAATGGATAGCTTTATGGAGATATATGTCAAGTTGCAAGTTGACCATAAGCTCTTGCTTGAGAGGTTTTAGCCTTTGCAAGAGCTTGAGAAGCAAATTTTGTAAAACATTGAGGTTGATATTGATACATCTAAACTTCAAGATATAAGAAATGCTTTACTGATTAATGTAAAGAATGCATTGTACATAGTAGTTGAGAGATTTATTGATGTTATATCTCGGCCATATACCATGCTCAAGGATTTGTTTGTTTCGGTAGATAATTATTCATTATTGGAAAAAAAAAAGCATTGGTTCATAAGGTTCATGAGTCGAAGACTAAATGTTTGGACTTGACTAAAAGATTGGATAATGGCTTAGATGCTAAAAGGAAAAGTGATGAATATGTTACTTCATCATTGCAACAAAAAGATTGGTGACAAGGATGCTATGATTAATGAAGTTCTTCACGAGGTGAATATAGAGTTGAAGGGGATGGAACATGATTCTTCTTTGGGATTTAATGGTGATAAGTCAATTATTGAGGTGTCTTCTTGTACAACCATTATACCTTATATACCTAGCTACGGTCTCTAGGTTATGTACTTTTAGTATCTTAGAGGGGCTCTACTAGGATTACTTATACAACTGCACTAGAGGGCTTTGAGTATAAGTAATCCATTTATGAGCATCATTGAGGATCTCTTAGTCTAATAATAAATCAGTCTCAACAAAAAGCATCTTAGAAATGTGGTTTTTTTGTCCTAGGATCGCGTACCATCTATGAAATTTATCAACTATAGCAATAAAATTTGTTTCAATCAATTCTACTCATAGTCATAACATTTGAAGAAAATATCCTATGCTCAATTTAAGGGATTCTTCTTCTATAACAATACTTTTGGGTTCATTTTGATGAAGTACCGTAATGATCATTAGCTAGGGTATCATTTTCTTTTAGTCCTTCCATTGACTAGTTGGCATGATTTCTAATTTGTTATGCCTATAAAGTTAATACAAAAACAATGAATTATGCATATCACAATTAGATCCCCTACTTGGACATTATGAAGGATATGACCAATTTTAAGCCATCTTAAAGAGTCACCAATGTACGTGGCCCATGGCAAAGCACATTGCATACCATTATCGATAAGTCTATTATCGTGCATTGTAAATCTCCTAATTAGACTTTATAAAGTGTATGACTAATTTTTAGCCCTCTTAAGGAGTCGATGTAATGGTACCCATAAAAAAAGCAAAGTGGATACCATTACCATAATCATGGATATGCTATCGTTCCAATATATGTTATCTTTCTCTTTCTCTCCCTCTCTCTCCCTCTCCCTCTATTTCTCTCGCATTTCCTCTCCCTCTCACAATATATCTTAACACTCTCCAAAAGCAAAAGGGAGAGGGAGAGAGAGAATGCACTCTCCCTCCCTCTCCCTCTCCCTCTCTTTCTCTTTCTCTCCCTCTCTCATTTCCTCCCTCTCCCTCTCCCTCTCTTTCTCTCTCTCTCCCTCTCTCTCCCTCTCCCTCTCCCTCTCTTTCTCTGTTTATCTCTCATTTCCTCTCCTAAACAAGCAAAAAAGAAAGTGATTTAAACCTTTAATAAGCAAAAGGGAGAGGGAGAGAGAGAATGCACTCTCCCTCCCTCTCCCTCTCCCTCTCTTTCTCTTTCTCTCCCTCTCTCATTTCCTCCCTCTCCCTCTCCCTCTCCCTCTCTTTCTCTTTCTCTTTCTCTTTCTCTCCCTCTCTCTCCCTCTCCCTCTCTTTCTCTCTTTCTCTCTCATTTCCTCTCCTAAAAAAGCAAAAAAGAAAGTGATTTAAATATTAAACAAGCAAAAGGGAGAGGGAGAGAAAGAATGCACTCTCCCTCCCTTTCCCTTTCCCTCTCCCTCTCTTTCTCTTTCTCTCCCTCTCTCATTTCCTCCACCTCTCTCTCCCTCTCCCTCTCCCTCTCTTTCTCTTTCTCTTTATCTCCCTCTCCCTCTCTTTCTCTCTTTCTCTCTCATTTCCTCTTCTAAACAAGCAAAAAAGAAAGTGATTTAAACCTTAAATAAGCAAAAGGGAGAGGGAGAGAGAGAATGCGCTCTCCCTCCCTCTCCCTCTCCCTCTCTTTCTCTTTCTCTCCCTCTCTCTCCCTCTCCCTCTCTTTCTCTCTCATTTCCTCTCCTAAACAAGCAAAAGAGAAAGTGATTTAAACCTTAAACAAGCAAAAGAAGGAGAGAGGGAGACTCACTGATGAGATATGGCGAGTGTGGGGTGGCTCCTCTTTGAGATGAAGGCTCCTCCTCTCCTTCGCGAACAACAGCGGCGGCGGTGGCGGCAAGTCTTCTTCCTCTCCTTCTCTCACGACGGTCGCTCTCTCCCTCACTCTCACTCTCAAAACACAAAACGTGCAAACGCGAAATAAAGCCGCGCTCGGTTTCGGCCCGCTTTTTTCCCTGTGGAGCGTTGCTATTTGTGTCACTATTGGCGTCACTATTTGTGTCACTATTTGCGTCGCAAAAGCGACGCAAATAGCAACGCCACTACCCGCCGTCGCTAATCGCCATCGCTACCAGCTCAGATCCTTGTAGTGATGCGAAAATGCACAACGCAAGAGCTGGTTTGACAAGCATGTCAAGTAGTGGGACTTCAGCCATAGTGACCTAGTATTATTATACTCCGTGAAAGGCCATAAACAAAAGATGAAGTTTAGGGGATCAGGGCCTTTTAGGGTCAGCACGATCAGTCGAATCGGCAATGTAGATCTCAAAACCCTAGAAGGAGGGGGTATAAGCTTCTTCAATGATAGCTGCATAATAAAGAAGTACTATCCTCCCACAAATCCACTACACAAGCCTCCAATGCTAGAGTCCCCTATGAATGTACGAGTTGCCACAATTACTGAGATGGAAGACAAGGATGAGAAAGTAGTAGCACCTGCTTACCTATGCATAATAGTCACTGCCCAACAACCACATACTTTCAATGCATTGATTGATGAGGAGGCTGACTTTAATAACTTGACTCGCGATCATTGGACTCTCAGTGATCGACCACAACTACAACCCATGAATGCTAAACTCAGCCCATTTGGGGGTCAATTATACGCACTTTTGAAAAAGTGTAAAGTTGCAATATCTATAGAGTCTAAGAGAATACCCATGGTCTTTTATGTGTTACCAACCACAAAGGATGCAGGTAAGGAATCACTATTGGGAAATGCATTTAAGAAGAAGGCACATTTCAATGTCAATTATAAGTTAGAGCCACGATGGGTCCCCAAAACCTAATTACAAGCACAAGGATATTATGAGGGAAATACCTAGATGATGGGTACACAAATCCACAATGGCGAAGGGCACCGCTCAAGTGCCACCCTTCAACTTACCTACACAAGGTCACACCATAATTAAGGAACCAAAACCATAGGAGACTCAGGCTGCAAAGCCTATAGAGCCCAAAACTGCTAAGCTTGTAGAGGCTCAACACATCTACCAACAAAAACTGTAGCTTACTACTTCCAACTCGCCTCAACCTAGCACTCCTAGTGTCCACCACATCAAGAATCGAGTGGTGGGGGGACTTGCTTGAGCTGTCGTGCCAAGCACACAATGTATACACAAGAGGAAGCTCACTCAAGAACACAAGAAGAGAGATGGAGGCCAAAAAATTTTCTTACCGGTTTCTTCTTTTTCTTTTACACACAATACAATGTACACAAAGTATAGATAAGATACAACATAAAGGAAACTGATCTACTAATCCAAACAACGCATAAGTGACTATACTAGTCGACTAGCACTATATCTATGCCAACTGTAGGTTGGTATAATAAACTGAATATAATAAGTGATAAGTCAATGGCCATGTGAGTATCATAATGACCATCGACGTGCTAAGTGTAGACATGCGGACCCATCTAGCCAGGCGGTCATCATCAATGTCCGCACGTGTGGAGCTTGCCATCTCAACACCAAAGGCATCACAAGCATTAGCATCACAAACCATGCCCGACTATGGTAGACAAGGCTAGACCGTACCCTCAAGATCAACCGAAGTCGCAGACACCAGTCACTAAGTTGTCTATTCCAATCAAACCCCAACCACGTGTAGGCCTTAGACCCTCTTATGAGTGGCGATCCATCCTTACCTTTTCCTTTGACTTAGTTGAAAATGCAGGGGATGACTTGGTCACTTGCATTCAACATTTGGATGCTACATTTACCATGCTTTCCAAAAGCTATGAGAGATTATACTTAAGTCTTTTAGAAGAGCCTTTAGCAACATAAGTGCGTACACTGCCTTGCTCTTGGGAGGAGTCAGAATTCGTGTTCATCAAGGCCACCACAGCAACAAAGTTGAAGCATTAATGGCTGACAAAATTTCTCACGAGCAAGCACACACACAACAACTCATCACATCTTATGACAAGAGCATGATCTCTACCACAGACGAGAAAATTGAACAGTTGAAAACCCTAGCCGACAATGACTCTTGCGAGGAAGAGCATATCATGACTCACCCCTATCTAGATCGTATCCTTACTAAGGAAGAGCTACATATTGCTAGCAAACTTAACTCTGGTGGCTTCCTACTAATGGATGTCCTCACCTACATCACACTCAAGTAGGTATCGCACGTGTCGACATGGACCATTATGCTTCCTTGTAGTACAACCCACACTTCTACACTTGGCTCATGTAGACATAAAGCACCCTGAGCAAGCACTAAATGCCGTTAACCATTCAACCATAATCCTTGAAAGGATTCACATCATTCTCGGGGGGGGAGGAAATAAGGTGGAAATAAAAACACCAAAAAAATAAACAAAACAAGTAAGGGAAGGAAACAAAACAATAAGGGAACCTTAAAACTGAAAAGTGATTTTATACTTTAAAAAAGAATAAGGAGTAAATATTTGCTTGGAATAAATGAACTCCTTGAAGTGAAAATTGTGTTACAATCCCTTTGTCTTCTATAGAGAAATGATCTTGCAAATGAACTAATGAATGCTTGTTGTGCTATAATCAGCTAAAGTTGAGGACCATTCATAACGTCGACAAGGTAGTGGCCGAAGAGGAAGCAATCAGAAGGATCATAGAACAATGCAACCTTGCAAAGTAAATTGAGAATTTTGGGCAGGACGAAGACTACAATTTGTGCATAGAGTTCTTGAGACTCTACGACTCTGATAGAGCATGCAACATTGTGACAGTGGTCAAGGCTGAAGAGGCCAAACACATGCAGCTATAGCTAAGCAAAGCCTTGGTGGAGAAGGCACTGGGGTTGGCCCCCAAGGTGGAGAGGAGATAAAAAATATATGTCTATGCCATGGTCAATATGAACAAAGACAAAGTCCTCACGAATGATGGCATCACCATCCAAGATATACCCAATCCTAAAGTGAGACTCCAAGCCAAAGTCATCCATACGCTATTTTCAAGCCACAAGTACAACTTGCTCATGCATAGGATTGGAGTGCCTCTATTAGAGAGCATGGTAACCCATTCACCAGGACGAAATTGAGTGGAATGGATATGTGTGGAAGACAATCGACCAATCTACCAAACCACTAGCCTCAAGGAGCAAGCCCGTCGCCACAGCGAAGAGTCCCCACCATCAAAATTTCGAAGAGAAATAAAGAAACCTACCGCAAAAGCCTCATTCATATGGTTTGGTGGAATACTAATGGCCCTAATCAAGGAGGCAATGGGAGAGGTGGTAGGTGAAGAAGAAGTAGGAGAGACACCCAAAAGGACACCCGCTCGAGAGGAGCAGGAAGGAGAGAGACAGAGGAAGAAAGAAGCCAAACTGTAAAGGATCTAAGACGAGTCCAAGAGAGACAAAGAGGAGAGCAGAAGAAGAAATAGACAAGATACAAAGAAAGGAGGATGAAGGCATGGCTCTAGCAATACGCATGTAGATAGAGCAACCTTGCAGGCAGGAGGAGTTGGTTGCCATGAGCCTACGAGGAGAAGAGGGCCCAAGCATTAGAGCCCAAGTTCCAAAAACTGCAGTGCCACCAACAATAGAAGGTAAGGGCAACAACCCTTTATATCCAATCCCAACAAGTCTCATGCCTGCTACCCCAGCCATCACATCCACCCAAGGCACCTCAACCACGGTGGATAGAATTAATCTCATGGCATGGGTGTAGTACTTAGTTAGTAAGGTACAAGAGATTGCACCTGCACCCATCGAAGGAGCCCCTCTGGTAGAAACCAAGAGACCATCTTTGCAGATGCTGAATCAAGACAGGACCCAATGAAGCTAGAAATAGAGGCATCCACAACGTCCATCCCTACACCAACGCCGTCATCCATGGGCTACGATGAGTACATTAAAGAGCTCCTATCATAGCTGGAGAGTACTAAGGAAGAAAAGAAACTACAATGGCCGAACTGGAAGAGGAAAGCGAGACACTAGTAGCCCTTCAATTAGAGAGGATTCACCAAGTGACAGGTTATCAAAAAGAGATATGAGAGCTAAAGAGACTGCAAAAGAAAGAGACGAAGAGATGTGGCAAGTAAGGCTCGTAGAAGAAGCACAAGAGCTAATCATCTTACAAAGGCAGTACAAGCTACTCATCCTGCAACACGAGGACTCGGCACAGTAGATGAGAAGAGTTCAAGAAGCCATGGACGAGCTCGTATAGTAGGAGAAGCAAAAAGAGCTTAGGTAGGAGAAGAGTATCAAAGAGAGGTGGAAAAAATGAGATATAGACTACTCATGGAGATCGAGGAGCAAGGAAGGCTAGAAAGAGAGATCGAGTACTTAGAGGAGGAGAGACCAAGAGCCAATCATAAGCAACTCAGAAGTGGAGAGACCAAGGGCCAATCATAGCAGCCTTAGCCAAAAGACAAAGTGAGAGCCTAGAGGAGGTGAAGGAGAAGGCCGAAGCATGGGTTACCTAGAGTGAAGGAAGGGTAAGAGGTGTCCAATCATAAGGAGCGGAAACCAGCCTAAACCAACATGGGCATCGAGAGCATTCGCTAGGGAGAGGGCTGATAGACCAAGAGGTGAAGATGCTAGACCTTAAGGAGGAACAAGTTCCATGACTCCCATCTCTAAGACCTCAAGCCCAATAGGACGTAACCTGAAGATGCGAAGGAGGCTGAAGGAAAAAGTAAAAAAATAGAGGAGGCTAGGGAAAGAAGGAAGAGGCTACTAGCAAAAGCATGACGATTCACTAATGTAGTCATATATTTTTGTCAAATTAGGACCCTCCTTAGTAAATGTCTTAAGCCCCTAGCCTTCTCCTCACACAACTCGAAATCCGAAGATTAGCTCCTCACACATTTTTTTTAAAGGGAAAAAGGAAAAAGGAAAAAAAAAGATAACAGCAAGAAGGGAAAGTAATATCTCACTTGATGAGTGCCACAATCAACACACCTAGCGGTCCTCAAGTTAGGCAGGTTTGGTGGCTTTCGTCAATCGGCTCCATGTCTAACCCCCTAACCCATTTTATTCCCCACTTCATGCTTAGGATACATCAAGGGCGGAACACACCTAGGGAGTTCACACTCACCTATGGTTAGAGCTATCTCCCTAAGCTACACTCACCACACTTTCCCCATTACACGAATTAGGTCCTCAAGTGTGGGACAACACCCTAGGCTTGCCTGACCCATCCCAGTTCCACTAGCACGAACACAATGCATCACATGGCAAGGTCAGGACACCCCCTAGGTAGTGCACTTTTCTTTTTCTTTTCAGGTACACGTGGATGCGACCAACCACGAGCATCCGAAGCCCCCATCAACTACTCAGAGTACGTGTAGCCTCCGCAATATCAACCATTTTGACATGCTTCTCTCCCATGTCCAAGCCCCATCACCAACCCACAAGGTCAACCTTCAACCAACCAAACCCTTACCCGCAAGTGCCATGTGACTGGCCCTCAACTAGGAGGGGGTAATATTACAAACGTGTCACGGACCATACAGCCCAAAAAGAAGCACAGGAAGACCAAGGAAGCCCAAGTCAAAAGTGAATAGAGAAGCTCATTCTGGCCAGGTGAGAAAAGCGAAAGAGAAAAAAAGATCATAAAAAATGTAGGAGAGCTCTAAATACTCTAGCAAATGTGTATCGAAGATTCTAGCAAGGTGGTGTCAAGATTGTGGGAGAGAAGGAAGGAGTCTCGCTTGAAGCTTTCTTGTTTGCACAATGGGGGAAGACACAAGGGTGGAGACTGAAAACAGTTTTCCTCTTCTTAGTTGTGTAAGACAAAAGAACTCTCGTACAAAGAAATAGAAGAACCCTATATATGGGTCTCAAACCAAACTCAACTAACTAAGGTGGCATACTAATTGAGCCACAACTAGAGTAGATAAGGATAGCTATCATGTAGTTATTATTCATGGGCGATGTACCAACCGCGTCTGCAACTGACAAGTCGGTGACATAAATACACAACGGTCACCCTGGCGTATCACGAGTAGAGCTCGATATCTCAACACTCCCCCTCGAGCTCAATCCCAATTCCTGCACACCAAGCAGGTCTCTGAACTTGCGCAGCTTCTCTACGCCTAATGCCTTCGTGAATATGTCAGCTACCTGATTCTCTGTGCTGACATAAACTAGATCAATAAGACCTAGTAAAACCCTCTCTCGCACATAGTGATAATGCACCTCAATGTGCTTTGTTCTAGCATGATAGATTGGGTTATTTGCCAAGTGTATACTACTCATGTTGTCACAATAAATGACAACTGGTCCATCTGTAGACTGATGCATATCATAAAGTAGCTTATGCAACCAATCTACCTCACATGCAACCATTGCTGCACCCCTGTACTCAGCCTCTGTGCTCGACAAGGCAACAGTAGGCTGTTTCTTGTTGCTCCAAGTGACTGCAGTACTCCCAAAAGAGAACACATATCCACTGGTAGATCGTCTATCAGAAATACTACCAGCCCAATCAGCATCAGTGTATCCATGCAACTGTATCTGAACCCCAGTCTCATAAAATAGTCCATACTACAATGTGGACTTCACATACCTGAGTATGCGTCTAGCCGCATCCAAATGTGGTTTCCTTGGAGCCTGCATAAACTGACTTACCAATCCAACAGCATAGCTCAAATCTGGCCTGGTAATAGTCATATAAATCAAACTTCCTACTATGCGTCTGTACATAGTAGGGTCTTCTAGAAGCTCACCTGCATCTGTGCTCAGCTTCACATTCTGCTCCAAAGGAACTGAAATAGGCTTACAGCCTGTCATCCCATATTTGGACAGCATGTCCAATCCATACTGCCTCTGCAAGAGCTGTATCCCACTTGGTGATCTAATCACCTCAATGCCCAAGAAATAATGCAGCTCTCCCAAATCCTTCATCTCAAACTTCTGCTTCAATAGCTTTTTCACATGAAGGATATCTTCATCACTGTCACCTGTCATAATCAAATCATCAACATAAATGACAAGTAGCATAATACCTTTCTCTGTTTTTCTCACATAAAGTGAGAAATCTACCTTGGAAATCTGAAAGCCAATAGTGACAAGATACTGTCCTTTCTTGTCAGACCATGCTCTAGGTGCTTGCTTCAAGCCATACAAGGCTTTCTTCAACCTGCAAACAAACTCAAGATGAACAGCATGCACATAACCTGGTGGCTGCTCCATATAGATCTCTTCTTGCAAATCACCATGCAAGAAGGCATTCTTTACATCCATCTGATGTAAAGACCATCCCTTTGATACAGCCATAGCAATGACTGCTCTTACGGTTGCCATCCTTGCAACCGGACTGAATGTTTCTTCATAGTCAATGCCATATGTTTGTGCATACCCCTTGACTACTAATCTTGCCTTGTATCTATTCACAGAACCATCTGCATTGTGCTTCACCTTATAAACCCACTTACAGCCAATTGCATTTTTACCTTTAGGCAAAGGTACCAATTCCCATGTAGCATTTTCTTCCAAGGCATCCATTTCTTCATCCATGGCTTTCTCCCATTTTTCTTTTCCCATGGCTTCCTCAAAAGAAGTGGGTTCTGGTTCCTGTATCACTTTAACTATATATGCATAGTGAATGGCTGTAAATCCATCATATTTCAACCTATCCACAGGATATCTAGCTCTGGTAGACCTGCGCAAAGTAGGTTCACTCCCAGGTGCTCTCAAAACATCCCTGGTCTTCCTTACTCCAGGTGTAACAATAGAAGGAATACCCAACTCATCATCAATGCTCTATTCTGAGCCACTGGATTCACCATCCACATAAGAGTGACCTGCATTCACATCAAACATGGGCTGATCAACCTTCTCTTTTCCTTTTCGCGATACTTGCATACCGCTATCTGCATTACTTTGAGAAGATTATCCTGATCTCAATCTGCCTGTCCATGGCGAAGAATGTGAACCACTGCTAGAAGATGCTCCACGTCCACTAATATTTTGTGACTGCTACTGTGAATTCTGTGCAGCATTACCATTTTGTGCATCTACATCATCAATCACATTTACTAGTTTATACCAGCTACTCATCTCATCAAAAATAACATCTCTGCTCACTGTAAACTTACAAGTAGAAGGTTTATAGCATCTATACCCTTTTTGCTGTAGAGAGTAACCAATAAAGATGCACTTCTCAGCTTTTGGATCCAACTTGGATCTCAACTCATCTGGCACATGTACATAGGCAATGCAACCAAAAATTTTCAAATGAGAAATATCTGGTTTCCTACAAGTATACCTCTCCTTTGGAGTCATTCCATGTATTGCTGCAGTGGGAGTCCTGTTCATTATGTAGACTGCTGTAGCAACTGCTTCAGCCCAATAAAAATCTAGCAAGTCTTTTTCATTGAGCATGGCACGAGACACCTCTCCAATATGCCTATTTTTCCTTTCTGCAATTCCATTTTGTTGTGGTGTATGACTGCATGAATATTGCTGCTTTATGCCATTCTCATGTAGGAACCTTGCAAACTCATTTGAGAGGTACTCTCCCCCTCCATCTGACCTTAGGCATTTTATCTGCAGGCCTGTTTCTTTTTCAACCATCGCTTTAAGAGTTTTGAAATGCCCAAAAACTTCACTTTTCTTTTTCATAAAATACACCCAAACTTTTCTGCTATAATCATCAATAAAACTGACAAAATAATGACAGCCTCCAAGAGATGCAGCTTTAGTTGTCCACACATCAGAGTGGATTAATTCCAATGGCTTCTTACTCTCTTGAACATGTCTAGGAAATGGTTTCCTTGCCTGTTTTCCAAACTGATAGGCTTCACATACCTTATGCATTTCTGCAACCTTGAATTTTGGCAAACCTGCTACAATATTTTGGGCCTGCATTGATTTAAGTCGCTGTACATTAACATGACCAATGCGTTTATGCCAGATATCAATATCTGCAACTACACCGGTCCCATGTGCAAACATTGTTGCACTCAATTCAGACATGTCTGCATCCAATGTAAACATTCTGCCCTTCTTCTTTCCTTTTGCTATCAAGCAACCTTTATTTTTCATATCCTCAACAAAGCATCCATGAGGATTAAATCTGACCTATAAGCCCTGCTCAACCATTTGACCAACAGAAACCAGATTCTTGGTGATATTCGGGACATGAAATACATCGGACAGGTATTTCTTTTTCCCATCCTGCATAGACAAAGGAATTTTTCCAATCTGCACAATAGGATGTGCAGTATTATCACCAGTCTCCACAAATCCTGGTTTTTCCATTTTCCTTGCATCCTCCTTCCATTCTGCATGACCTGTCATATGGTTTGATGCACCTGAGTCAACATACCATACATCGTTGCTTTCTTCTGCACTTGTCACAGAATTGTTCATGTGCTGCACGATAAACAGATGCTCATTTCTGTCATCACCCTGTCTACTAGAGGATGCATAATTTCCTTATTGCAGTTTTCCATTCATGATGTCATTCTGCTTTTTATAGCAGTTTTTAGCCATATGACCAATTTTACCACAATAGTAGCATTCAACATTACTGTTTGCATTTTGGCCTCTTTGCCATCCACCACGACCTCTTTGGCTCCCCCTGCCTCTAGAGTTACCACGTCCTCCTCCATAGGATTGGTTTTCTTGAGTTTGCTGCATATTCTGATTTCTACCACGGCCTCCATATTGGCCTCCTCTACCTCTGCCTCTACCTCTTCCAGCATTTGAGTAGAAGACAGCTTCTTTTGAAGTTTCTCCTGAAGAAGATGCACCACCATTTCTTTGCTCCTCAGAAATTAGAAGAGCAATGAGCTCCTCAAAATCAGGAAATCTTTCACAAACTGAAATGGATGTCCGAAACTGTGCATAATCCTTTCCTAGACCATTCAACGTCACAGAAACTAAATCATCATCTTCCACTGGTGACCCAATGGAAGCAAGTGCATCTGCAATCTTCTTCACCTTCATGTGGTAGTCGTTGATGCTTATATTTTCTCTTTGCACATTGTGCAACTCTTGCTTGAGCTGCATTTTCCTGGCTTGCGTATTTGTGCTATACATTTTTGACAAAGTATCCCATGCCTCCTTTGGCGTACTTGCATCCTGAATATGCACAATCATAGAGTCTGAAATGCTGATAGACAGCCAATACATAACTTTCCTAGCTCTCTCATGCCATGCTTTAAATGCCTGCATTTGCTGTTGATTGGGAACATCAGGAAGAACTGATTCTTCTTCATTTCCTGCAACAAATTCCCAATATCCTTTTCCCATAAGGAAATTCGTCATTCTAAACTTCCATGCTTGGAAGTTGTTCTTGTCAAGCTTTTCAGTGACAATCTGTGAAAGAGAATCAGATGCCATTACAGAAGACTGCAAAAAATTCTGTCACTGCAAAAACCACAACTTCACCCTCAAAAGGAAAAATCTGCAAAACTGGCGAAAGTGGCATTTGACCACACAGTCACTTCCTAGTGACGATTTTGTAACTCCCAATGTCTCTGCGCACAAGCATACAATGCAATTTTTACAGTGACTATTCACCGACCTGTAGAACAGTGGCTGCACAGCATAAAATTGGGCCTTTTCTTGAGTGCGTGCAGAAAACTTCCGCCTCCAAAACAGGCCCCGAAATGGCCTCAAATAAAAAAAACAAGGTTGCCAAGGACTAAAGCCCTTTCCCGCAGCATATATTGCCCTCTTGCTTCACCGCGAAGGGCGTCTCAACCTGAGACAATGCACTCCTGCACTTTCCGGCTGTGCTACCTGCAGAGATCTGCTCCCAAAACAGAAAATGAAAGCAACACTGCTCCTCTTACCAGAACACCGCGAGCTTGGCTTGCTTTCTTGAGCTCCTTACCATAAACAAGGCTCTGATACCATGTCAAGATTGTGGGAGAGAAGGAAGGAGTCTCGCTTGAAGCTTTCTTGCTTGCACAATGGGGGAAGACACACAAGGGTGGAGGCTGAAAACAGTTTTCCTCTTCTTAGTTGTGTAAGCCAAAAGAACTCTCGTACAAAGAAATAGAAAAACCCTATATATGGGTCTCAAACCAAACTCAACTAACTAAGGTGGCATACTAACTGAGCCACAACTAGAGTAGATAAGGATAGCTATCATGTAGCTATTATTCATGGGCGATGTACCAACCGCGTCTGCAACGGACAAGTCGGTGACATAAATACACAACGGTCACCCTGGCGTATCACGAGTGGAGCTCGATATCTCAACAGGTGGTGCATCAAATATTCTAGTGAGGTGCATACAATGCTCTAGCAAGGAAAGCACAGGGCGCAATGTAATTCATTTTATAAAAGAGTGATAGTATCTCTCCAATGCAAATTGTAAACGTAGAAGTGCAAGAGCAAAAGAAACATGAAAAGAAGCAAGATATGATGAAAAAACACTTTGGCTAAGATGATCAGTCATGTAAAAAAGGGGATGGGTGCCCAAAAGGGATGAGGGCATGTATAAAATTCTAAAAATAAATGGAGAAGCTCATTCCTAGTATGTGGCTATAGTGGCTCTCTTCTTCTCTTCTCCTTGCCTATGCTTGTGCTTGTGTTTGAGAGAGAGAGTGTGAGAGTGTGAGAGAGTGAGACAGTGAGGGTAAGGAACCATGGTGGAAAAGCTCTCCATCTTCTCCTCTCTTCTTCTCTTCTCTTTTTTTCTCTTGTCTCGCGCGCGTGCAACTATAGAGGATGGAGCTTGGACATAGAGGATTGAGCTTGCTTGAGCTCACATCTCGGATTGTGGAGCTACCAGAGTTCTTGAGGAAGAAGGCTACTCAATCGGGCATCAAGGTAAGCTCACTATACTTCTAGGAGATCGAGAGCGCGTACGACTATGTGTAAGAGTAGCTATAGCATTAGGCTTGAAATGCTTGAAGAAATAAGCGATCCATGGGTCTTGGTGGTTGAGCCAAGGCTCCCACAATTTCTAAAAAAAAATAAATATGAAGATATGTGAAAAGAGATTTTGATCCCTATAAAAAAAAAAAGATGAACAGTTGTTTATCGTCCTTTACGAAGGCTTGGTAGGTTCCTAGGGACGAGTCAGACCCACAGGGCCAATACCTTGTCTTCCCAAGGATGGTTGGAAAAATAATAAAAGTGAGCATAAAAAAATGATTAATTGTCATCTTGCAAGGGCTTGGTAGGTTCTTGGGTACTAAGTCAGGATGATTTGAGGCCGATGCCATGTTATCCTTGGGTCACTCTATGCTCAGCTCTCTTCTTTTCACATGTTCGAGTATAAAACACTAATGGAGAATAAAGATTAAGAGAATAAAATTTATGCTATAGGATCCTTGCCTAGTAAAAGCTCTTGGTCTAGTTGTCCTAGTTAGGTAGGTAGTTTAGACTACCTCTAGGATGACCTCTTTGACAGTTCTTTTAGCTTGTCCATGTTGGAGAAGTAGTGGGTTGACCACTAGCTTTTGATCTCTTATTGGATTAAGCTGAGCCTATCCCTCCCTCATGGAATTCATGCCTTGATTTTGTTAAGGAGTAAGGTGAGAGATGTTATTGTGCTTTGTTGTGCATTCTATTTTGTGTCAGCTTAATGCTTTGTATTGTTTTTTGTGTAGATCAGTTCGTGGGATTCGACGGGTTGAGTCGCCTTATCCTGTGGGGGGGTCGCCAATGAGAGTTGAATTTTAGAGTTGGTTTTTTTAGCACAAAATTGGCCAGAAGGTGTAAAAGACCAATGTTTCATGGAAAATGGAACGATTGCAAATCGATGAGCTAGAGTGTTTCTAGATAGAGTTCGATGCCAAGAACACAACGCAAGTCTCAGCTTGTCAATCGGAGGTCATTTGATCCCCCATTTAATCCTCGCAGGGTTTGGTATTCTAAAGCAACTATGTGATTCGGGAGCCAAAAAGTGCAAGACGGAGGCTATATTGATAGATTTCAATGTTCTGAAGTCGCATATCCAATCAGATCTCAAATCCGAGTTCGTTTGGGCCTCCAAAATGCAAAAAACCACTTGCATGCAGTGTTAAACCCAAAATTTGAACTAGAAATTTTAGGAATTAAGCTTGATGGCTTAATTAAAATCCTTTAAGCCAAAAAACTGAATGACGACATGGGGGGCCGTTATTTTTTTTCAGTGCCCCATTTTTCCATTAAAAAATGGGTTTTTGTACTTGTTGGCATCCCGGAAAGGCAAGAAGGGGCTGAGATGCTGAATTTTTATGCCTTCAATCTCTTCAAACGAATCAAAAAATGGAAGAGTAAATGAAGATTTTAGTTTCTAATATTTATCTCTCCTCTGTCCTCTCTCCTTTCTCCTCTTGATATGTGTTTCCATGGATCAATCTATGAGAGAAGGGGGTGGGCTGATTGTGTAATATTTCCATTGAAAAATATTACTAACCTACGGGATACTCATGCAAGGAAATTACGGCATCAAAGATACGAACGAGGTGATCTTTATGTTGTACACAACATGACCCTCCGCTGGCAATAATTGAGACTAAGGTTTAATAAAAAACCCACAAACTTTCATGTGAACCTCCCCTTGGGAGGAGGTCAAGGGGAAATTGATTAATTTATGACAAAAAAATTTCTAATTATCCCTTCTTTCCCCCAGCCGAAGGTTGTGTTGGAAGAGAGGGAGTAGGCGTGGATGACTAAGCTTGTTTACTGGAGCTCGTGGAAGGGGATAGGCCATGCATCATGCCGCGTGGGGGGGGGGGGGAGGTACCTCTCCCTACCCTATAAAAACCCCTGTGGGGGGGTGGGGGGGAGAGGAAGGAAATAGAAAAAGGCCGAGATGCTGCTAGGCCAAGGGAGTGGTGGAGAGGTTGAAGAAGAGAGTCGCAAGATGAATCGTGGCACCGCCTGTTAGTGAGGCTGATTGGAGGAGATCATACGTGGAGGAGGGCCATAATGCTGTAGGCTGTGAGAGAGAGAAAGGGCTTGGAAAACAAAGAAGAGGGCGTAGATGTGCCAAATAGCCGTCATCCAAAAATCATCTTCTCTCCCTCCACGTGGTTTCTGACAGCCACCCACAGAAGCTTCCAAGAAGCTTCTTGAAAGCTTTTAAGGGGGCTCCCTAAGCCCCTTTCTTATTGCAAGTCCCACAAAAGTTCATTTTAACCCCGAGTTCCTTTAAAACTCCCTTTCTATTGCCCTTCCCAAGCAGTCTCTTATATCCCTAGGAATTAGACTTTTTCTCCTTGCATCCCCCATAAGCCACACTAGTCAGGTTTTAAAGGCCTTTCCCTAGCAATCCCACAAAGCCTTTTTACAACCCCGGTTTCCTTTTAAATCCTTCCCACACACGTCCTCTAATCCCTTCTCGTGGATTCCTCCCTCCCCAGTCGGTTTTAAACCTTTTTTTTTCCATTGGATCCTCTTAAGTCCACTTTACCCTTGGCTTTCTTTTAAAGCCCTTCACGTGGACTCTTATAAAGCCATATTATCTGGGTTTTTAACCCCTTTCCCTTTGTAACTCCCTCAATCCATTTTACCCTGGGATTTTTCTTAGGCCCCTTTTCGTGTAGACCATTTGCATTCCTGGAGCTTCTACGAAAGGAAGGGGAAATTCATAAATCCCCATTTCCAAGGCCGATTCCAAAAAACGGTGCTTGGGTCAAGGAAGTCGATTCTCAAGAGAATTGCCTGTGCGAGGGAAACGGGCCAAGATCATAAGTCTGTGGCCAAGGAAAGAAGGTCGAAGTCTCGATGGCTCCTAAAAAGGTACAAGGCGCAACCGCAAAAGGATCATCTCCTAGCATCCATGTGGACATTTCACCACAAGTCCAGGTTTTCTTCCTAATCTTGATTTACATCATAATATTTCAATTGTGCATGGATCATTTACGAAATTTAGGATGCATTCTTTCGCTTGAAATACATTGGCTAATTTAAGGAAACAACTCACGATTGAAGAGTCGGTCATTGGTATTTTTCAATGAAACGAACAAAAAAAGAGCATAAGATCTCTATGCATTCATTATTAGACATCATTTCTTCCCAATGATTCGTTAAAGAAAGTTGCTAATAACCGTAGGAATTTGCAAGGCATGGAAATGGTTCTAGGGTTGCATGAAGTAGATTAAGCTCTAGGCAATTCGCATAAATTTCAATCAATTACGTAAGTAGAAACGAAAGGTTGTGTGATGCTCATTCAACATACGAATAATTCTTTCAAAAATGAAATTAGGAAAAGGCTGCATGGTTCGTTTTAACATAAGCCCTAAAAGCTTAGCAACATAAATCGTGAATGCATAAATGGGAATTATGCCATAACTCAACATATGCTTTGATCTTAACCAGAAAAGTTAGGGCTTGTAAATCAAATCATACGTACGCAATTAATCATGTGATTATGAGAATGGTACAGTAAATATCTTCAAGAATAGACAAGTAAATTGGTTTACCCTAAAACACCTAAACCGCGAGAGACTTGTTTAGGAATGGTTAAATCGATGCAACATATCCCAAGTGCTAACTAGGATTTAGCATGTTGAGGACGTGACCTAATCACTCTTATTGCCAAAGCTGAAACTCTTATACCCTAAAGACTTGCCCACATTCACGAAATGTAGGGACAATAAGACATACTTGCAAGAGACGATCTAGGGTTTCTACCCTAAGGATCGCTCGCTAAAAGGATGAAACTCGATTTGAATTTGGAACCTTAGGATCGACAATGTCAGCCTAGTGCAATCAGGAACGGATTGTTATGAAGACACCCTAATCCTGTTCCCTATCTAGTCATGGCTACGTGATTAGAAGATGCGGTTTGATGGGTAAAATAGTCCCACGCATTAGATGTGATACTTCTGCAACATATTGTAGAGTCGCATGATCTTGTGATTTGATCACAAGAAGGGAATGGCCAATTTCCTCGGAATGAGATTGACAGATTCTTGCGCAAGTTTATCTTGCAAGAGGATGAGTAGTCATCCTGACATAGCACCTTTCTTGGGAAAAGAAACAAGATAAGGGGATTAGAAGCAAAAGACCAATTGGTCAATTGAAATAACATATTTACTGCTAATAGGACTTAAGGTATTGGTTAGGTTGGGTTAATAGGGCACGGCCCTAACCCAAGGATATAAGGGTTAACAAACAAACCCTTGGGAATCTTGCCAAGTCACAATTGATCCTGGATTGAATGCTGAATGCATTCGAAAAGAAGGATTCACTCCTTAGCAGTTGGCCAAATAACAATCACTGGAAATGATTGTGCTTGTAATAGTTGTATAGATCACTATTTGCTTTGTTTGCTCAAGGAATTAAAGGATGAAAAGATATCTAATGCTTCAGGTTGAAGGGGTGAAGGGAGAGGTAGCCTCAGTTACCCCCGACTACCTACCTGACCTAACCAAGGGGGTTGTTAACCACACGGGGAAGGTGGACTGAACCTGCTGCGAGAGGTCTCTCCGTTGAGTGCTACTTGGAGGAGGAGAACGCTTGGGTGCCAGGGGGGGCTCTGGCCATAAATCCCTCACCTTTCGGGCCCTGCACAAGAGGCCAACGTGACTTAGGATTGGATCTCGATGCCCGCATACTAGTCTACAGGTGGAATCTTGGATTAGTAATCCCTGTGGATTATTGGATAGTAGCCTTAGGGTAGATTATGGATAAGCCTACAGGCTGGACTTTATAAATGTATTTCAAAGATAAATATGATAAGTTGTTGAAAAGGAACTTGTTTGACATTGCTTTTCTATGTCAAGTGCTATGATTACGTGAAGAAACCGGTGCCTAATGGGCTAATTAAGGAAGCTGATTGATGCATGTCCAACTAAATGTGGTAGGTAATTAAATAACTAAAACAACTTGAGGAAAGTGCGATGGATGTGGCTATGGGTCCGTCCTATGGATGGGTGGTCCTGGTTGGCCGGGAACTTTTCTCAATCATAAATGACAGTAAGAAGATCATTCGAAGGACACGAACAGCAAGGGCGCTAACCTAGAGTTTAAGCTATAATAATTCCAATTTACGTTGTTTTAGGGGAACAGAATGGGACTATGCCTTATGGCAGAGAGGTTGAGCTTTGCGTCCCTCTCATTTCCCATTCTCCTTGAACCAAGTGTAGCGTGAATCCGCTATGGCCTTGGCATTTCTGCGTAAAGTAGTTCGCCCGGGGTTCGACGCTAGTTGTTGTTTAGGAAATGACCATTAGGGAAAACCTTGATTCAACCCTAAGTGGGAATGGCCAGAATAATTCCGCTAAGTGGCAGACGCAGAAAGTCCTTGATCATAAACCCCGTGACATTCCGAGGGAGTGCCGAGCGGAGCTTTCTAGATCTCCTTTCCGATGGACTACTAAGACATGTCCTGAAGGGAATAGGTGGATATGTTATAGATTGGAGAGATTTTGATCATGGGATGATGCTCTCTATTTTCTCTCTCCTCCCTCCCTCCCTCTCTTTATCTCTCTCTCCCCTCTCTCCCTCTACTTTTTTGTATTTCCTCTCTCTCTCATTATCTCATTCACTACAAGGATACAGAGGTATGGCGACGATACTTTTCGATACAAATTAGCGGCGTCGCTATTAAATAGCGACAATACTCAGACGAAAAAACATAGGCCAAAGCCCGAGCACATTATTTTGCGCGAACAAATGAAAGAGAGAGCAAAAGGGAGAGCGAACTCCATCTTGCATTTGAGAGGGAGAGGGAGAGAAAGAGAGAAAGAGGGTGAATGAAAGCTTCTCATCTCGCCGCTGCCGCCGCCATTTGCAAAGAAGAAGAGGAAGTGTACGGAGGGCAAAGAGGAGCTGTCGTTGCGAAAAGGAGTCCGCGAATCCATCATCAGGCCTTTGCGGTGAGTGCATGGTTCTCTCTTGCTTTGTTTTTGTTTTTTCTCCTTTTCTTTTACTTGTTTTTGTTAAAAATCATGTGTATTGAGAGAGAAAGATAGGAAATGAGAGAGAGAGAGGAAATGAGAGAGGGAGAGAAAATGAGAGACGGAGAGGAAGAGAGAAAAGGAAAGAAGGAATGAGAGAGAGATTAAGAAAACATTAAACATAATAGGGAAAGAGAGAAAGAGAGGGAAGGGGAGGAAGGGAGGGAGAGAGAGAGAGGGAGGGAGGGCGAGGTTATTGTTATTGACATTGTTGTTATTTTAACCCTAGATCACTTTTCGCAAGTATGTTCCAATGTCCCTACATTCCGTGAATGTGGGCAAGTCTTTAGGGTATAGGAGTTTCAGCTTTGGTAATACGAGTGACTAGGTAATGTCCTCAACGTGCTAACCCTAGTTAGCTCTTTGGGATATGTTGCATTGAATTAACCCTTCCTAAATGAGTACGTTGCGGTTTCAGGTGTTTAGGTTTAAACCAATTTAACTTGTCTATTCTTGAAGATAATTAAGCTACATTTTTGTAACCACATGATTCATTGTCTACGTGTAAGTTGACTTATAAACCCTAAATTTTTGGGTTACGATCAAATCATAGGTTAAGTTATAGCATCATTTCAATTGATCATCCTATAACATGCAAACAAGATTCATGCTTAAAACATGCAGTCTTTTTCTACTTTCTTTTCCGAATGAGTTTGTCGTATGCTGAACTTCCACACCCTTTCGTTGATTTACGTTTTTAGGCCACTTGCCTAGAGTTAAATCTTCTTCATGCAACCCTAGCAATTTCCTACGGTTGCTAGCAACTTTCTTTAGGAATCATTTTGAAAAAGATGTTCAATAATGCAATATGCTTTTTATTTCCTCATGCTTAATCGGCATGTACTGTCATAATTCCGTTTTGTAAAAATAGACATTAATCTAATTTCAATTCATTGCAATGAATAAAAACTACTTGCTAGAAATGCATAGCAATCCTTTGCTCACTTTATTTTGTTCGTTTTATTGAAAATACTAATGACCAAATCCCTCAATTATGATCTATTAGCCAAAGTATTTTCAACAAAAAAACATGTATCCCTATTCCTCAAATGATCCATGCATGATTGAAATATTATGATGTTTAATCAAATTTAGGAAGAAGAACCTAGGATTGTGGTGAAATGTCCACATGGATGTTAGGAGACGATCCTCCAGTAGTTGCACCTTGTACTTTCTTAGGAGCCATCGCGAATGCGGCCTTTCTATCTTAGATACAGCTTTGCGAAACTCCCTTTGTAATTCCACCGTCCTTTATGAATTCTTTTTCCTTCCTTTCGTAGAACCTCTGCTCAAAATTGTATATATGGAAAGGGGTTTAGTACTCCGGCTAATTGGGAGATTGAAGGAAATCCAAGGGAAAACCTTAATGAGCCTTTTTAAAGGCCTCAGATAGGACTCACGGGAAAGGGGTACTAACAAGACTTTTAACGGATTGAAAAAGGAGCCAAAGGGTATAAAAGCCCTTAAAAAAAAAGATATTTCCATGGAGGGGGGAAAGAAACCCACGAAAAGGGTTTAAATCCCGGGAATGGGGACGTAGAAAAACCTTTTGAGAGCAAGGCTTATTAAGCTACGGGAAGGGGGCTTTTTGTGAATCCCGAGGGGGAGGGGGTACCAAACCCACTTAGCTAAGGCTTTCAAAAGACCCTCAGGAAAAGGGTAAAAGGGTGTAGAAGACCCTTAAGAGGGGATTTTGTGTGGGGGGGAAAAAGGGTATGAAAGAGCAAACAGGAGAAATTTTGTGTGGGGGGGAAAAGGGTATGAAAGAGCCCTTAAGAGGAATTTTCTGTGGGGGAAAAAGGGGCTAAAGGAGCCATATGAAGGAGGGATTCTTAGGAGGCTTGAGAAGCTTCCTAAGAAGCTTCTAAAGCTTCTGAAAAAGGTCATGGAAGCCCCACGTGGAAGGAATAGAGGCGCAGAAGAAGACTCGATTATTGCAACGGTTTTGACTTCCTCCCTCTCACACGCTTCCACCACTGCTCTACGTCAGTGAATGCGATGCCTTCTCCTCTCCTACCGGCAACGTTGGCAGTCTGTGCCTCCTCGTCTCTCCCCACCAACACTCCCCTTCTCAGCTGGCGGTGATGTGGGCCTCTCCCAACTCACGGTAGCGCAGCGTCTTGGCTCCTCCCTCTCGACGGCCAGCATCAACCCTCTCACTCCATGACAGCGACCAACGACAGCATCAGAGTTCTCGACTCTTCCCTTTCTCCTCCAAAGATCCATAGCCATGGGTTTTATAGGGAGAGGGAGAGGTACCTCCCTCCCCTACATGGCATCGGGCATGCCTTCGTCCATCCCATGGCATCTTGCAAGCAACTTGGCGGCCATTACTATTCCCTTCTCCTCCAGCATGACAGTCGGCTAGAGGAGAGAGGAATAACTAACTAAAAAAATTTGCCATTATCCTAACCTTTTAGCCTCCTAAAAGGAGATTCATATGCAGAATGCGTGGTTTAGATTCGGGAATGTTACATTCTCTCCCCCTTGGAGGAATCGAGATGTCCTCATCTCAAGATAAACTAGGGATATTGATGGTTGAGAGTGCTTTCATCTATCCAAGTGGCATCCTCTTCGGGATAATCTTTCCACTGGACGAGGCATTCTCTCAAGGTTGTGGATCTCAGTTGTCTCTCCCTAAAAACTAAGATCCTATCAGGTCTTAGCTCAAGGACTCCTTGACTAGGCATCACAACTTTTTGGTCATCAAGTACATGGTAAGGATTAGCTACATACTTCTTCAATAGGCTGATATGGAATACATTATGAACCTTTAGGTTCTCAGGGACTTGCAGTCTATAAGCATTAGGTTCTAGGGACTTGAGGATCTTGTACGGTCCACAATACCTTGTGTTGAGATGACAAGCTCAACACATGCGGACATTGATGATGGACCACCTGGTTAGATGGGTCCACACGTCTACACTTAGCACATCCGTGGTCATTATGACTCTCGCATGGCCACTGACTCATTACTTATTATATTCAGGTTGTTACACCTATTTACAACTGGCATAGTTATAGTGTCAGTCGACTAGTGTAGTCAGTTATGCATTGTTTGACTTAGTAGGCCACTTTCCTTTTATGTTGGATCTTATCTATACTTTGAGGACATTGTAAAGAGAGTGGAAGAAGAAGAAGAAATCAGCAAGAAAACGTTTTGGCCTCCATCTCTCTTCTTGTCTCTTGAGTGAGCTTCTCCTTGTGCATTTTGTATGTGTTCGGCGCAGCATCTTGAGCAACTCCCCCCACCACGCGATTCTTGACATGGTATCAGAGCCGCACCACTGAGAGAGGATGATTTCGAAGGCTGAAGTAAAGGAGAAGAAGCAAGGTTCGAGCAAGCAAGCCACATGTAAGAATCTCTCCCATTCTTCCACTCCTTCTCTTGGATAGTACCTGTGGAGGCACCGGAAGCAGGGCAGAGCAAAAATCTCAGATTGCAGTGAGATTTGGTGTGCGCAAAGAGCACTGTGTATTCTGCAAATAAGCCCTTTAAAGCTTTCCCGTAGTTATTTAGGGCATCCGAGGCCGTTTCAGGGCCCGTTTTAGAGCCGCAAGGTTACGGACAACAGTTTTAGGCTACACTGTGACTTCGACTGTATTGACCGAACGTGGGTGCGGAGGTTACAGATTTCAGATCTGTAAGTTCAAAGGTGTTTACCAGTGATTAAACACAAGGTTTATCTGCAAAGAGGTTGCAGATTGCATATATTGTTGAGCAGACGTGAAAAAGGTTGTCTAGTGTATTACTGTGCACTACAGGTCGAGGGTTGCATAATATTTGCTTCCTGTTGGTATTAATTTTGTAATAATGGTAGAGAACAATGGAAGCCCCATCATTGAGAAGCTCGACAAGAACAACTACCCATCATGGAAGTTTCGTGTCACGAACTTCCTTATTGGAAAAGGCCTCTACGAGTTTGTTTCAGGTGAAGAAAAGGAGCCGGAGGTGAGTGATCCTCCAACTGCAGAAGAGACAAAGGCACGAAAGGAATTGAATGCAAAAGACGAGAAGGTCATGTATTGGTTGTCTGCAGTAATTGACAATAATATGCTGGGACACATTAGAAATGCAGAGAATGCATATGCAGCTTGGACCATACTTGAAAGTATGTTTTCTGTAAATACAAAGGCATGAAAGATTCAACTCAAGCAAGAGTTGAATACATTGAAGAAAGGGAAGATGTCTATCAATGAGTATGCACTGAAGGTAAGAAGCATTGCAGATGCATTGGCAGCGATTGATGCAATGCCCGATGATGATGATTTGGTGTCGTCAACCTTGGGTGGACTTAACAATGAAAAGGCTTGGAAGTCTTTTGTAACTTCCGTATATGTTAGAAAGCCATTCCCAGATTTCGATGAGTTGGTCTCTCTAATGATCACTGAAGAAATCAACATGCAGAGTGAGACATCTGAAAGAAGTGGTGAATAGGTCTAGGCTTTCTACTCCAGTTCAAGAAGGGGACGTGGCAGGTTCTCTTCAAGAGGCCGTGGTACAGGACGTGGTAGTGACAACCAGCAAAACAGATTGAATCAGCAATTTGGCGATATGCAGGTTTCAGGAGGTCGTGGTAACTTTAGAGGCAGGGGGAGCTTTAGAGGAATAGGTGGATGGCAGAACAGAGGTTCTAACAACTCTGGTATTGTATGCCATTACTGTGGCAAAACAAGTCATATTGCAGCCCAATGTTATGGTAAGAAAGATGATATCCGCAGTGGTAAGTTGCAGCAAGGAAACTATGCATCATCTTCACGACAAAATGAAGACAAAAATGAACATTTATGTGTTATGCAGTATATGCTGAATGCTGTTACAGGAAAGGGAACACATGAAGATATTTGGTATGTTGATTCAGGTGCATCCAATCATATGACCAGCCATGCAGAATGGTTTGGAGAGATGCAGGATTTGCAGAATGCAGGTTATGTGCAGACGGGTGATGACTCATGCCACCCAATTTCACACATTGGAAAAGTTCCCTTGTCCTTGCATGATGGTAAGACAAAGAGTCTTTCAGATGTATTACATGTGCCATCTATTACAAAGAACTTGGTGTCAGTCGGTCAAATGGTAGAGCAAGGGCTGCAAGTCAGATTTTAATGCAAAGGACTGCTTTGTAGAAGACTTCAATGATAAGTGCAAGTTGGTAGCAAAGGGAAGTAGAGTTGGACGTATGTTTACTCTGGATGCTAAAATTCCTACTATGAATGCTGCTATGTATGCCAAAGGAAAAGGTGTTGTTGCAGACATTGAAATTTGGCACAAACGCATTGGACATGCAAATGTACAGAGGCTGAAATTAATGCAGTCCAAAGGGTTGGTTACAGGTTTGCCTACATTTAGAGTTGCAGAATTTCAGAAAGTATGTGAAGCATGTCAGTTTGGTAAGCAGGCAAGACAACCCTTTTCACATGACAGAGATGTAAGTAGAAATATCCTTGATGTTGTGCATACAGACATTTGGGGGCCTATACAAAATGTATCTCTTGGAGGTAGTTCATACTTTGTCACATTCATTGATGATTGTTCTAGAAAGCTGTGGGTATATTTTATGAAGGAAAAGAGTGAGGCTTTTGAGCACTTTAGAACTTTCAAGGCTGCAGTTGAAAGAGAAATAGGCTTGAAAGTAAAGTGCTTGAGGTCAGATGGAGGGGGAGAGTACCTCTCAAATGAGTTCAGTGATTTTCTGAGGTCTCATGGGATAAAGAGACAATTCACATGCAGGTATACCCCACAGCAAAATGGGGTTGCAGAAAGGAAAAACAGGCATATTGCAAAAGTTGCATGCGCCTTGATGGTTGAAAAGAATATGCCTAAACATTTTTGGTCCGAGGCTATTCATACTTCTGTTTATATTATGAACAGAACTCCCACAGCTGTAGTTCATGGTATGACCCCCGAAGAATGTTTTACAGGTAAGAAGCCTGATGTTTCACACTTGAAAGTGTTTGGCTGCATTGCATATGTTCATGTGCCAGATGAGTTGCGAAAGAAACTGGATCCAAAGGTTGAAAAGTGTGTCTTTATTGGATACTCTTTAGAGCAGAACAGGTATCGCTATTATAACCCTGCCACATGTAAGTTCAGAGTGAGAAAGGATGTCATCTTTGATAAAATGAGCAGTTGGTATGCATCTAGTGGTGATGCATTGGATGATGATGATGATCATGACACTCATGTGCAGGCTGAAAAGTAAGAATCACGGACTCTTAGTGGACCAGAGACATCATCTAGTAGTCCTTGGTCTAGGAGACTAAGGAGTACCTCTACATCTTCGGGTGCATCTAGTAGCACTACAGGTAAAGACAAAGGAAAAAATAAAGTGTCAGAAGGCATTGATGCAATTCTTAATGGAGATTCCAGTGGCTCAGAGAGCTTGGATGATGAGCTTGGCATTCCTTCAATGAGGACTCCAGGTGTGCAGAAAGCACGCGTTAATGCAAAGACTCCATTGAGTGATCCAGTGACACGCAAATCTAGCAGGGTCAGATACCCTCTTAAAAGATTTGGTTTTGAAGGTTATGCAACTCACCATTATGTTTATATGGTGAAACAAGTTGAGGATGTTGAGCCCACATGTTTTGAGGAGGCTGTTGGTCATGCTCATTGGGATGCAACAATGGATGAGGAGATGGCTGCATTAGAGGCCAATAAGACTTGGGATCTAGTATCATTGCCAAAGGGCAAGAAATCCATTGGATGTAAATGGGTTTATAAGATTAAGCACAATGCAGATGGTTCTATTAGCAGGTACAAAGCTAGGCTGGTTGCAAAAGGCTATGCCCAGACATATGGCATAGATTATGATGAAACCTTCAGTCCAGTTGCTAGGATGGCAACTGTCAGATGTGTGATTGCTTTGGCAACAGCCAAAAGTTGGAGGTTGTAGCAAATGGATGTGAAGAATGCCTTCTTGCATGGTGATTTGCAGGAAGAAGTGTATATGGATCAGCCAGCAGGTTATGAAGATTTAGAGCGTCCCACGTATGTGTGCAGGTTGAAGAAGGCGCTCTATGGGCTCAAGCAAGCACCTAGAGCATGGTCTAACAAGATCAGAGAGTATCTTGTCAATATTGGCTTTTATGTTTCTGATGCTGATCACTCACTTTATGTGAGAAAGGGAGATACAGGTTTGGTCATCATAGTCATCGATGTGGATGACTTGATTATTACAGGTGATAGTGATAGTGGGATTGTTGAAGTCAAAGATTCTTTGAAGAAGAAATTTGAGATGAAGGATTTAGGTGAGCTAAGATACTTCCTTGGCATTGAGGTGATCAGATGTGATGATGGTATATGGCTGTCCCAAAGACAGTATGGCTTGGATATGTTGTCCAAGTATGGTATGACAGCATGCAAACCACTTTCAGTCCCATTGGAGCAGAATGTAAAGTTGAGTACTGATGTTGGGGATGAGATAGAAGACCCTACTATGTTTAGGAGGATAGTGGGGAGTTTGATCTACATGACCATTACAAGGCCAAACTTGAGCTATGCTGTTGGTCTTGTGAGTCAATTTATGCAAGTACCTAGAAAGCCACACTTAGATGCAGTCAAACGCATATTGAGATATGTGAAGTCCACATTACATTATGGACTTTTTTATGAGGCAGGTACAGATGTACAGGTGTTTGGATACACAGATGCGATTGGGCTAGTAGTATGTCTGATAGCAGATGTACCAGCGGATACATGTTCTCTCTTGGTAGTACAGTAGTTGCATGGAGCAGCAAAAAGCAATCTACAGTTGCTTTGTCGAGTACAGAGGCTGAGTATAGAGGTGCTGCTCTTGCAGCATGTGAGGTAGTATGGCTACAAAAGCTATTGGCTGATTTGGATGTGCAGGTGGAAGGTCCAGTTGTCATTTATTGTGACAACATGAGCAGTATACAGTTGGCTAGGAACCCTATGTTCCATGCCAGGACAAAACATATTGAGGTACACTACCACTTTGTGAGAGAGAAGGTACTAGCAGGTGAGATTGACTTGGTGTATGTCACCACACAGGATCAGATAGCTAACATCTTCACAAAGGCATTGGGTACAGAGAAGCTTCAAAAGTTTCAAAACTTACTTGGAGTTGCAGAGATGCAGTTGAGCTTGAGGGGGAGTGTTGAGATGACAAGCTCAACACATGCGGACATTGATGATGGACCGCCTGGTTAGATGGGTCCACACATCTATACTTAGCACGTCGGTGGTCATTATGACTCTCACATGGCCAGTGACTCATTACTTATTATATTCAGGTTGTTACACCTATTTACAGCTGGCATAGTTATAGCGCCAGTCGACTAGTGTAGTCAGTTATGCATTGTTTGACTTAGTAGGCCAATTTTCTTTTATGTTGTATCTTATCTATACTTTGAGGACATTGTAAAGAGAGTGGAAGAAGAAGAAGAAATCAGCAAGAAAACGTTTTGGCCTCCATCTCTCTTCTTCTCTCTTGAGTGAGCTTCTCCTTGTGCATTCTATGTGTGTTTAGCGCATCATCTTGAGCAACTCCCCCCACCACAGGATTCTTGACACCTTGGACTTAGCTTTTTGCAATCTCCTAAGGATAGAGAACTCTTCTTTGGGTGTATGCGAATGAAGACCATGTCTCCTTTCTCGAAGATTCTATATTGACACTTCAAATCCGCGTATGCCTTCTGTCTATCCTTAGAGGCTTGGATGTCCTGTCTTATTGACTTTATTTGGTCATCCATCTCTTCCAACATCTGCCTTGAAGCTTCAACCCTCAAGGTTGGATCTGAGAATTTTAGGAAACTTCGACCTTAGTCAGCATGTCAACCACAACCATGATGTAGTTGTATCCTCCCTGAACTTGGTGTAGTCCAACAACAAAGTGCATACTGATGAATTCCCATTTCATTTGGGGATTATCAAGTGGTTGCAACTTCCTTGGCATTCTAACATGTTCGGCTTTAATACGTTGACAAGACAAACATTCGGTGACATATTTGAGAATGTCACCTTTAAGCCTCTCCCTATGGTAGCTCTTCCTAACTGCATTGAGAGTCTTGGCATAGCCAGGATGTCCTGAGAAAGGGGAATCATGAGCTTCCCACAATATCTTCTGCTTAAGTGACTGGCTTGTCGGTATACATAACCTCGTTCTATAGTAGACAAGTCCACTATTGATAGAGAATTCATGATACTTAGCCTTTGATCCTGATCCTTGATAGAGATTTCCCTTAGCATCTTTTGATAGACTGGATCATGGCATGCTTCCTCCCTAGCTAACTCAAGTATTGGGTTTTTTGGCATGGATACCTTTGTAGCTAGAGATCTGGTTGTTGATGGGTTCTGCAAGATTAGGGAATTAAGCTTTGCAACTGAGTGCATTAGCAACTACATTCTCCTTTCCCGATCGGTACTTGATTTCAAAGTCATACTCCTCGATTACTTCAATCCACCGACGTTGCCTCATGTTGAGCTTGTTCTGGGTAAAGATCTACTTGAGACTCTTATGGTCAGTTACTAGTGTAAACTTGTTACCCAACATGTAGTGTCTCCAAAGCTTTAGAGCATGGATTACAGCTAACAATTCTAGATCATGGGTAGCATAATTCTTCTCATGACTCTTCAGTTTCCTTGAAGAGTATACTACAGGATGACCTTCCTGCATGAGCACACATCCTAAGGCAAGTGTGCTAGCATCAATTACTACCTCCAACTCCCTACTGAGGTCTAGAAGTTTTAGGATAGGTGCTAATATCAAACTTTGCTTCAATCTGTCGAAGCTAGTTTATTCGGGAGTTGACCATTCAATGGATGTTTGCTTCTTTAGTAAATCCGTCAAAGGTGATCAAAGCATAGTTTTTTATGAAGACCCTATACCATCCTATCAATCCAAGAAAACTACATATTTCTTTGATAGTTGTTGGTATTGGCCATTCTCGCACATCCCTGACCTTGGTTGTGTCCAATGAGATTCCTTCCGTTGATACGATGAATCCCAGATATTCAATCTGACACTTGAAGAATGCACACTTCTTCATTTTAGCATACAGCTTATGTGACCTCATTGTCTCAAGGACAATCCAAAGTTGGGGTTCATGATCTTCTTCCTGTTTAGAATAGACTAAAGTGTTGTGGAAGAAGATGAGCACTAAGTCATCAAGATATGGCCTAAAAATATATTGCATTAACCCTTTGAAGGTGGCAGGTGCATTCGTAAGCCCGAATGACATAACTAGGAACTCAAAGTGTCCATATTTTGTATTGAAGGCCGTCTTGGGGATATCTTCTTCCTTGATTCTTATCTGATAGTAACCAGACCTGAGATCAATCTTGGAGAAGATCTTTGTGCCCTAAAGACGATCAAGAAGCTCATCTATTCTAGGAATAGGGTACTTGTTCTTGACACTTGATTGATTCAAACCTTTGTAATCAATACATAGTCGAAGTGTTCCATCTTTCTTTTTCTGGAACAGTACTGGAGCTCCCCATGGTGAACTGCTAGGATGGATGTAGCCCTAATCTAGCAATTGATTGAGTTGTTCCTTCAACTCAATTGCTTCTGACATTGCCTCTTGAAATGACCGAGCTCGTTGTAGTGGAAACAGCGGAGGTTTCGGCCAGTGCTTTGAGTAGAAACAAAGTTGTTGACATTGTTAGTTCTTGCTTTCTTTCTTTGTCCCTGATTCTGACCTTCAACTCTCTTCATTTGAGGCCTGAATGCTCCTCTGTTCGGGTCATTGTAAGACCAAGTTTTATTACCTCTTGGTCTAGCCTGCACCTCCTGAATTATAGGGGCAGCTTGAATGAGTGAGTCCTGTAGATCTGATGGGCACATAGATTCGAGATGGGTATTCACAAGTGGATTTAGTCCAGCACAAAATTTTGACACCTACTGTGTCATGTCCATCTGTGGCGCATACTTAAGAAGTGAGACGAATTTAGAATAGTATGTGTCTAGAGTGAGTCCCAGCTGTTTTAGCTCGTAGAACTCATTCATTTTCTACGTGTGATATGCAGGTGGTAAGTATCTTCCCTACATGGCTTTCTTTAGCTTCTCCTAGGTAATGGATCCTTCCGCAATCCCTTGATCGCTGCACCATTGCTTCCACCAAAGCTTGGCTTTGTCAGTGAGCTTCAGCTTGGCAAGCATAGCCTGATTGACAGGTGTAGTACCGGTTGCTTAAAGGTAATCCGCCATGGATTCAATCCAAATTTGAGCATCTACTTGGATGGACCCACCTCTCCTGTCAAATTCGGGCGGCTTAATCTGCTTGAGAAGAAACTTCTTCTCCTGGATTACAACAATACTTGATGTAGGAGGCGAACAGGGGATCTGGTCCTGGTGCCTGGATAAAGGTTTCTTAATGTTATTACACATAATCATTATGATTTATATTTCATTTTCAATTCAACTCTATCAACCAAGAATCCTAACCTCTTAACTTTTTATCAATTCTCATCGACAGAACAGACATTGATAAAATGAAGTCTTATTGTATTTATATGGCCATAGCCCTTTCGGAATACAACATTTCTTGCGATGATAAGCCAACTTTTTACATTTAGTTTGGGGAGAATAATGTTGTATTACATTTATCTACAGGAATTGGATAATAGTATGGTTTTGAGTCATGGATCTTCAGGAATCGGTAAGTCATTGAAAATTCAGGGTATCCTTTCCTTTGGAATCCATTCACGAGGTGTTCAGTGTCATGTCCGGAACGCCTCTGACGTCTTTTCCTGGCACTACTTCCCAAACTCCACATGCAGGTACTCCATATGTAGGTACTCCACGTGCAGCACATGTACGTGCATCGGCTGAAGCACAAGTATCTGCAGAAGCACGTGTATCTGCAGAAGCTCGTGCGTCCTGTGAGGCAGAGGGTAGTCGACAGAGAGGGAGGAGGGAGAGTCGAGGGGGAGGACGAGGCTTATGTGGGGGTATAAACATGACGCGGAATTCACTAAGAACCTGTTCCATGCTTCGTAATTCTGCAAGATAGCATCAAAAATAAGGAAATGGTTTGGAACAGCAACATTTGCTTCACTTCATCTTATTAAGATTTCATAAAAACAATTCCGTTGTTGGTTCACTCTGATACCAACTGGAACGTGTCCACCTGTTATCTTCAGGACACATCTTAGCAGTCCATTGGAAAGGATGTCTAGAAAGCTCCGCCCGGCACTCCCATGGAATGTTATGGGATTTCTGATCTAGGACTTTCCGCGTTTGCCCCGTAGTAGAAGTATTTCGGCCATTCCCATTTAGGACCGACCTGAATTAGGGTTTTCCCTATTGATCATTTCCTAATGGCAACTAGCGTCGAACCCGAGAGAACTATTTTACGCAGAAATGCCAAATCTGAAGTAGATTCACGCTGCACTTGGTTCAAGGAGAATGGAAAACAAGAGAGATGTGAAGCTCAACCTCTCTACCATAAGGCATAGTCCCATTCCTTTCCCCTAAAATAGCGTAAATCGGGATCATTTATAACTTAGACTCTAAGTCAATGCTCTTGCTGTTCGTGTTTGAGAAAAGTTCTCGGCCAATCGGGACCACCCATCCATAGGACAAACCTATGGCCATAGGACAGACCTATGCCCACATCCTCCGCACTTTCCTCAGGTTTTTGTAGTTATTTAATTACCTAACACATTTAGTTGAACATGTGTCAATCATCTTCCTTAATTAACCTGTTAGGCACTGGTTCCTTCACGTAATCATAGCACTTGACATTAAAAAAAATGTCAAACAAGTTCATTTTCAACAGCTTATCATATTTATCTTTGGAATACAAAAAGTCCAGCCCGTAGGCTTATCCATAATCCGCCCGAAGGCTATCCAGCAATCCACAAGGATTACTAATCCAAGTTTTTGGCCGTAAACTAGTATGCGGGCCTCAAGATCGAATCCCGAGTCACATTGGCCTTTTGTTCACGGCCCGGAAGGTGAGGGATTTACGGCCAGAGCCCCCTCTGGTACCCAAGCGTCCTCCTGCTCCAAGTAGTGTTCAACGGAGAGACCTCTCATGGCAGGTTCGGTCCACCTTCCCGGCACGGTTAACAACCCCCTTGGTTAGGGTCACGCAGGCAGTCGAGGGTAACTGAAGATGCCTCTCCGTTCATGCCTTCAACCTGAAGCATTAGATATCCATTTACCTTTTAATTCTTTGAGCAAACAAAGCAAAACAGTGCTCTTAAAACTGTTACAAGCACAAACAATTCCATTGGTTGTTATTTTTGCCCAATTTCTAAGGAGTGAATCCTTCTTTCCGAATGCATCCAGCACTCGATTCGGGATCAATTGTGACTTGGCAAGATTCCCTATATCCTTGGTTAGGGCCGTACCCTATTAATGCGACTTGATCACTACCTTAAGTTCATATATTATTCCAATTTATTGATTGGTCTTTTGCTTCCAAGCAATTATATTTACCCAAGAAAGGTACTATATCAGGAAAATTATTCATCCTCTCGCAAGATAAACTTGCATAAGAATCTGCCAATCTCATTCTGAGGAATTGGCCATTCCCTTGTGATCAAATCACAAGATCATGTGACTCTGCAACTTGTTGCACAAGTATCGCATCAAATTATGGGACTATTCTACCCACCAATGGTGTCTTCTAAACGCGGTATGATGATTAGATATAACAATCCATTCATGATTGCATTAGGACAACATTGTCGGTCTTAGGGTTTCAAGTTTCATCTTTTTAGCGAGAGATTCATAGGAAAAATCCCTAGATCACTTTTCGCAAGTATGTTCCAATGTCCCTACATTCCGTGAATGTGGGCAAGTCTTTAGGGTATAGGAGTTTCAACTTTGGTAATACGAGCGACTAGGTAATGTCCTCAACGTGCTAACCCTACTTAGCTCTTTGGGATATGTTGCATTGAATTAACCCTTCCTAAACGAGTACGTCACAGTTTTAGGTATTTAGGTTTAAACCAATTGAACTTGTCTATTCTTGAAGATAATTACGCTACATTTTCGTAACCACATGTTTCATTGTCTACGTGTAAGTTGACTTACAAACCCTAAATTTTCAGCTTACGATCAAATCATAGGTTAAGTTATAGCATCATTTCAATTGATCATCCTATAACATGCAAACAAGATTCATGCTTAAAGCATGCAACCTTTTTCTACTTTCTATTCCGAATGAGTTTGTTGTATGCTGAACTTACACACCCTTTCATTGATTTAAGTTTTTAGGCCACTTGCCTAGAGTTAAATCTTCTTCATGCAACCCTAGCAATTTCCTACAATTGCTAGCAACTTTCTTTAGGAATCATTTCGAAAAAGATGTTCAATAATGCAATATGCGGTTTATTTCCTCCATGCTTAATCGGCGTGTACTATCATAATTCTATTTTGTAAAAATGGACATTAATCCAATTTCAATTCATTACAATGCATAAAAACTACTTGCTAGAAATGCATAGCAATCTTCTGGTCACTTTATTTTGTTTGTTTTATTGAAAATACTAATGACCGAATCCCTCAATTGTGATCTATTAGCCAAAGTATTTTCAACGAAAAAATATGCATCCCTATTCCTCAAATGATCCATGCATAATTGAAATATTATGACGTTTAATCAAATTTAGGAAGAAGAACCAGGGCTTGTAATGAAATGTCCACATGGATGTTAGGAGAAGATCCTCCAGCCGTTGCACCTTGTACTTTCTTAGGAGCCATCACGAATACGGCCTTTCCGTCTTGGATGCGGCTTTGTGAAACTCCCTTTGTAATTCCATTGTCCTTTATGAACTTTTTTTAATTCCTTTCGTAGAAGCTCCGGTGCAAATTGTATATACGGAAAGGGATTTAGTACTCGAGCTAATTGGGAGATTGAAGGAAATCCAAGGGATAAGATTAATGAGCCTTTTTAAAGGCCTCAGATAGGACTCACAGGAAAGGGGTACTAACTGAACTTTTAACGGATTGGAAAAGGGGCCAAAGGGTATAAAAGTCCTTTAAAAAAACGATATTTCCGTGGAGGGGGGAAAGAAACCCACATAAAGGATTTAAATCCCGGGAAGGGGGAGGTAGGAAAACCTTTTGAGAGCAAGGCTTATTAAGCCACGGGAAGGGGACTTTTCTTGAATCCTGAGGGGGAGGGGGTACCAAACCCACTTAGCTAAGGCTTCCAAAAGACCCTTAGGAGGGGGGGAAAAGGGTGTAGAAGACCATTAAGAGGGGATTCTATGTGGTGTTGAGATATCGAGCTCCACTCGTGATACGCCAGGGTGACCGTTGTGTATTTATGTCACCGACTTGTCAGTTGCAGATGCGGTTGGTACACCGCCCATGAATAATAGCTACATGATAGCTATCCTTATCTACTCTAGTTTGTGGCTCAGTTAGTATGCCACCTTAGTTAGTTGAGTTTGGTTTGAGACCCATATCTAGGGTTCTTCTATTTCTTTGTACTTGAGTTCCTTTGGCTTACACAACTAAGAAGAGGAAAACTTTTTTCAGCCTCCACCCTTGTGTGTCTTCCCCCATTGTGCAAGCAAGAAAGCTTCAAGCGAGACTCCTTCCTTCTCTCCCACAATCTTGACATGGTATCAGAGCCTTGTTCGTGGTAAGGAGCTCAAGAAAGCAAGCCAAGCTCGCGGTGTTCTGGTAAGAGGAGCAGTGTTGCTTTCATTCTCTGTTTTGGGAGCAGATCTCTGCAGGTAGCACAGCCGGAAATTGCAGGAGTGCATTGTCTCAGGTTGAGACGCCCTTCGCGCTGAAGCAAGAGGGCCGTATATGCTGCGGGAGAGAGCTTTAGCTCTTGGCGACCCTGTTTTTTTTATTTGAGGCCATTTCGGGGCCTGTTTTGGAGGCGGAAGTTTTCTGCACGCACTCAGGAAAAAGCCCTGTTTTATGCTGTGCGACCACTGTTCTACAGGTCGGTGAAAAGTTACCACAGAAATTGCATCGTATGCTTGTGCGCAGAGACATTGGGAGTTACAGAATCATCCTTGGTTTCTGTTTATGCAAAATCGTCACTAGGAAGTGACTGTGTGGTCAAATACCACTTTCGCCAGTTTTGCAGATTTGCCCTTGTGAGGGTGAAGCCGTGTTTTTTGCAGTGACAGAATTTTTTGCAGTATTCTGTAATGGCGTCTGATTCTCTTTCACAGATTGTAACTGAAAAGCTTGACAAGAACAACTTCCAAGCATGGAAGTTTAGAATGACGAATTTTCTTATGGGAAAAGGATATTGGGAATTTGTTGCAGGAAATGAAGAAGAACCAGTTCTTCCTGATGTTCCCAATCAACAGCAAATGCAGGCATTCAAAGCATGGCATGAGAGAGCCAGGAAAGTTATGTACTGGCTGTCTATCAGCATTTCAGACTCTATGATTGTGCATATTCAGGATGCAAGTACGCCAAAGGAGGCATGGGATACTCTGTCAAAGATGTATAGCACAAATACGCAAGCCAGGAAAATGCAGCTCAAGCAAGAGTTGCACAATGTGCAAAGAGAAAATATGAGCATCAATGACTACCACATGAAGGTGAAGAAGATTGCAGATGCACTTGCTTCCATTGGGTCGCCAGTGGAAGATGATGATTTAGTTTCTGTGACCTTGAATGGTCTAGGAAAGGATTATGCACAGTTTCGGACATCCATTTCAGTTCGTGAACGATTTCCTGATTTTGAGGAGTTGATTGCTCTTCTAATTTCTGAGGAGCAGAGAAATGGTGGTGCATCTTCTTCAGGAGGAACTTCAAAGGAAGCTGTCTTCTACTCAAATGCTGGAAGAGGTAGAGGCAGAGGTAGAGGAGGCCGATTTGGAGGCCGTGGTAGAAATCAGAATATGCAGCAAACACAAGAAAACCAGTCCTATGGAGGAGGACGTGGTAACTCTAGAGGCAGGGGGAGCCAAAGAGGTCGTGGTGGATGGCAAAGAGGTCAAAATGCAAACAGTAATGTTGAATGCTACTACTGTGGTAAAATGGGTCATATGGCTAAAGACTGCTATAAAAAGCAGAATGACATCATGAATGGAAAACTGCAACAAGGGAATTATGCATCTTCTAACAGACAGGGTGATGACAGAAATGAGCATTTGTTCATGGTGCAGCACATGAACAATTCTGTGACAAGTGCAGAAGAAAGCAATGATGTATGGTATGTTGACTCAGGTGCATCAAACCACATGACAGGTCATGCAGAATGGATGGAGGATGCAAGGAAAATGGAAAAACCAGGATTTGTGGAGACTGGTGATGATACTGCACATCCTATTGTGCAGATTGGAAAAATTCCCTTGTCTATGCAGGATGGGAAAAAGAAATACCTGTCCGATGTATTTCATGTCCCGAATATCACCAAGAATCTGGTTTCTGTTGGTCAAATGGTTGAACAGGGCTTGCAGGTCAGATTTAATCCTCATGGATGCTTTGTTGAGGATATGAAAAATAAAGGTCGCTTGATAGCAAAAGGAAAGAAGAAGGGCAGAATGTTTACGTTGGATGCAGACATGTCTGAATTGAGTGCAGCAATGTTTGCACATGGGACCGGTGTAGTTGCAGATATTGATATCTGGCATAAACGCATTGGTCATGTTAATGTACAGCGACTTAAATCAATGCAGGCCCAAAATATTGTTGCAGGTTTGCCTAAATTCAAGGTTGCAGAAATGCATAAGGTATGTGAAGCCTGTCAGTTTGGAAAACAGGCAAGGAAACCATTTCCTAGACATGTTCAAGAGAGTAAGAAGCCATTGGAATTAATCCACTCTGATGTGTGGACTACTAAAGCTGCATCTCTTGGAGGCTGTCATTATTTTGTTAGTTTTATTGATGACTATAGCAGAAAAGTTTGGGTGTATTTTATGAAAAAGAAAAGTGAAGTTTTTGGTCATTTCAAAACTCTTAAAGCTATGGTTGAAAAAGAAACAGGTCTGCAAGTAAAATGCCTAAGGTCAGATGGAGGGGGAGAGTACCTCTCAAATGAGTTTGCAAGGTTCTTGCAGGAGCATGGCATAAAGTAGCAATATTCATGCAGTCATACCCCACAGCAAAATGGAATTGCAGAAAGAAAAAACAGACATATTGGAGAGGTATCTCGTGCCATGCTCAATGAAAAAGACCTGCCAGATTTTTATTGGGCTGAAGCAGTTGCTATAGCAGTCTACATAATGAACAGGACTCCCACTGCAGCAATACATGGAATGACTCCAGAGGAGAGGTATACTGGTAGGAAACCAGATATTTCTCATTTGAAAATTTTTGGTTGCATTGCCTATGTACATGTGCCAGATGAGTTGAGATCCAAGTTGGATCCAAAAGCTGAGAAGTGCATCTTTATTGGTTACTCTCTGCAGCAAAAAGGGTATAGATGTTATAACCCTTCTACTCGTAAGTTTACAGTGAGCAGAGATGTTGTTTTTGATGAGATGAGTAGCTGGTATAAACCAGTAAATGTGATTGATGATGTAGATGCACAAAATGGTAATGCTGCACAGAATTCACAGCAGCAGTCACAAAATATTAGTGGACCTGGAGCATCCTCTAGCAGTGGTTCACATTCTTCGCCATGGACAGGTAGATTGAGATCAGGAGAATCTTCTGAAGGCAGCGCAAATAGTGGTATGCAGGTATCACGAAAAGGAAAAGAGAAGGTAGATCAGCCCATGTTTGATATGAATGCAGGTCACTCTTATGTGGATGGTGAATCCAGTGGCTCAGAACAGAGCATTGATGATGAGTTGGGTATTCCTTCTATTGTTACACCTGGAGTAAGGAAGACCAGGGATGTTTTGAGAGCACCTGGGAGTGAACCCACTTTGCGCAGGTCTACCAGAGTTAGGTATCCTGTGGATAGGCTGAAATATGATGGATTTACAGCCATTCACTATGCATATATGGTCAAAGTGATACAGGAACCAGAACCCACTTCTTTTGAGCAAGCCATGGGAAAAGAAAAATGGGAGAAAGCCATGGATGAAGAAATGGATGCCTTGGAAGCAAATGCTACATGGGAGTTAGTACCTTTGCCTAAAGGTAAGAATGCAATTGGCTGTAAGTGGGTTTATAAGGTGAAGCACAATGCAGATGGTTCTGTAAACAGATACAAGGCAAGATTAGTAGTCAAGGGGTATGCACAAACATATGGTATTGACTATGAAGAAACATTCAGTCCGGTTGCAAGGATGGCAACCGTAAGAGCAGTCATTGCTATGGCTGCATCAAAGGGATGGTCTTTACATCAGATGGATGTAAAGAATGCCTTCTTGCATGGTGATTTGCAAGAAGAGGTCTATATGGAGCAGCCACCAGGTTATGTGCATGCTGTTCATCCTGAGTTTGTTTGCAGGTTGAAGAAAGCATTGTATGGCTTGAAGCAAGCACCTAGAGCATGGTCTGACAAGATAGGACAGTATCTTGTCACTATTGGCTTTCAGATTTCCAAGGCAGATTTCTCACTTTATGTGAGAAAAACAGAGAAAGGTATTATGCTACTTGTCATTTATGTTGATGATCTGATTATGACAGGTGACAGTGATGAAGATATCCTTCATGTGAAAATGCTATTGAAGCAGAAGTTTGAGATGAAGGATTTGGGAGAGCTGCGTTATTTCTTGGGCATTGAGGTGATCAGATCACCAAGTGGGATACAGCTCTTGCAGAGGCAGTATGGATTGGACATGCTGTCCAAATATGGGATGACAGGCTGTAAGCCTATTTCAGTTCCTTTGGAGCAGAATGTGAAGCTGAGCACAGATACAGGTGAGCTTTTGGAAGACCCTACTATGTACAGACGCATAGTAGGAAGTTTGATTTATATGACTATTACCAGGCCAGATTTGAGCTATGCTGTTGGATTGGTAAGTCAGTTTATGCAGGCTCCAAGGAAACCACATTTGGATGCGGCTAGACGCATACTCAGGTATGTGAAGTCCACATTGCAGTATGGACTATTTTATGAGACTGGGGTTCAGATACAGTTACATGGATACACTGATGCTGATTGGGCTGGTAGCATTTCTGATAGACGATCTACCAGTGGATATGTGTTCTCTTTTGGGAGTGCTGCAGTCACTTGGAGCAGCAAGAAACAGCCTACAGTTGCCTTGTCGAGCACAGAGGCTGAGTACAGGGGTGCAGCAATGGCTGCATGTGAGGTAGCTTGGTTACATAAGCTACTTTATGATATGCATCAGTCTACAGATGGGCCAGTTGTCATTTATTGTGACAACATGAGTAGTATACACTTGGCAAATAACCCAGTCTATCATGCTAGAACAAAGCACATTGAGGTGCATTATCACTATGTGCGAGAGAGGGTTTTACTAGGTCTTATTGATCTAGTTTATGTCAGCACAGAGGATCAGGTAGCTGACATATTCACGAAGGCATTGGGCGCAGAGAAGCTGCGCAAGTTCAGAGACCTGCTTGGTGTGCAGGAATTGGGATTGAGCTCGAGGGGGAGTGTTGAGATATCGAGCTCCACTCGTGATACGCCAGGGTGACCGTTGTGTATTTATGTCACCGACTTGTCAGTTGCAGATGCGGTTGGTACACCGCCCATGAATAATAGCTACATGATAGCTATCCTTATCTACTCTAGTTTGTGGCTCAGTTAGTATGCCACCTTAGTTAGTTGAGTTTGGTTTGAGACCCATATCTAGGGTTCTTCTATTTCTTTGTACTTGAGTTCTTTTGGCTTACACAACTAAGAAGAGGAAAACTGTTTTCAGCCTCCACCCTTGTGTGTCTTCCCCCATTGTGCAAGCAAGAAAGCTTCAAGCGAGACTCCTTCCTTCTCTCCCACAATCTTGACATGTGGGGGGGGGGGGGGGGGGAAACGGTATAAAAAGGCAAACAGGAGGAATTTTGTGTGGGGGGGGAAAGGGTATGAAAGATCCCTTAGGAAGAATTTTGTGTGGGGGGAAAAGGGGCTTAAGGAGCCATATGAAGGGGGGCTTCTTAGGAGTCTTAAGAAGCTTCCTAAGAAGCTTCTGAAGCTTCTGAAAAGGGTTGTGGAAGCCCCACATGGAAGGAATGGAGGCGCAGAAGAAGACCCGATTTCTGCACCGGCGTCGACTTTCTCTCTCTCACACGCTTCCACCACGACTCTACGGCAGCGAATGCGATGCCTTCTCTTCTCCTAGTGGCAATGTCGGAAGTCTGTCCGTCCTCCTCTCTCCCCACCAACACTCCACTTCTCGGTTGGCAGCGATGTGGGCCTCTCCCAACTCATGGCAGTGTAGCGTCTTGGCTCCTCCCTCTCGACGGCCAGCATCAACCCTCTTGCTCCACAACAGCGACCAACGGCAGTGTTAGAGTTCTCGACTCTTCCCTTTCTCCTCCAAAAATCCATAGCCATGGGTTTTATAGGGAGAAGGAGAGGTACCTCCCTCCCCTACGCGACATCGGGCATGCCTTCATCCGCCGTCCCATGGCGTCCAGCAAGCAGCTTTGTGGCCATTACTATTCCCTTCTCCAGCATGACAGTCGGCTGGAGGAGAGAGGAATAACTAATTAATTTTTTTTTCTATTATCCTAACCTTTTAGCCTACTAAGAGGAGATTCGTATGCGAAATGTGTGGTTTAGATTTGGGAATGTTACATTGTAGTAGTAGTACGAGTAGTAGTAATAGTAGTTTTCTTGTTTGTTGTTGTAGTAGTAGTAGTAGTTTTTTTTCTTTTCTTGTTTATTGTTTTTTAGTTTTCTTGTTTGTTGTTGTTGTTGTAGTTTTTTCTTCTTTTCTTTATTTGTTGTTATTGTAGTAGTAGTAGTAGTTGTTGTTGTTGTTGTTTTTTCTTCTTTTCTTATTTATTGTAGTGGTAGTGGTAGTAGTAGAGAGAGAGAGATGTTTTGTTAAAGGAAATGAGAGAGGGAGAGAAAGAGAAAAAGAAAGAAGTAACGAGAGAGAGGGAATAAACATACAACATAATAAAGAAAGAGAAAAAGAGAGAGATATGGAGGGAGAGAAGAGAATGAATGGATAAAAAACAAAGAGAGAGTGGTGGCGAGGTCCGGTGAGGTCCGCTGCCATACCAAAAGATGGGAACACTCCGACATACGTTAATCTACCACTTGGAAGGTACCTGAGCCAATCTACCACTTGGAAGGTACTACCCAATCTATACGGTCAATACTAGAGGAGATAGGTAGCCTTCTAGACTTATCTACAATCTTCGAGCCTCAGATGGAGGCAATGATCAATGCATTGATGCCCATGGATGTTGAGCCTTGTGATCCGCTTAGAGAGGAAGTATCCATACCATTATATGATGGGTGCCAAGTATCTTGTCTGAACACACTGCTTGTACTCCTAAGTGTGCAAGCAAAATACGGGTGGAGCAATGCAAGTGTGATCGAGTTGTTTATGTATCTTGTACGTACGCTTCCTTGATTTCTTTTCGGCAATATCATTAAAAACATTTGTGCTTTTTCAAGGTGTTTTATAATTTTTTTTCAAGTTACTGAAGTATCATATATTACCACTTGCAAATACCATGGCTGAGTCTCGTGATGATGCACGACATATTTTACGAAAGCTTGGCATGGACTACAACAACATCCATGTATGTATCAATGATTGCATATTGTTTCGAGGAGAATACGAGACTATGGAGACATGTCCAAAGTGTGGTGCTCACAGGTATCAACAGGACTTGCAAGGGCAAACTATCCCTCAAAAATTTCTTAGATACTTTCTGCTTATCCCCTGCATAAACCATATGTTTTGTATGTCCAGCATGGTGAACTTGATAACGTGGCATGCGCAAAATAAGTCCACAGATGGAGTTCAATGAATATCAGTGAATTCACATGCATAGAGCCACATTGACTCTACCTTCCCAGGATTTACCCAAGAGCCAAGGAATCTTCAATTCGGTCTTGCTATGGATGGTGTGAACCCATTCGATCTGCGCTCAACTTCTTACAATGTGTGGCCTATAGTCCTTGTCAACTACAATATCCCTCCATGGCTTTCTACGAAGAAAGTACATCTCATCCTTAGCAGCTCGTTCCCGGCCGCTACAAAGTCAAAAATATGGATGTGTATCTTCGTCCATTAGTCGATGAGCTTAAGATTTTGTGGGAGGAGGGGGTCACCGTGCAAGATATGAGCAAGCATGATGGTCGATGGTCTGCAAATATTCGAGCCATTCTTATGTGGACCATGCATGACTTTGCGGGATTCGATGAGTGCTCAGGTAAGTAGGCTTCCATTCTCGTTGGTAATATCTATCATAGCTCATTCAAGTTTGTATTCACTGGATAGAGGTGTTGGGACAAGTCTGGTTATCTCAAGTTATCATGCATGTCCATTGTGTGGGCTACAATTAGAATCCCGAAGGTCAAAAACCATGAAAAAGATGGTATATCAAGGACATGCCACTTTCTTATCAGAGTGTCAAAAACTCAGGGAAGGTTTTCTTGGACGATCTTCAGCATGTATGAATGCCCAAAGCTGGTATGAGTTGAAAATGGTCCATACGGAGTCACATCCAAACCGAATGCCACGGTTCTCAATTTTCTACAAGTTGCCATATTGGACCCACTTACAGATCAACCACTTGTTAGATCCCATGCATATTTTCAAGAAGGTGGGCAGCTTGCTATGGGACCATATCATAGGAAAGAGAGACATTGTAGGGGCATGAATGGATTTGAAGGAGGTAGGCAAGATGGAGGCCTTTGGCCACATTCGAGTGCTGATGGTTGCTTGCAGCTACCTCATGCTCCTTGGGTTCTGTCCACTAAAGAAGAGCACATTGTGAAGTAAATAGTCAAGTCTATTTGCACTCCGACGAGTATGATACGTTCTCTAAGGTCTGCATTCACTACAAGAGAAAGGCCCTATAGACATGCACTGTACACGCGAAATAGCGGACGCGTTTATCAGTGTTTCTATTGGCGCTAGTATATAGATGCGAAAAACATGTCTATATACCCACGTTTTTAAATGCACTTATAGATGCAAAAATAAACGCACAGATTTTTCATTTCTCATAAAGTCCCTAAATATGATTAAACATCTTAACAGCCAGTATTTTTTTAATACATTACCAACTTTACTTCTTTGTGGTCTAATATAGCTTACCCAATTGTACTTCTTTGTGCATCTTGGTGCATTGTTCTTTGGATGTGCGCATTCAATTCTAATACTATAACACGACAAACATTATATGTATCACAAAAGTAAACGGCTCTTAATTGATATTTTAGTTATTTCTGAGTATTACAAATATACATCCAATCATTCAAAGCTAATTATGCTACAATGAATGATCAATCTTATCTTCAATGAGATCAGCCCTTGCTAGACTATCTACCTCTAGGTCTATGTTACCAATAGGCAATGAAACAAATAAGTCTATCCCACTATCAGATGTATTGCTATGCTCAATTTCTTCATCATCATCTGCAACCATATTGTTATCCTCTTCTTTGTGCTTCCTTGAACATCCTCGTGGGGATCATCTTGCACTGCATTATGTATATCATCGATCATGGCATCATCATGTACATCATCATTGATTGTTGGATTGTCATCCTCTATCTCTATGTTGGTAGCTTTGCCATATATTGGTTTTGAATGATTAGATATGGGGATGACGTACCACCATCGGTTATTGTTTACCATTGGGTGATACACAACCTACATTTAAAAAACAAAAAGTAAGCAACTTAGATATTTATTGTATTTTAAGAATGTATCAAGAAGTAATATATATTAAAATACATAACTTCTAATATACTTGCTTGCATTGTTGAGGTAGTACAAATGTGTCATTCTTGCCTTGGTGAAATTTTGTAGAGTCAATCACTACAAAACCGCTTGGATAACATCTAATTGTGCAATGCTCACCGGTTGTTACTAATTATTTAAACCACTTCACATCTAGTACATATATAAAAAATAGCCTAAAGTCAAGCTTCAAAATATCTTGGATGAAGCCACAATAACCTTCCATGGTGCCATTGGTATTCTGGAAGTTTGCAAGGATACCACAATCTTGGGTATTTCTCTTATCATCTATACGTTGAGTTCAAAAATGTTTGCTTTCACACCGAATAGCATTGAACAATGTGCACTAGTAGTACATTGTTGAGATCATATTAATGATTTAGTTAAAGATGAAACATGTGAAATTATTGTATCATATATAACTAAAGATAATTTAATTATAAGTATGTCTCACCTTTGATAAGAAACCTCGTGCTCTTCTCCATTTCTTCATGTAACCAATCTATATCAATATAACGTGGAAGCACACTTAAATGTTCTAGATATGGGACATTATGTCCATGTCTAGCATGGAATGCTTGCCTTTCGCTTACTCTTATTGCCCTTTCTTCTTTATATAGTGTCACCCATTTGCTCATTACTTTGCTGTTAAGCACACAAAATACATTTAACTTACGAAGTTCCTATTTCATTATCACTTTTCTCATTCCTTTTCCTTGAGGTATTATAGAGGTCATCCTCAAATCTGCATAATCTTTCCATAGTCATGGTAAAGAGGGGTCCACTTTAGTAAGATATTCAGAGATTTGTACAAGGGATGATTACACTAACCAATCCTCATCCATGCTTCCCTCGGGCCATGCATTTTGCCTTACAAAATATTTTAGGGTTTTTATCAAGTGCTCTAGAGAAAACATCCACCTTGCATGAACTACCCCACAAATTGTGATCTCATCAATCAGATGTTTGAGTAAGTGTACTTGAGTAGTCAAAATGGAGCGAGGAAAAGTTTTCTCCCCCAAATAAACCACCTCAATGGACAATACTCGAGCCTCTTGCAATGTATTTGGATCGATTTCCTTCAAACTCACAAATCGACCAACATGCAATTGAGAAGGATGATTAGTTTTGTCCATAAATTCAAGCAGGTTTACCACATGATGTATGTAATATCTAAACTAAAAAATAAGTATAATGTATACATACCTCGTGAGCTCACCCATCTTGTAAATGATATCATGTACATCTTTTGAAACACAATGGGATATGCTAGTAGGAATGATGAACTATATGTAAATATTCATACATTGTTAATTAGTCTACATAGTTACTCCACTAATTAATATATTTATGGCTATAAAAATCATTACCTGAATCATTTTATGCCAATAATGAGACTTCAAACTAGATCGTTGCTCCACATCTCTTTTCTTTTTCTTTATGAAGGCTCCCTTGAGGCATCTCATATATCCTGTGGGAGTTTGAAAGCTCCATATATGCTGCTTCACTATCTTTTCTTCGATCTTCGACAACATCCAAGGTGCACGCGGTAACTCAATCTTTCCTCTGGGTCCGCAAGCTCATCTCATACGTCCAATGCTACGTAAATCCTCCCTTACATTGACAAAATCATGAGCCCTGATTAAGTGATCCCATAATGTAGAGGCCACATTCTTGAATATATGCATGGGATCCAACAGGTGATTGATCTTGAGTTCAGTCCAATATGGGAGATGAAAAAATATAGACAATCTTAGGCACAAACAATATATTATTTCTCATTCTCATAATGGAGTGTATTTTAAAGACAAACAAAAGAAGTAAACTAGTTACCGACTCATGTCGAGTGGAGGATCATCATTGGCGTGTGTCCAAGTGTCCTTCCAATCTTGAATGGTCAGAGATTGTGGAGTTATTCCATTAGTGGGGGGTTCATATTTGGAGTGGTCAATAGGAAGAAAACAGTGATGATTGTCATAGATAATCTTCTTCAAGTGTGTCGGTCTAGAAGAAACCAGAGAGGGACTGCAAATTGGACATGCATGATATCCTAATGTAGTTAAACCAGTAGAAACAAGTGGGTTAATGATGACATATATTTGATTAAGGGTAAGAATGAATAAAATAGAGTACGCAACTACCTGAACACTCTCAATAGCCTAGAAAGTCATGCATGGTCCACAACAACATACCCTTTAAAGTGAAATACCTAGAGGACAATGATGCACTCACATCTTGCACCTCAATACCTCTCCATAGCATTTCTAGATCCTCCATCAAAGGCTCTAAGTAAACGTCCATGTTTTTTACTTTGTGTTTTCCAGGAATCAAAAGGGACAACATTACATGTCCTTTTCTTATTGCCATGGATGGAGGGATATTATAGTTCACCAATACCACTGGCCATACACTATATGAGGTGCTTTTGATGCCAAATGGATTTATTCCATCTAATCCTAGACCAAATCTCAAATTTTTGGGCCCTTCTTTAAAAGTAGGCCACAAATTGTCTAAAGATGGTGTGTCTGAAGGAATTCTCCAATTTCCATCACTTTAATGGTGATTAGCATGCCATGAAATGAGTCTCGTAATAGATTCACACTTAATCATAAGTTGAATACGTGGAATAATAGGAAAATGTTGCAAAACCTTACGAGGCACATCCATTAATTTCATCTCCCGGTTGTATCTTGGTTCACCACAAATAGGACACTGTCGTGCAGATGCATGATCCCCACGAAATAAGTTGCAATCATTGACACATGCATGGATTTTAACGTAATCGAGACCTCCAAGAGATATCAAGAAACGCCTTGCTTGCTCCCTTCTAGTTGGTAATTTATTTCCATTTGGAAGCATTTGTGACAATAACCTCATATAATTTACAAATAGAGCTAACAAACTGCGAATATTGTCTAGAAGCATTTATAAATTAATATCAAATGATACATACTTCAATAATGCATTCAAGCTAGCATTACTCCATCCATTAATGGTTTGTAAGTTCAGTATCTCGAGAGATGCAAGTAGAAGGGAGTATGTGCAACCTTCGTACAATGGTGTAATAATCCTCGTTAAGGAAATAAATGGGATTTATGGAAATTTTTTTATTCCCCCCTTATCCCTCCAGTTGGCTGGAGGGGGAGGGGAATAGAAGGAGCTATAAGCTCCTTGGTGGAGCCTTAGGAGGGAGGGGGACCATGCGTGATGACACGCCGTGAGGAAAGATCCCCCTCCCTTCCACTATTTAAACGAGGCAGAGGGGGCCGCTATGAAAATGAAAGGCGGAAGTCGTAAGAAATAGGGGACGGAAGGTTGCTACTACCTGCTGTACCGCCAGGAGGAGATGCCGTTGAATGCGTGTGGGAGTGAAGGCCTTTGCCGTGAGGAGAGACGGGAGGTGGAGGGAGTGGTCTGCTGTGACGACTGAGGGAGGGTCATCAATTTGCCACCCAAGTTATTGATGGTCTTCTGCATCCACGTGGCGTGGAAGCTTCCTAGGAGAGGAAGTTTCCAAGGGGCCCTTAAGCCCCTTTTCACCCTCTTTTGTTTTCCCCCCCTCCCGGGTTTAATCCCCCCTAAGCCCCTTGTTCCCCCCCCCCCCCGGAATTTCCCCCCTTGAGGTTCTATAAGGCCCTTGTTTCCCCCCCTGGTTTTAATCCCCATAAGGCCCTTTGTTTTTTCTTCCCCCCCCCCCCCCCCCCAAGTTTAAATCCCCCCCCTAAGCCCCCTTGTTTCCCCTCCCGGTTTTAATTTCCCCCCTAAGACCTTGTTTCTTTTCCCCCCTCTTAGCTCTTTAGACTATTCAAGTCACACCCATAGGCCTACTTTGTCCTTAGGCTACCTTGCAGACTTCCATTATCTTGCATTAATTCCTTCATTCACTTTTTAGATCTTTTTGTGCATGTGCTCTCTTAGTTGAGCTTTGTGTTCTTAGTCTTATCAAACAAGCTGGTGTCCACACACTCCCATGTCCTAAAAATCCAATTCATCATCATGGCCTCGTATGATATCCCGTAGGGGAAAAGTAGCTGTGAGAGAAAAGATAGGGAGAAAGGTAGAGGGAGTGAAAAGAAGGAGTGAAGGAGAAAGAGTGGGAAAAAGATAAAAGAAAGGGAAGGAAGGAGAATAAGTGTTTTCTACAAATAAGTGCTTTCTATTCCGTCTACCCCAAGTCAAAATCCTACAAGGGTTCCATGGTTGCAAAAACCACTCCCCCATAAACTTTTTTTGGATCCAAAAAGAGAGTGGAATTCCAGACGAAAGAGAAAAAGGCTATCTCACATTCGAACTACGATGCCGCCGAAGAAAGTCCAAGGTGTAGCTGTGGAAGGGTCAGCCCCCAGTATCCATGTGGATATCTCACCCCAAAACCAGGTTTTTTTTTTCTCTTGGCTTTAATTCGGTTTTAAGTCGATCATGCAAAGAAAATTTGTTAAGGATAGGATATATTTGTTCGAGTTATTTGTAACGAAGGAGTTTAGCTTATGAATGACAATGTATACAACTTAGCTTTCTTCAAATTGCATCAAGCATTATAAAATTACAAGCAAGATTAACCATTTACTATAGTAATATATTCCTAAGGTGTAGAAATTATATCTTGCACCATTAGTCTTATTCCTTTCGCAACAAATCATGGTAAATAGCTAAATTCATGAAAGGTTTCTTTCGATGCTCAAATTACTAGGAAGTTATATTTGCTAGTTGCACATCTTAGCAAGGAAATTGTTGTTATTTGGCATGAGTCCATCTTTAAAGAAAACGGAAGCTAAATGTTAGGAATTAACAAGTATAAAAATTAGATATACGAACTCATTTGGAAAGAAAATGTAATGGGGGATTGCTGGATGACACTCTACTAACACTTTTCCGTTGCTATTTGAGGACTTGGGACTAATAAAGTGTATATACACCAATTTCACAGCTAGGCCTTTTTGTTCCAAGAAGTATTGTCGCTCTTTGTATCACCTTGGCATTATGCTATGTGCCAAATTAAATAGTATTGATTGGGAAAGTAAATTGTCACAAGGATAGTAAAACCGTGACAAGACGATTAATATTACCTTCCAAAAGATAACTGAAACAATCTAAACATAGAAACATTCATACCCTAAACACTTGAGTACTTTCCTTACCGTAGGGACAATAAATTCATAAAGATAAGAAACTAGGGTTTGTCCCTAAGGTTCTTACATGAAGAAACCCTAGGCCTGACATACGTCAGCTTAAAGAATCTAAACAAATTATTCCATCGCAGGACTTGCGCAACATGTATGAAATCATTTAGTCTTGTGATTGATTCACAAGGAGAAAAGGGAAAAACCCTCATCAAGGACGGCAGATCCTTACGCAAGTTATCTTGCAAAAAGATGTATTTTTTAGATATCCTTCTAAATAAGGAAAGTTGTAAACCGGAAACTAGCATATCTAAAGCACTTTAAGGTTAACCAGGTTGGGTATGCCTAACACCGGAATGAAAAAGGATCTTGCCAATTTACAAGACACCTTGGGAACGAGTGCTGATACACTCAAAAAGGAAAGAACACCTCCTTAGTAGTTTGCCATACAACTGGGTTGAGTAATGGAAATGTTTGTGCTTGCTAGAGATTTTAGGGCTCTATTTGAACTATGAATTACAAATTAAATGAGTACCTATACTTTAGGTCAAAAGGCCTGAAGGGAGAGGTAGCTTCAGTTACCCCCGACTGCCTGTCTGACCCTAACCAAGGGGGGTTGTTGACCGTGCCAGGAACGTGGACCGAACCCGCCGGGAGAGGTCTTTCTGTTAAGCTCTACTTGGAGTAGGAGGACGCTTGGGTGCCTGGGGGGCTCTGGCTGTAAATCCCTCGCCTTCCAGGTCCTGCACAAGAGGCTAACGTGACTCGGGATTGGATCTCGAGGCCCGCATACTAGTTGATGGGCGGAAGCTTGGAATAGTGATCCCTGGAGATTACTGGTTAGCCTTCGGGCAGATTATGGACAAGCCTACGGGCGGAACTCCTTGTATTTCAAAGATAAAATGATGAAATGTTAAAAGAACTTGCTTGATGTTGTTTTTCTATGTCACGTGATAAGATTACGTGAAGGAACCAATGCTTAACAAGGTTAATTAAAGAAGCTGATTGTTATAAGTCAAATTAATGTGTTAGATAATTACATAACTAAAACAAACCGAGAAAAGGGCGGAGGATGGGCCATGGGTCCGTCCTACGGTTGGGTGGTCCCGGTTAGCCGGGAACGTTTCTCAAAAATCTCGAAGAACAGCGGAATGATTATCATCATCAAAAAGAATAACGAGAACGATGACCTAGAGTTACGTCTTACCCGATTTACGCTATTTTAGGGGAACGGAATGGGACTATGTCTTATGGCAGAGAGGTTGAGCTTTGCATCCCTCTCATTTTCCATTCTCCTTGAACCAAGTGCAGCGTGAATCCGCTTCGGACCTGGCGTTTCTGCGTAAAGTAGTTCGCTCGGGTCTGACGCTAGTTGTTGTTAGCTAATGACCCATTAGGAAAACCCTAATTCTGGTCGATCCTAAGTGGGAACGGCCAGGATACTTCCGTTATGTGGCAGACGCGGGAAGAACTAGATCACAAAACCCGTAACATTCCATCGGAGTGCCGGGCGAAGCTTTCTAGACATCCTTTCTGATGGACTGCTAAGACGTGTCCTGGATGATACTAGGGGACACGTTACAAGTTGGTATCAGAGCCGACCAACAACGGAATTGTTTTTATGAGATCTCAATAAAATAAAGTAAAGAAATTGTTGCTGTCCAAACATTTCCTCATCTTCAATGCTGTCTTGTAGAACTATGAAGCGTGGAACAAGTTTTTGGTGTTTCGGGTTATGTTTATGACTGCAATGCATTCTCCGCTTTATAGACAAAGAATTGGGATGATGAACATCCTGGAGCAGATCTATAATCCATCACCTTTATACATAGAACGAAGATGGACAGGGTCTTCAGGAATCTACTACATAGCTGCCCACCGGTTTGCTTATCTACAGACCAACCTAAAGAGGATCAAGTGGTTGGAAGACTTGAAAGTCGTGAAGCTGTTCATTTTTGTGGAAGCTCATGTAAATTCAACTTTACATATTCAAGGTCGGAGGGTTGAAATGAACTCATATGTATATGAGGAAGTAACCCGTGTAATCCTAGCCGATAGGATTAAAGTGTTGGGCCGCCATGAGAAGTATGGATTCCAACGAAAAGGATATCCTGAACTTCCAATGAATTATCGATTCCTAAAGATCCATGACCCAAAACCCTACTATTACATAGTTCCTGTAGACAAATGCAATACAACGTTGTTCTCCCCAAACTGAATGTAATGATTGGATTATCATCACATGAGACGTTGTATAAGGCTACACCCATGTAAATATAAATAAAGACTTCTTTTATCAATATCTGGCTGTGCATCAGAGTTGTTAAAAAGTTAAGTAGCTTCATTATTTACGAGATAGCTGAACTAAAGATAAGCTAACATCAATTATCATATAATAACGTTAAGAAAACTTTTATCCAGGCACAACCCCAGGTACAGGTTCCAAATTCGCCCCCTACATCAAGTACTGCTATAACCCAGGAGAAGAAGTTCCTCCTCAAGCAGATAAAGCCACACGAGTTTGACGGGAGAGGCAGATTCGTCCAGTTTGATGCTGAAATTTGGATTGAATCTATGGAGGATTACTTTGAAGCAGCTGGTACTGCACCTACCAATCAGGCCATGCTCGCCAAGTTAAAACTCACCGGCGAAGCCAGACTTTGGTGGAAACAATGGTGCAGGGATCAAGGGACTTCAGAGGGGTCCGTTACCTGGGAGAAGTTAAAGAAAGTCGTGGAGGGGAGATATTTTCCACCTGCATATCGTACACAGAAAATGAATGAGTTCTACGAGCTGAAACAGCTAGGACTCACTCTTGATGCATACTACTCTAAATTCGTCTCACTTTTAAAGTATGCGCCACAGATGGACATGACGCAGCAGGTGCCCAAATTTTGTGCGGGCTTAAATCCACCCGTAAATACCCATCTCGAATCTATGCGTCCATCAAATCTTCAGGATGCACTCATTCGAGCGGCACCTATAATTCAGGAGGTGCAAGCTAGACCAAGGGGTAACAAAACTTGGTCCTATAGTGACCTGAACAGAGGAGCATTCAGACCTCAAATGAAGAGAGTTCAAGGTCACAATCCGGGACAAAGGAAGAAAGCAAGGACAAATAACATCAACAACTTTGTTCCTACTCAAAGTAATGGCCGAAACCTCCGATGTTTCCACTGCAACGAACCCGGTCACTTCAAGAGGCAATGTCCCAAGCTCAGCGGAGGACATCGTCAAACACCTTTCCAAGGTGCAGGCCGCGGTCAAGGAGCTGCCACCCGTGGAAGAGGAAGAACCCCTTGCATTGCCAATAGGCAAAGATGCAAAGAAGAAGAAGAGAAGATCCGACTATGGAAGCAGAATTCGAAAGAGCGACAGTCCATGCCGCTTTACACAAGAAAGGGCCGAATCGCCAGTTCTCGATGATTCAGACACCGTCAGACTATCAAGGTAAAGGTTTCAAAACCTTGATTGATTGTGGCAGTACACATTCTTTTATCTCACCAGCATGTGCAAAAAGATTAGGAATAGCCACAGTAGAAGCACCTACCCTGCTTGTGGAATTGGCAAACGGTCGCGAGGTAACTTGTACCAGGCAAACTGCTAAGGTGGAATTCTTTCTAGGAGGAAAGAAAATCTCAGTCAAATTCAGAGTCATGAATTTAGGTATCCATGAGTGTCTACTCGGGATGGATTGGCTTAAGCCTAATGACGCCCACATCCACTATGGAAAGGGTCAAGTTTCCTTTCAAAACTCTGAAAGGGAATTTGTCACAACTCAAGGTGAGGCAAGAGTGCCAAGAATCCAATTAGCCAAAGTATCTCGGATCATAAAAGGAGTCAGAAAAGGATTACCCGTTTACTTGATCAAACTCAACAAGTTAGATCAAAAGCAAGAGTCTTATGAAGGACCTTTTTGGCTAAAGGAATACGCTGACGTATTCCCTTAGGAATTGATTGAACTTCCGCCTCCAAGAGAAGTAGATCATGAAATTAGGCTAGTGCCTGGAGCTGCACCAATTGCAAAGAGACCTTATAGAATGTCCATACCTGAAGCAATTGAGTTGAAGGAACAGCTCAAGCAACTATTGGATCAGGGTTACATCCGGCCTAGCAACTCACCGTGGGGAGCTCCAGTACTATTCCAGAAAATGAAAGATGGGACACTTCGACTATGTATTGATTACTGAGGGTTGAATCAATCAACAGTCAAGAACAAGTATCCTATTCCTAGAATAGATGAGCTTCTTGATCGTCTTCAAGGTGCAAAGATCTTCTCCAAGATTGATCTCAGGTTAGGTTACTATCAGATAAGGATCAAGGAAGAAGATATTCCAAAAACGGCCTTCAATACAAGATATGGGCACTTTGAGTTCTTGGTTATGTCATTCGGGCTTACAAATGCACCTGCCACCTTCAATAGATTAATGCAAGATATCTTTAGACCATATCTTGATGATTTCGTGCTTGTCTTCTTCGATGACACTTTAGTCTATTCCAAACAGAAAGAAGATCATGAACCTCAACTTCGAATTGTCCTTGAGACAATGAGGTCCCATAAGCTGTATGCAAAATTGAAGAAGTGTGCATTCTTCAAGCGTCAGATTGAATATATGGGATTCATAGTATCATTAGAAGGAATATCAGTAGACCCAGCCAAAGTCAGAGATGTGCTTGAATGGCCAATACCAGTATCCGTCAAAGAAATACATAGCTTTCTTGGATTGACAGGATGGTATAGGGTCTTTATCAAAAACTATGCTTTGATTGCAGCACCTCTTACAGACTTACTAAAGAAGCAGACTTCCATTACATGGTCAACTTCCGAACAAAATAGCTTCGACAAACTGAAGCAAAGTTTGGTATCAGCACCCATTCTAAAACTTCCTGACCTCAATAAAGAGTTCGAGGTAGTAACTGATGCTAGCATTCTTGCCTTGGGATGTGTACTTATGCAGCAAGGTCATCCAGTAGCATACACTTCAAGGAAATTGAAGAGTCATGAAAAGAATTATGCCACGCATGATCTCGAATTATTAGCTGTCATCCATGCTCTAAAGCTTTGGAGACACTACCTGTTGGGTAACAAGTTTACTCTAGTAACCGATCATAAGAGTCTCAAATGGATTTTTACCCAGAACGAGCTCAACATGAGGCAACGTCGGTGGATTGAAGTATTGGAGGAATATGATTTCGAAATCAAGTACCGACGAGGAAAGGAGAATGTAGTTGCTGATGCACTTAGTCGCAAGGCATTCCTAAATTCCCTAATCTTGCAGAATCCATCAACGGCCAGATCTCTGGCTAGAAAGGTATCTATGCCAAACAACCTTATACTTGAACTAGCTAGAGAGGAAGCATACCATGATTTGGCCTACCAAACAATGATAAAGGAAATATCTACCAAGGAGCAGAATCAGAAGTTGCAAGCTAAGTATCAGGAATTTTCCATTGATAATGGACTTGTCTACTACAGAACAAGGCTATGTATACCAACAAGCCAGTCACTTAAGCAGAAGATATTATGGGAAGCTCATGATTCTCCTTTCGCAGGACATCTTGGCTATGCAAAAACTCTTAATGCAGTTAGGAAGAGCTACCATTGGGAGAGGCTTAAAGGTGACGTTCTCAAGTATGTCACTGAGTGTTTGTCTTGCCAACGTATCAAAGCCGAACATGTCATGATGCTAGGGAAACTGCAACCGCTTGACATTCCCCAAATGAAATGGGAATTCATCAGTATGGATTTTGTTATGGGCTTACCTCAAATCCAAGGAGGATACAATTCCATTATGGTTGTGGTTGACATGCTTACCAAGGTTGCACACCTGATTCCAGTAAAGACAAACTATAAAGCCTTCGAAATTGCAAGATTGTTTACCAAGGAGATATTCAAGCTACATGGGTTACCTAGAAGAATCATTAGTGATCAAGATTCTCTCTTCACATCACACTTCTGGAGAGCTATCTTTGAAGCTATTGGGACTCAACTCTGTTTTAGCACCGCCTACCATCCCCAAACAGATGGCCAAATAGAGCGAGTAAATCAAATCATTGAGGATATGCTTAGGGCATACTGCTGTCGAGAGCCGAAGAGGTGGATTCAATACTTGCCATTAGTTGAATTTGCCTACAATGCTTCTTACCAGCAGAGCATTCAAATGACCCCTTTCCAGGCATTGTATGGTCATGATTGTCGAAGTCCCCTAAACTTTTCTGATCCAACCCTAAGAGTTGAAGCTTCAAGACAAATGTTGGAGGACATGGATGATCAAAAAAGGTCAATAAAACAAGACATACAAGCAGCCAAGGATAGACAAAAGGCATATACAGATTTGAAACGTCAAGAAAGAGTCTTCGAAGAAGGAGACATGATCTTCATTCGGGTACGCCCTAAAAAGAGTTCTCTATCCCTAGGAGAATGCAAGAAGCTAAGTCCAAGGTATTGTGGGCTGTATAAAATCTTCAAATGCCTAGGACCCAATGCTTATAGATTGCAACTCCCTGAGAACCTAAAGGTTCACAATGTATTCCATATCAGCCTATTGAAAAAATATGTACCCAATCCTAATCATGTACTTGATGACCAACAAATTGTAATGCCTAGTCAAGGAGTCCTTGAACTAATGCCAGAAAGGATCTTAGATGTTAGGGAAAGACAGTTAAGATCTAGAACCTTAAGAGAATGCCTCGTCCAGTGGAAAGATTATTCCGAAGATGATGCCACCTGGGTAGATGAAGGCACTCTCAACCATCAATATCCCCAATTTATCTCGAGATGAGGACATCTTGATTCCTCCAAGGGGGAGAGAATGTAATATTCCGCGTTAAGGAAATAAATGGGATTTATGGAAATTTTTTTATTCCCCCCTTATCCCTCCAGCCGACTGACGAGCTAGAGGGGGAGGGGAATAGAAGGAGCTATAAAAGCTCCTTGGTGGAGCCTTAGGAGGGAGGGGAACCATGCGTGATGACACGCCGTGAGGAAAGATCCCCCTCCCTTCCACTATTTAAACGAGGTAGGAGGGGGCCGCTGTGAAAATGAAAGGCGGAAGTCGTAAGAAATAGGGGACGGAAGGTTGCTGCCGCCTGCTGTACCGCCAAGAGGAGATGCCGTTGAATGCGTGTGGAAGTGAAGGCCTTTTCCGTGAGGAGAGACGGGAGGTGGAGGAAGTGGTCTGCCGTGACGATTGAGGGAGGGTCATCAATTCGCCGCCCAAGTCATTGATGGTCTTCTGCTTCCACGTGGCGTGGAAGCTTCCTGGGAGAGGAAGCTTCCAAGGGGCCCTTAAGCCCCTTTTAACCCTCTTTTGTTTTCCCCCCCTCCCGGGTTTAATCCCCCCTAAGCCCCTTGTTTCCCCCCCCCCCCGGAATTTCCCCCCTTGAGGTTCCATAAGGCCCTTGTTTCCCCCCCCTGGTTTTAATCCCCATAAGGCCCTTGTTTTCTTTTCCCCCCCCGGGTTTAAATCCCCCCCCTAAGCCTCCTTGTTTCCCCTCCTGGTTTTAATTTCCCCCCTAAGCCCTTGTTTCTTTTCCCCCCTCTTAGCTCTTTAGACTATTCAAGTCACACCCATAGGCCTACTTTGTCCTTAGGCTACCTTGCAGACTTCCATTCTCTTGCATTAATTCCTTCATTCACTTTTTAGATCTTCTTGTGCATGTGCTCTCTTAGTTGAGCTTTGTGTTCTTAGTTTTATCAAACAAGCAAGTGTCCACACACTCCCATGTCCTAAAAATCCAATTCATCATCATGGCCTCGTATGATATCCCATAGGGGAAAAGTAGCCGTGAGAGAAAAGATAGGGAGGAAGGTAGAGGGAGTGAAAAGAAGGAGTGAAGGAGAAAGAGTGGGAAAAAGATAAAAGAAAGGGAAGGAAGGAGAATAAGTGTTTTCTACGAATAAGTGCTTTCTATTCCGTCTACCCCAATTCAAAATCCTACAAGGGTTCCGTGGTTGCAAAAACCACACTCCCCCATAAACTCTTTTTGGATCCAAAAAGACGGTGGAATTCGAGACGAAAGAGAAAAAGGCTATCTCACATTCGAACTACGATGCCGCCGAAGAAAGTCTAAGGTGTACCTACGGAAGGGTCAGCCCCCAGTATCCATGTGGATATCTCACCCCAAAACCAGGTTTTTTTTTCTCTTGGCTTTAATTCGGTTTTAAACCGATCATGCAAAGAAAAATTGTTAAGGATAGGATATATTTGTTCGAGTTATTTGTAACGAAGGAGTTTAGCTTATGAATGACAATGTATACAACTTAGCTTTCTTCAAATTGCATCAAGCATTATAAAATTACAAGCAAGATTAACCATTTACTATAGTAATATATTCCTAAGGTGTAGAAATTATATCTTGCACCATTAGTCTTATTCCTTTTGCAACAAATCATGGTAAATGGCTAAATTCATGAAAGGTTTCTTTCGATGCTCAAATTACTAGGAAGTTATATTTGCTAGTTGCACATCTTAGCAAGGAAATTGTTGTTATTTGGCATGAGTTCATCTTTAAAGAAAACAGAAGTTAAATGCTAGGAATTAACAAGCATAAAAATTGAATATATGAACTCATTTGGAAAGAAAATGTAATGGGGGATTGCTGGATGACACTCTACTAACACTTTTCCCTTGCTATTTGAGGACTTGGGACTAATAAAGTGTGTATACACCAATTTCACAGCTAGGCCTTTTTGTTCCAAGAAGTATTGTCGCTCTTTGTATCACCTTGGCATTATGCTATATGCCAAATTAAACTGTATTGATTAGGAAAGTAAATTGTCACAAGGATAGTAAAACCGTGACAAGACGATTAATATTACCTTCCAAAAGATAACTGAACCAATCTAAACATAGAAACATTCATATCCTAAACACTTGACTACTTTCCTTACCGTAGGGACAATAAATTCATAAAGATAAGAAACTAGGGTTTGTCCCTAAGGTTCTTAAATTAAGAAACCCTAGGCCTGACATACGTCAGCTTAAAGAATCTAAACAAATTATTCCATCGCAGGACTTGCGCAACATGTATGAAATCATTTAGTCTTGTGATTGATTCACAAGGAGAAAAGGGAAAAACCCTCATCAAGGACGGCAGATCCTTACGCAAGTTATCTTGCAAAAAGACGTATTTTTTAGATATCCTTCTAAATAAGGAAAGTTGTAAACCGGAAACTAGCATATCTAAAGCACTTTAAGTTTAACCAGGTTGGGTATGCCTAACACCGGAATGAAAAAGGATCTTGCCAATTTACAAGACACCTTGGGAACGAGTGCTGATACACTCAAAAAGGAAAGAACACCTCCTTAGCAGTTTGCCATACAACTGGGTTGATTAATGGAAATGTTTGTTCTTGCTAGAGATTTTAGGGCTCTGTTTGAATTATGAATTACAAATTAAATGAGTACCTATACTTCAGGTTAAAAGGCGTGAAGGGAGAGGCAGCTTCAGTTACCCCCGACTGCCTGTCTGACCCTAACCAAGGGGGTTGTTGACCGCACCGGGAACGTGGACCGAACCCGCAGCGAGAGATCTCTCCGTTAAGCTCTACTTGGAGTAGGAGGACACTTGGGTGCCAGGGGGGGCTCTGGCTGTAAATCCCTCGCCTTCCAGGTCCTGCACAAGAGGCTAACGTGACTCGGGATTGGATCTCGAGGCCCGCATACTAGTTGATGGGCGGAAGCTTGGAATAGTGATCCCTGGAGATTACTGGTTAGCCTTCGGGCAGATTATGGACAAGCCTATGGGCGGAACTCCTTGTATTTCAAAGATAAAATGATGAAATGTTAAAAGAACTTGCTTGATGTTGTTTTTCTATGTAACGTGATAAGATTACGTGAAGGAAGTAGTGCTTAACAAGGTTAATTAAAGAAGCTAATTGTTATATGTCAAATTAATGTGTTAGATAATTACATAAGTAAAACAAACCGAGGAAAGTGCGGAGGATGGGCCATGGGTCCGTCTTGCGGTTGGGTGGTCCCGGTTAGCCGGAAACTTTTCTCAAAAATCTCGAAGAACAGCGGAATGATCATCATCATCAAAAAGAATAAGGAGAACGATGACCTAGAGTTACGTCTTACCCGATTTACGCTGTTTTAGGGAAACGAAATGGGACTATGTCTTATGGCAGAGAGGTTGAGCTTTGCATCCCTCTCGTTTCCCATTCTCCTTGAACCAAGTGCAGCGTGAATCCGCTTCGGACCTGGCGTTTCTGCGTAAATTAGTTCGCTCGGGTCTGACGCTAGTTGCTGTTAGCTAATGACCCATTAGGAAAACCCTAATTTCGATCGATCCTAAGTGGGAACGGCTAGGATACTTCCGCTACGTGGCAGACGCGGGAAGAACTAGATCGCAAAACCCGTAACATTCCATGGGAGTGCCGGGCGGAGCTTTCTAGACATCCTTTCCGTTGGACTGCTAAGACATGTCCTGGATGATACTAGGGGATACGTTACAAATGGAGTTTTCGATGCTATGTATAGTAGATCATCTGTAACTCTACTGGCGCCTTCCCCCGAACCTCATGGAAAAATAAACCGTGCACCATGTTGTCCAAAATCTCTTCCTCTAAAACTTGATGGGGCATTTGAAGAGGGGTATTATCGTCGTCATGAGTCTCTACTCTTCTTGAGGGCTCTACCTCCTCGCGTCGACGCTTCGTAGCCTCTCAAAGCCCCGGAGGAACCATTTGAGGATGTGGTACCACATCCTCCTCAATAAAAAAAAGGAGGTTTTGTTTAATGGTAAAGATGCAACATAGACCAATAAATACTGGGTCTTTTTCTTGGTCCCACTCTCCGTACATGTTGAGGTGGGACATTGTGATTCGACGTGCTTGAAAAAAACATCCTCGACAAAGATCACACATACATTTGATTTTTTGTGGTAGCGAAGCATCTTAATTGTGAAGATGCAATGTCTCCTCCTCACTGGAGGATGCACTCTTTGTTGACTCAACATGTCCCATACTAGTAGAAGATGATGACATAATTACACCTGAATCATAAGGACATATAGGATTTCATTTGTCATATATATCATATTTCTTAAATATTTTAATACTTACAACACGGAGACAAACATTTTGATATTGAAAGACTAGGAAAGTCACGTTGATCCAAAAACAACCATAAGCTAGCATTTTAATAAGTTTAATTGTAATCGCGTCTATCAACATGTGTAATATCTTTTATCTGCGCATATAGAGGCACAATTACATGAACTTATAGATGTGCTACGTGAATATAATTTTTTTTAAAAAAAAATTGTGGCTTTCTTTTCAAACCAGTGCTTTTCTGTGTTTTTTGCGCGTTTTTTGCAGTTCGAGCTCGACATCACTAATCATGTCTATCTATCACTTCATGAAGACAAGGAGGGAAGGAAATAAGAGTAAAAAGAGGAGGAAGGAAGATCTGAGAGTAAAGAACAAGAGCCAAACAGCAAGGAAGAGAAGAAGAATCAAGCAACCTACCAAGGGAAGGGAGGAGGAGGACAAGGAGCTTGCCACCTAGCTGCCACCCATCGGAATAAGCAAAGAAGGTAAGTTCTTCTTCTCTGTCTCTTCTTTGCTTTCTCTTTGTTTATTTTTCTCTCTCTCTCTCTCTTTATATGCTTCAAATAATCTATGGAGACTTCGCGCCATTTTTTATAATAATTTTTGAAAATATGGTCTGACTTTGCATGTCTATAGGCGCATCTGGTTGACAGTGTAAACGCATTTTTAGACGCGTTTATAGACATGCTGTCAGCATAACTAATTAGAGTTAAGGTCTGAGTTTTTTTGTTTGTCTAGTATTATGTTTTCGTATTTGTTGGTGCGTCTAGAATGGAGAGTAGACACGGGTATAGACGCTCTAACAAACGCGAAATAGAACTGCATCTTTCAAAGCTTCATGATTTTGTAGTAATGGATTTTTGCTTGTGTAGATGGGAATCATGGATCTTCCAGCACTAATCCTGATTTGGAATGCATGAACAACACGTTAGCGGAGTTTTCTAGAGGTGTTAGTAGTTTTTTTGGAGGTTTTCTGAACAAGGAGCAATTCGTGGGAGAGATGGCAAGTTATTTTGGTCGCCCTCCCACTGCAGAGGAGGTTTTTAGTGTCATGTCAGGGACACCTATCATATCTTTGCCTAGCACTGCCACACAAACACCAAACCTTGGCACACCAAACCTTGGTACACCTCTAATAGGTACTCCACACACTATGCATACACACAAATCACCTCATGCACAGGGATATGCTAAAGTACATGGATCAACTAAAGCACATGCATCTACAAAAGCACGTGCATCGAGTGAGGTAGAGGGTAGTGCCCATCAAGGGAGGAGGGAGAGTTGTGTGGGAGGACGAGAAGGTCGAGGGCTTTGTGGGGGTTGCCTAGGAGGTGACTCTCGATCACCCTCACTGGGAATGAGAGAGGTGAGCCTCCACAAATGTACTACTCTGTCATAGATGTTGGTGGTATCTTGCATAACCCTCAAGGGAGGCAAGTAATAGCCTACTTGAGGAGTATCGTGCATGTCACATACAAAGATTGTATGATTCCCTTCAAGCACCAAAAAAGTGGTTTGTGGCAAGAGGTGCTAAGGGTAGTAAATAGAAGGCACCCTAATCCCGAGAATTCATGATTCTTAGATGATTGGGGACAGTCAAAGGTGAGAGACGCACTTCATAATAAGAGGTCTCACCTTATGAAGCGTGCCAAGGAGTCACTGCGGAGACAAGATCAAGGGTGCCGTAGATATGGCCAACCACCCAATTGCCACCACAGGGAGTGGAAAGAGGCCAAGAAGAAAGTAGCAGAGAAAAGGACAAGTCGCCAGCATGCAGAGGCGGGACATATCCAAATGGCAACCATGGGATCAATTCATTATGTAATTTGTTTCAATTCATTATGTAGTGTGTTCTAATATATTGTATGTTAAAAACATTTTGTAGTATCATATCGTTGGTAGGATGCCTACTCCTAGAGAGGTAGGCTACCATCGAGGTCATAACTGAGCGTCCACTTGGCAGCATTTCTACGAGGAGGGACTAATCACGGAGGAGCAATACAATCGTGCCATGAGGATTCCACAACCAGAAGATGTATGTTTTATTTTTTACATGAAAAGTATAGATAACTCTAATTTATTGTTTGTAATGGTATTTATATATCTTAATCCTTTGTGTAGCCGAACCCTGATGCAGTCGAGGATAGCGAAGGGGAGACTAGCAATAGCGATGGTGGCACCGGCACTGGTGGTGGTAGTGACAATGATGCCTCTTCTGAGGAGATGTAGAGGAGCCTTATGCATGCATGCCTCCCCTTGGCCTTATAGTTTTTGTTTTTGATATGTATTACTTTTAGCTAGTGCTTGCAACCATGACCATGCTTGAGGTCACAAGCACTAGAACTCATCATGTAAAAACGTTTCATCTTGATATATGAAATTTCTTGTTCTACATTGTTTTGTTTTCAATACAAAAATCTTCGAAATATGTAAAAATATTTCAACACAGTATGCTAATCATCTGTTATTATCAATATATGGGCTTTGCCTCTCCACATTCTTTTGCTTTCAGTATAATAATCTTTCTCTATTTTCCCTAAGCATATAATTTGATGGGGGGAAAAAAACCAAAGAGCATGTGGCTTGCAAAGCCACATGCTCTCTGTTTTTTTTTCATACTCTGTTTTGCGCATCTATCTACGCGTCTAAATTGCAGGAAAAATGTGCATCTATAATCGTGAAAAATTTACAAAGTACACATCTTTTTAGATGCACAGTTATATGCCTCTATAGACGTAGAATTTGAATATATCTACCTTTTTATAAATATGATTATATATTTACCGAGTATGTGAATAGGCACATCTATATTTGTGTCTGTTTTCGTGTCTATATATGCATGTAGTTTTCACTATAAGAGGGCTTGTAGACGCAAAATTTTAGATGCGCTAGTAGACGCATTAAGAAACACACCCGACATTTTTAAACACAATTCAAATATTCTGTCTACAAGCAGGTCTATGGATTCTTTTTGTTGTAGTGATTTTCTAAAGACGTCCAATTATCAGGGCTAAAATCCCATGATTGGCATAAGATATGTCAGGTTTGTACTACGAATGGATTCTAAGTGGCCTATGTATTTTGCTATTTGGAGTGTAGTCGTTGTTCATAATGCTTTCTCATTTGTGGCAGTTTGTACTACCGACCAGGATCACAGGATACCTTACTCCAAAAATACGTAGCGCGATTTACAAGTTGTCAACTTTAGTGCAATCACCACAATAGAAACGAGTCATAGACGTGCATGTTAGACGCGCAAAGTCAGACACGTCTATCTTTGAGTCTATATGCGCATGTAAAACAACATGTAAATAGACGCGAATTTTGCGTCTATATATCCACGTAGATAGATGTTACAACTATATATATCATCTCTCACTTGACTTGGGTCTCACCTATATATACTAACTCTACATCAATATGAATAATTCTTTGGGAGCATCTCTTGTGTATCTCTCTCGTACTCTCTCTCTCTCTCAACATGGTATCAGAGCTATGGATGTGTAGCAACAACAAGGAAGATAAGTTGTTTCATTGTTTATACTTGATTGAATTCTTTGCACAAGTGATGATTTGATACATGAACTTGTTCAAATTATAAGTATTAGTTAATTTTGTCTTTAATTAGAAGTATTGGTCCAGTTGTGTAGCTCTCGTCATGCTCTCGAATCCTGTCAAAATCGCTTGTCAATCGGAGTTTTGGATCAAAAGTTATGACAGTTCAGGATTCAAGACAGCAATTCTGCTCGAATCTGCGATTCTTTATTTAAAACTGTATTTCTAATTACAGTTTGTTAATCCCCAATTATAGTTTATTAGTCACTCGTCTTGGTTAATGATGTTGATTACGATAAGCAAATATCTTGCTATTTTTAGTGATGTTTTATTATCGTTCACGTTCTTTGCTCGACCGAAATAACACTTTTCTTATATGCGTCATCTCATCTTGCACGTTACGCCTCTCTATTTCGGGCTTTCTTTTTAGTCACTCAATACTTTTCGTCGTTCTTACGTGCATATCCCTATTTTGATTGTCATGCGTCTCAACTACGCTCGTCTTGATCATGGTTTGTAGATTCTGCGATCTCATCTTATTTGTTTTCTCTCGACATACAGGCATGGCCAATTGCGTAATTGTTAACGGATATCCATCTGGCCAACGTTCGGTTCCCTTCTTCCAAGGACAAGGCTTTTGTAGAAACCGCAACATGTCGTTGTTTCTTGCTGGACCAAGAAACCAAACATCCATTTACAAAGAAACAATTCCCACTTGTAGATCGCATGGATAAGTGTGAACTTGCCCAATAACACAATATTAGTGAGTTTGGGAATGTCCCAATTCCCATTTTTTGAATACTAAAAAGGTGGCACCCGGATAACATGCCCATAAGTTTCTCAAAATCATATGATGTGACCTATCATTGGAAAGCGCTTGAAAAATGGAATCTATTGAGCTATAGAGTGCTCAATTTGGAGTTATAGTGTTCAAGTTATGACAAATCCAAAGATTTGACCACGTGTCCCAAACTTATGGGAAATTTCCATATTCCCCAACATGGTGATCAATCAGCGTCTGTATATCCAATAAGGTCAAGAGAAGTTGAAGAAGATAAAGAAGAATCCTCTCAACGACGATAAATAAGACCAAATTCCTTAGTACCCTTGAGGTACTTAAGAATACATTTTGCAGTACTCCAATGAATAGTGGAAGGGGAAGAAAGATACTGTCCCAAAAAATTAGCTGCAAATAAAATATATGGTCTTGTGTTTAAACCAATAAATTGAAGACAACCAACAAGATTAGCAAAAGGTTGATGAATGGATGATTCTTCATTGCGTGTTGTAGATGTACCCTTGGTAGAGCTTGAAAGAATGGGAGTGTTGGCAGAGTGCACATTTATCAACCCAAACTTCTTAACAATATCATTAATAAACTTTGTCTGGCGAAGAAGAAGAATGCCTTGTTGTCGGTGTTGTTGAACTTGAATACCCAAACAAGAATGTATCTCACCAAGATCCACCATTTCAAATGCAGTCGATAAAAGCTTCTTCATAGCATCCAAGAAAGCAATATTATTTGACACAAGAATAGTATCATCAACATATAGAGCAAGAATAATAAAATATTTGTCCTCCCTTTTGATGTAAAGATTTGGGTTAGCAAAACATGCAACAAAACCTTTAGATGTGAGGAACTGATCAATCTTAATATACCAAGCATGAGAGGCTTGCTTCAATCCATATAATGCACGATGAAGCTGGCATACAAGATGCTCCTTTCCTGCAATCATAAAACCTTCAGGTTGCTCCATATAGATTTCTTCTTCAAGATCTCCATTGAGAAAAGCCGTTTTAACATCCATTTGGTGAATTTCTAGATCAAATAGTGTTGCAAAAGCCAAAATCATATGAATAGTTGTGGAGCGCACAACGGGAGAAAATGTTTCTTGATAATCTACTCCTGCAATCTATGAGTAACCTTTTGCAACAAGTCATGCTTTGAACTTATCAAACGAGCCATCAGCTTTGGTCTTGGTTTTCTAAACCCATTTACATTTGATAGGAACACGATTTGGGGGGAGTTCAGTAAGAATCCATGTACCTTTGGAGATTAAAGAATCGTACTCAGCTTGCATAGCTTCTCGCCATTGATCCCTTTGAGATGAATTGATAGCTTCCATATACGATATTGGATCCTCTTGGACAGACATAGCATCATCAAAGACATCATATTCAATAGAATAGAATCCATGCTCTATCTCAATAGGAAGATTGACATAGATCTCCAAATTTTCATCAATCTTGTTTGGAGGTGAAGGAGGTTTATGATCATCAGAATTAGTATTCATTATCATTATGTTCGACATGAAGTCAAGAAAGGTTCCATTATGGTGGAGCATTGTCTCAGTGATCAAATGGTTGCAGACATCTTCACAAAAGCTCTTAGTGAAGCTCGCTTTAGCTCATTAAGACATGCACTTGGTATTATTCCAAGTTCTTGTCTCACTGATTGAGGCATTTATCATTGTATTCAAGAAAACTTTATAGTAAATTATTTTTGTATCGTAGGTATGTGTAGGGGCTCGGGTTTTTCCCTTGTTCTCCCCAAGGGTTTTTTCACTCGCAGCCAGAGACCTTTCTTTGAGTGGGGATGTTACAACTATATATATAATCTCTCACTTGACTTGGGTCTTACCTATATATACTAACTCTACATCAATATGAATCATTCTTTGGGAGCATGTCTTGTGTATCTCTCTCGTACTCTCTCTCTCTCAACAATAGACACGAATATAGATGCGTTTTTAGACGCGTAATTATTAAACCACATGAAACTAGACTTAATATAATTTAAAAAACAGAATTAATAATTATTTTGGCATTGCTCTCTAATGAATGGCAGTTCCTCCAGTTGACAAGCCTGATATAAGTAATTAGCAACAAGCGACACAAACCTTATTATACAATTAATATCAAGCATTGCATGTATCTCATAATTTCTCTGCTTGAAGAAGATAAAAAATACTTCCTTTTTATTATGGAAAATTCAATTTAGCTTTAAATTTTACTATTGATTCTTGAGTATACACATGTGCGTATGATATTTTCCATAGAATTAAGAATACACATTGAATCATTAAGCGAATTAACTATGTTACAGTGAATGATCCATCTCATCTTCAATGAGATCAGCCCTTGCTAAACTATCTACTTCTAGGTCTATGTTACCAAGAGAAAACGAAAAAAATAAGTCTATCCCACTATCAGAAAAGTTGCTATATTGCTCAATAACTTAATCATCATCAACCACATTATTGTCCTCTTCTGCGTTTCCTTGAACATCCTCGCGAGGTTCATCTTGTACTATATCATGCATATCATCCATTATGGTGTCATCATGCACATCATCATTAATTTTTGGATTGTCATATGCTATCTCCATGTCGGTCATATTACCATATATTGGTTTTGAACGATTAGATATAGGGATGACATACCACCATTAGTTTTGTTTACCATTTGATGATACACAACCTATATTTGAAAAACAAAAGCAAGAAACTTAAATACTTATTATATTGTGCATATGTATCACATGTATACATATAAAAAAATTAGCTTTTACATATATACCTGCTCGCATTGTTGAGGTAGTACTAATGTGTCATTCTTGTTTTGGTGAAATTTTGTAGAGTCAATGATTACAAAACCACTTGGATGACATGTGATTATACAATGCTCACCATTTGTTACCACTTCTTTAAACCACTTCACATCCAGTACATGTATAAAGAAACGTCTGAAGTCAAGCTTTAGAATATCTTGGATCAAGCCACAATAACCTTCCATGGTACCATTGGCATCCTCGAAGTGAGCAAGGACACCACAATCTTGGGTATTTCTCTTTTTATCTATACGTTGAGTTCGAAGATGTTTATCCTCACACCAAATAGCATTGAATAATGTGCACTTGTAGTAAAAGATTAAGATCAAACATGTCAATTTATTATATAAATTATAACTAGAAACAGATTAATTGATAGTATGTCTCACCTTTGATAAGAAACCTCATGCGTATTCCCACTCTTCTTGAGATATATTAATTTCCTCCTCTTTTTCCATTCTCTCCATTTCCTCATGTAACCAATCTATATCAATATGACGTGGGAGCGCATTTAGATGATCTGGAAATGAGACATTACGTCCATATCTGCTGCGAAATGCTTGTCTTTCGCTTTTTCTTCTTGCCCTTGCTTCATTATATAGTGTCACCCATTTGCTTATTACATCACTATTGAGCACACAAAAACTATTTAACTTACGAAGTTCTTCTTTTGTTAGCACTTTACTCATTCCTTTTCCTTGAGGTATTATAGAGGTCATCCTCAAGTCTTCATCGTCTTTCCATAGTCGTGGTTGAGAGGGGTCCACTTCAACAATATATTCAAAGATATAAATAAGGGATGATTGCACTAACCAACCCTCAGCCATGCTTCCCTCATGCCGTGCTTTTTGCCTTACAAAATATTTCAAGGTTTTCATGAAGTGCTCAAGAAAAAACATCCACCTTGCATGAATTGTCCCACGAAGTGCGATCTCATCAATCAAATGTACAAGTAAATGTAATTGAGTAGTCAAAATGGAGTGAGGAAAAATTTCCTCCACCAAACAAACCACCTCAATAGATAATACTCGAGCATCTTGCAATGTGTTTGGACTAATTTCCTTCGAGCTCATGTATCTGTTAGGATGTATTTTACAATTGTTTATTTTTGTGTAGAAATTCAAAGAGGTTCACTACATGATGTATGCGATATATAATGAGAAAATACAATGTATACATACCTCATAAGCTCTCCCATCTTGTAAATGATATCACGTACATCTTTGGATACACAATGGGATATGCTAGTAGGAAGTACAAACTGAATGTAAATAATATTCATAGATCAAATGATTAGTTGAGGAAAAATTCATTATACCCCAACGTTTACACATAGTTACTCCACTAATTACTATATTCATGGTTCGAGATACCCTTACTTTAATCATTTTGTGCCAATCGTGGGACTTCAAACCAGATAGTTTCTCCACACCTCTTTTCTTTTTCTTTATGAAGGATCCCTTGAGACATCTCATGTATCTTGTGAATGTTCGAAAGCTACATATATGTTCCTTCACTATTTTTTGCTCGTTTCTTTGACAGCATCCAAGGTGCATGGGGTAGCTCAATCTTTCCTCTAGGTCCAATGCATGGCCAAGCTTGTCTCATGCGACCAATGTTACATAAATCCTCCCTTACATTGACTGAATCACCAGCCCCTATCAAGTGATCCCATAATGTAGATACACCATTTTTTAATATGTGCATGGGGCCCAACAGGTGATAGATCTTGAGTTCAGTCCAATACGAAAGATGAAAAAATATAGAGAACCTAACAAATAAAAAATATATTATGTAAATAATTCATCATGCTAAATACTTTAAAGTCAATCGCGAGAAATATACTTCTTATCGACTCATGCCGAGTGGAGGGTGGCTATCGGTATTACTCCATCTCTCCTTTCAATCTCGAATGGTTAGAGATTGTGGAGTCATTCCATTAGTAGGGAGAACATATTTGGGATGGTCAATAGGAAGAAATCGATGATGATTGTCATAGATAACATTCTTTAAACATGTCGGCCTAGAGGAAAAGTAGAGAGGGACCACAAATAGGACATGCATGATATCGTGATGTGGTTAAACCTGAACAAACAAGTGAATTAATAACATGCAATTGATTCAAGTCTTAAATTTTAAATATAGAGTTAAATACATGTACCTGAACACTCTCCATATATATCGTGGAAAGTCATGCATGATCCACAACAACATGGCCTTCAAAGTGAAATCTCTAGAGGATGCAGATGCACTTGTATCTTCCACCTCATACCTTCCCATAACATTTCTAATTTTTCAATCAAAGGCTCTAAGTAAATTTCCATGTTTTTTACCTTGTGCATTCTAGGAATTAGAAGGGACAACATTACATGTCCCTTTTCAATTGCCATGGATGGAGGAATATTATAGTTCACCAATACCACTGGCCATACATTGTATGATGTGATTTTGATGCCAAATGGATTAATTCCATCCATACCTAAACCAAATCTCAAATTTCTTGGCTCTTCTTTGAAAACGGGCCACAAATTGTCTATATGTGTCCATGCCAGTGTGTTTGCAGGGATCCTCCATTTTCCATCACTAGAATGATGACTAGCATGCCATGACATGAGCTTTCCAATAGACTTACACTTGAACATAAGTTGAATACGTGGAATAATCGGAAAATGTCGCAAAACCTTACGAGGCACATCCATTGACTTCATCTCCACTTCGTATCTTGATTCACCACAAACATGACAGTCTTGTGCGAACTCATGAATCCCACGAAATAAGACACAATCATTGACACATGCATGGATCTTGACATAATCAAGGCCTCCCAGAGATGTCAAGTAATGTCTTGCTTGCTCTCTCTTAGTTGGCAATTTGTTTCCTTTTGAAAGCATTTGTGATAATAACCTACATATATTTTTAATAGTGAGTTAAAAAACCACCAACATATATTTGTGTCTGATTTCAAAATAGAACAATTAATATTATAATTCATAAGCCGAACTGAATTGATACCTACTTCAATAATGCATTCAAACTGACATTACTCCATCCATAAATTGTTTGCAAGCTAAGTATCTCGAGGGATGCATGAAGAACAGAGTACGTACAACCTTCATACAATGGAGTAGATGACACTACGTACGACCATGTTGTCCAAAATCTCATCCTCTACAACTTGATGGGGCATTTCATGAGGGCTACTATCATGGTCATCAGTCTCCACTCTTCTTGAAGACTATGCCTCCTCCCGTCGACATTTTGCAGCCTCTAGACACCTGGGAGGAAGCGTCTGAGGATTTGGCACCGCATCCTGTACAACCAAAAAAGGGAGTTACATGTACGTTGATATATATTTCAAACATAGACTAAAAATCTTAGTGTTAAAAAAAATAAATACCAGTGATTTTTCTCCGTTCCATTCTCCATACATGCTGAGGTGTGACATTGCAACTCGACCTGCTAAAAAAATACACCCTCGACAACGATCACACATGCATTTAATTTTTCATCGTACCCATGCATCTCGATTATGAAGACGTAATGTTTCATCCTCACTTGAGGATGTGCTCGTTGACTCATTAGCATGCACCGCACTAGGTGATGACAACGACATGATTAAACCTAATTCATGACAACATCAAATTTGTTATTAATATGTTTACATAAAAACTTCAAGGCGTATTAATTATCCTAAGATCTCAATTTTAAATAAACAAAACTTATCATAAATACATAAAAACTTATGATAAGAACTTACTATCAAAACTTATCTTAAATACAAAAACTTATGATAAAAACGCAAAAGTGCTAAATGAGTGTCTATGCCTGCGTCTATCTGCGCGTCTATTTTTTCGTTTATCTACACGTCTAAATATGCATCTATTAGTGCGTTTACGTAAACTTAGACGTGCATATACACGCAAAAATAGGCGCAAATGTCAAAATTCAAAAGATACAAGCAATTTTTTTTCAAACTGCGCATTTCCTACATTTTTTTGCGTTTTGGAGCTCGAGTTCAGTCGACATGCAGTCTACCTCCACTACTCTCTTCATGACTCATCTCCTCATGACTCACCTCTTCTTTCACTTCAAAGAGACAAGAAGGGAAAGAAGACAACTAAAGAGAAGAAAGCCAAGGAGAGAAAGAAAAAGAGAACAAAAGAGAGCAAGAAGAACAAGAGACAAAGAGAGGAGACAACAAGTAGCAAGCATGAAGGGAGAACAACTCACCAAGGAGAGGAAGAAGGGGAAGGAAGTAGCGCCACCACCCATCCACACTAAAGACCCAAGGTGAGTCCTCTCTCTCTCTCTCTCTCTCTCTCTCTCTCTCTCTCTCTCTCTTTCTGTATTAGGATCTTTCTTTCTATGATTGAAGTTTTAATATCTCAAATAAATCATTCTGGTTGTCGGCTTGAGAGTGACCGACTTAGCGCGTTTGATAGCACGTGTAGATTCTAGAGGAGACGCAGATATAGACGCACAGCTGTGTTTGCTATTATCATGTCTGTAGTCGCGTCTCTAAGCACGTCTATTTTACATCTCAAACACGAAAATACACGCTCTCTATGCTCAGAAGCTTTGACTTCAGGGAAGCGTATAAGAGCACGTCCATTCGACACAAATATACACGCGCTGGAGCCCCGAGAGGAACACCAAGGAAAAGGGAATTCTCTTGCAAGAAAATCTATCTCGTAACATCAACAAGCTTGTTTATCATGTTTCATATGATCACAATGAAGAAAAGAACACCAGGCACAACAAATCTTCATGCAGCATCATGTAGATCTCCCACGGTTTTAATAGAATCAACCATATTCTTCAATATCTTCACAAAATCCATCAATAGAACAAAGAAAGCAAAGGAATACACCATCTTTGAATGGAAATACATCACATAGTATTCATCTTCAATATCTTCATAGTCTTCTCTCTCAATCTCTCATATACAATCACTCTGTTTGAGTAGAATTGGCTATCTTTGACTCTCTCTCTATCTCACTCCATCAATAATACATCATATCCTCACTAAAATCTCTCAAAATCACTCTCAATAATCACTCTTAGGTCGTGGATACCCCTCCCAAGAGGTATGTCTGATATGAAGGGTCACCAGAGCCACTACAGTGTCTCTTCACAGCTCACTACTGTCACTTCACTCTAGTCTTTTCTTGAGTCTTCAGCAGCTACTTCTTTCACTTCTTTCAGCTCTTTTGCACTTGTATTCACCTCTTTCCAAGGCTAGAAAACTTTCCCAAAGTCACATATACATTCCATAGAACACTTACAGAAGCATACAGAACAGTCTACAGAACAGTACCAGAACAGCTACAGTACAGAACAGAACAGAAGCAGAACAGTCTACAGAAGGTTACAGAAGGTTATCAAAACCTCATAACTCACTCTCAAACCATTTCAAACTCTCACAAACCATTCACTAAGCTTTCACAATATCTCATTCTTCATCAATCAATACTTCATCCCTCCTTACAGAAGACAATCAGAACAAAACAGACCAAAACAGAACAAAACAGAAGGTATACAGAACCATTCAGAACCTATCAGAACATCACAGAACCATCAAAAAACATCATGAACTTCCAAGACACAATCAATATCATCTAAAACACTCTCAAACCACTTCCAAATCAATCAATCATCCCATAAAATCAACCATTCAGCTCTCCAAAACAACAAAAATCAGCCAAAAAACAAGTCATTTCAACACTCAACATATCCCCACACTTAATAAGGAAGCGTCCTCGCGACCCAGGAAAAAGGGAATACAAGTTCATTTAAAATCTCAACTTTGATCTTCAATATCTTTTCACAAAGAATCCATCGACCACGACCCCAACTTATAACCTGTTTCTGATATAAAAAATATAAAGAAAGGAAAACTCTTTATACATTAACACCTCTTATCAAACTAAAAATCACCACAAATTTGTAAAGGATATAAGAGTTTGCTTCTTCTTCTTCAGCATCAGCTTCAACTCTCCAACCACGACCCCAACTCTACAAATCTCCAAAATATAGCTCGTACACGAAATCCAATAGGAAACCACCACGTTCGTTTGACATAAAGGAACTCACAACACAAACACTAATACACAACACAACCATCTGAATGACTTCTTCAAAAAGAGAGGTGTTCATTAAAAGCTTCCACCATACATTGGAAAGGCATCAATGAAGATGATCCCTCTTAAAAGACTGATGTTGTCGGAATCGATCCATAGATAAGGATTCATCTACAAAGTTTTTAGGAGGATTTTGAAAAAATTGGAGACAGCACATCCTTTCCAACAGGACCAAGTATCTGCTAGGCAAACAGAGGGCATGAAAATACAGTATCTCCAGCTGCTGGGAATCAATGCTAACATTGACATTCATGCACAACTTTGGAATAGACTTTGAATCAGTATGAGAGTGCCTATGCATTTACGCCAGGTACCAAGCAAAGTGAGCAGTTAATCTCACTGAGGGATCTGCAGACTGTGAATATTGTTGGGCAAAATGAACATAGTTTTGATAAGCTTGACTGGAAGCTGTCCATTCTCCTGTAATTACTGGCCAATTAATCTGCGGTCCTGTAAGGCAATCATCCGAACTCCATCCCCGTCTTCTGGAAATCTGATTATCAAAACCGTCACAGTAACTAAGCAACTGAGGTAGTTGAGATATGGAAGTGTTAGGAGAGGGTAGTGGAATAAGGGAAAGTGGATGAAGGGAAGGATAGGAAAAATCATAAAAGGAAGAAAAGGTTAAAGAAGGAGTGGCAGAAATTTGGAAGGAATCACTAAGGAAAGGTGTTAACTGATAAATAGGAAATGTGGAGGGTACATTAATGAGGGGTGAAGAACAGGGTGGAGAAGGGGAAAATACCCTATCCTCAATAAAGGAACAGTAAGTGAAAATAGGAATTTGAGGGAAAGATGAAGGTTGGAAAAGAAGGGGTAAAATAATGGTGGAATTAGATTGACAAAGGGGAAAATATATATAATAGCGGTGATCCATTTGTTGGTAATAGAGGAGGGTAGGAACAGAAGGTCCTAAAAGAGATCGTCTATGATAGGCATCAAAGAAGGTAGCATCAAATGGATTATGTTTGGAAAGATAGGTTAAGAGATCCATCCTCAGTTGGTTAGTACTCTGGGCAAAGGTAGGAGCTGTGTTTTGTCTTTGATTTAGGACCACCGAATCAATCATGCAATGCCACGAATTATCCTGACAATGAGCTACTTTGGAGGAATAACTCTGGAACATATCAGCTATGCGCAATTCCAAATGATTGACATATAAAACAGCCTGTAAGACCACATCCCCCACATACCATGCCATATCTACCTCATCTGGGATTAACAAATCTCCTCGGAGATACATGTATGACATCAACATGGTATCTGGCGTGACAGAATCTTCAAAGACCATTCTGACTACCTCTGTCAACAACTCAGCAGACCAAGCCCCACTCCAACCATCCTCTGGAAAAGGTAAATCCATTGTGGAAAGCTTCATATAGAAAACCAACTTCTGTAAGTGGTAGTGGACAAAGAAAGAATGGTCTGGTAAGACATATTCCTGAAACTGCTCAAAGGTAGACCATAACAAGTCCATTCTGGACTGCAATCTCTCCACTTTATCTTGGAATAGAGGGCACAAAGTAGCCTGTCTCTGTAGGGCAGCCAAGTCCTGCTGTGAAAGAGAAGGAATCAATGGAACAGGAGGGCTTGGAGGAACAGAGCGGGACTTTGCAAGCTGATCTTGCAACTGCTGGATTTGGGAAGCTTGGTTGGCCACTGTGTCATTAGCCATCTGTAAAGTTGAAAGCTTGTCATCTAAAAGAACTTGGAATTCTTTCGCTTCGCTGGACATCCTCTCCTTCTCTGCTGAAAGGCTAGTAACCTCGGATTGAACCTCGAGTAACTGGGTCTTCAATGAAGAAATCTCATCGCTTTGGGTGGCAACCAGTTGGGTTTGCTGTTCCATTTGCTTAAATAAATCTGCTAGGGTATCCTTAGCAGAAGCTAACTCAGATGTTGCCTTATGCAACTGGTCTTTGGACTGCATGAGCTCTTCATAGAAAGATGCATACAGCTGTTGAACACAGGCTGTCACTGACAACTCAATGGAACTTTGAATATCCTTGCAGAGGAAAGGAATGGCATCTCCTAAGACGAGACTGTTCAGGGAAGGAACTGAGATCTCCAAGGATCCTTCTCGATGTGCTCTGAACAGGTTATTGCAAGTGAGATACCCAGGGATGTCACTGCAAGAAGTAGCAGGGATAGGTACTGAGGGAAGTACAGCAGGGGCTTTATCCGCTACCCTCTTCAAGCGTTTGCGTTGTATGACCAAGGGAGGCGGAGAATCATCATCCTCAATGTCAATGGGTGCTGACTCTTCTGAAGGTGGAGGAGGAGGTACTGGATTTGATGGAGGAGGTGGAGGTACAGTCTTCTGTAAACCTGAATAGGTCAAGAAGGCAGACAAATATGATCCGTATGTAACATTGGTAACATTACCCTTGGTGACTTTAACAAAATGTTGATCCATTTTAGTAAGGAGGTAAGTGCTCCAATGAATAGCAACTCCTTTCAGCACCATCCTGGAAGCTGTGAAAAGCTCTTTGGACAAATAGTGGGATGGCGTTTTGGCAGGCATAAACCTGTCCTGAAGGAACTGACACATCGTCTTCCATACGGGATTAGTAATCATAGAAAAAGAAACTACTGAAGAGTTTATCACCTTCTTAACATCAAGGACTTCCCTTGTCTGCTTTTGCAAGAGCTTTAGAATCTCTTCATTAGAGAAGAGCTGACGAGTGGTCACAAAAGGTTCTCCTTTGAAGGGTAAAGACAGAGCCTTCCCTAAGCCTCGAGATGTCAACGTCATAGACATTCCTTGGACTACGCCTGTCTTCTTGCTGTAAGAGGCCAGGAACTCATCACATAACGACGGATCCTCCGGAAGCAATGGAAAAGGAGTGGCCACAAAAGCAGCAAGTCCTGCCTTCGTAAGAGGCTCAAAAGTAAGTAGGGAAGAGTAATCCCTACTAACTAATGGGACGTACTGGATAGGGGGAGGAGCATGAGAAGGCGCCATTCAGATGGTTACACACACACCACAAACACAGACAATCAAGGAGAATGCCTGCAAAGCAACAGAAAAAAACCAAGGATAAGAGAATTACCAATAAAACGTGACACGACCAACTAACCCCAAGCAAACCACATCCTAGAAAAAATTTGACATGACCTTGAGACAAATGCGACCGAAAGCTTCATGCGATGCATAAGACAAACACCCTGAACCCCGTATCAGGCAATAAAAGAAAAAATTGCATACCGTACCGGTAACCGTAACTAAATCAGGAAACCAAAACAATACCATATCTGACACATATCAAAACCATATCTGTGATAAACCAAGACTGGACCAGGAAAAATAACGTTAATGACTGCGCATACCCATCCCACGAAACGCTGCATTAAAAAGGGGAATTAAGTGCAGTGAGGGGGGGAATTAATTTAATGAAGGGTTGATTTTAATCATTTATTAAAAAGGGTGAATTTTTATTAGGTGATAAACCTTAGCAAGAAAACGGCGGTTCCTTATTAGTTATTTAATTACCAATTATTAGGTTAAGCGGTGCAATTATTCGATTCCCGGACTTCGATTCTCGACTGGGTCTCTAAATGCAATTCATTGATTATAAATTAAAGTGATGTGGAGCGCTTTTTTGCCAGCGCGTGCTCATGTGACGGCTGGTTTATGTTAATTAAAAATTTAAAATGCCTCTTTAGCGTACGTAGCGCGTGCTAAGTGAACGGTTGGTTAATTTTAATTTAAAAAGTATGTGTGTTTAGCGCGAATGCGCGTGGAAACTGTGGGTGAATTAAAGGGTTCATTTTAACAATTAATTTGTGATTAAGGGGGAAATGAAAAATAAATAAAGCACATAAAATAAATACCTGGAAGTGGTGTGGATGTAATGTAGGAATGCGCACGGAAGAGTCCACCAAAAGAAGTGAATCCAGGAAAGGAAAAGTAAAGACCACTGATGAAACAACAATGACAACACCTTAGCGGATGTGTGGATTTGATTGTGGTTGGTTTTTGATTTTTTGTTATTTTTATTTTTATTAGTTGTTAGTAGTTTTTTATGTATTTATTATTATTATTATTAGTTTTTTTTTGGGTGTTAAATTGTGATTATTTATGGTGGAATAAAGGGAAAATGATGAAGGGAGGTGAGGGAAATTTTTGAGAATTTTTTAAGAATTTTTAAAGAATTTTTTACTATTTTGAAATGAATTTTCTACATTTATTGGCAATTTGGAGGTGAAATTAGGAAATATTGAATTTTCAAAAATTATAGGGTAGGCAATTTCCAGCGGACAAACTCCCAAAAATTTGCAAAAGGCAAAATGAATTTTTTGAAATTTTTCTGAATTTTTTTAAGGGAAAAATTAATGTAGTGATTAATTAAATCACCTAAATCACATTAATCAGATAAGTCAGTGAGGCATAAGTCAGTTAAGTGTGGTTAGTGGGGGTAAGTCATGTTAGTCTACCGAAGTCAAGTCAAGTTAGTCAAGGTTGCTTAGGTTAGTCAACTAGGCTAGGTTAGTCAACTAAGTTAGGTTAGTCAACTAGGCTAAGTTAACTAGGTAGGGGTTAGTCAACTAAGTTAGGTTAGTCAACTAAGCTAAGTTAGTCAACTAGGCTAAGTTGGGGTTAAGTTAACTAGGTTAACTTGGGGTAGTTTAACTAGGTTAACTATGGTTAATGAAAACTAACCTAGCTAGGGTTAAGTTAGGGTTAGGGGTGGGGGTTAGATTAGTTAACCTAACTCAGATTAAGTTAGGGTTAGGTTAACTTAATTAGGGGTTAGTTTAACTAAATTAGGGGTTAGTTAATTAAATTAAAGGTTAGTTAACTAACCTAATGAGGGTTAGAGAGGGGGAGGAGGAGGAGGTGGTGGGGTCGGCGACAGAGGAGGTGGAGGTGGGCAGGCGACTTCCGGTGGCTCATGGGGCGGCGCGACGGCGTCCAGGCGGTGGCGTGGCGGCTCATCGACGGTGGAGGGCGACGACGTGAGGGCTCCAGGCGGCAGTGGCGGAGGAGGGAGAGAAAGACGGGGGGTCGAAACGCTGGGGGGAGGAGGGAGAAGGGGAAGGAAGTAGCGCCACCACCCATCCACACTAAAGACCCAAGGTGAGTCCTCTCTCTCTCTCTCTCTCTCTCTCTCTCTCTCTCTCTCTCTCTCTCTTCTGTATTAGGATCTTTCTTTCTATGATTGAAGTTTTAATATCTCAAATAAATCATTCTGGTTGTCGGCTTGAGAGTGACCGACTTAGCGCGTTTGATAGCACGTGTAGATTCTAGAGGAGACGCAGATATAGATGCACAGCTGTGTTTGCTATTATCACGTCTGTAGTCGCGTCTCTAAGCACGTCTATTTTACATCTCAAACACGAAAATACACGCTCTCTATGCTCAGAAGCTTTGACTTCAGGGAAGCGTATAAGAGCACGTCTATTCGACACAAATATACACGCGCTGGAGCCCCGAGAGGAACACCAAGGAAAAGGGAATTCTCTTGCAAGAAAATCTATCTCGTAACATCAACAAGCTTGTTTATCACGTTTCATATGATCACAATGAAGAAAAGAACACCAGGCACAACAAATCTTCATGCAGCATCATGTAGATCTCCCACGGTTTTAATAGAATCAACCATATTCTTCAATATCTTCACAAAATCCATCAATAGAACAAAGAAAGCAAAGGAATACACCATCTTTGAATGGAAATACATCACATAGTATTCATCTTCAATATCTTAAGAGTCTTCTCTCTCAATCTCTCATATACAATCACTCTGTTTGAGTAGAATTGGCTATCTCTGACTCTCTCTCTATCTCACTCCATCAATAATACATCATATCCTCACTACAATCTCTCAAAATCACTCTCAATAATCAATCTTAGGTCGTGGATACCCCTCCCAAGAGGTATGTCTGATATGAAGGGTCACCAGAGCCACTACAGTGTCTCTTCACAGCTCACTACTGTCACTTCACTCTAGTCTTCTCTTGAGTCTTCAGCAGCTACTTCTTCCACTTCTTTCAGCTCTTTTGCACTTGTATTAACCTCTTTCCAAGGCTAGAAAACTTTCCCAAAGTCACATATACATTCCATAGAACACTTACAGAAGCATACAGAACAGTCTACAGAACAGTACCAGAACAGCTACAGTACAGAACAGAACAGAAGCAGAACAGTCTACAGAAGGTTACAGAAGGTTATCAAAACCTCATAACTCACTCTCAAACCATTTCAAACTCTCACAAACCATTCACTAAGCTTTCACAATATCTCATTCTTCATCAATCAATACTTCATCCCTCCTTACAGAAGACAATCAGAACAAAACAGACCAAAACAGAACAAAACAGAAGGTATACAGAACCATTCAGAACCTATCAGAACATCACAGAACCATCAACAAACATCATGAACTTCCAAGACACAATCAATATCATCTAAAACACTCTCAAACCACTTCCAAATCAATCAATTATCCCATAAAATCAACCATTCAGCTCTCCAAAACAACAAAAATCAGCCAAAAAACAAGTCATTTCAACACTCAACACGCGCTCTGCTCAGAAGCTTTGACTTCATGGAAGCATCTAAGAGCATGTCTATCCTGCATCTCAGACGCAAGAATACACGCGCTCTGCTTAGAAGGTTTGACTTCAGGGAAGCGTTTGAGAGCGCGTCTATTCTACATCTCTTATGCGAATATACACGTACTAGCTCAGATTTAAAAAAAAAGTTTTTATTTCTGGAATTGTACAAACATGTTACACCATAGTAAAGTTTACACAATATTGCAGTTTAGCAAATTTGTTTTATTCCTGTGTTTTGTTTGTAGATGTCACATCCTGGTTCATCTAGCAATGACCTAGATTTGGAGCGCATGAATGATACATTGGTCTTGTTCAGTAGAGGGATCAATGATTTTTTTGGAGGTTTTCCTAGTAAGGAAGACTTCATGGGGGAGATGACTAGACACCTTGGCCGCTCTCCCACAGCAGACGAGGCGTTCAGTGTGATGTCTGGAATGCCTCTGACGTCTTTGCATGGCACTGCTTCCCAAACACCAAATGTCTAAACTCCAATTGTAGGTGCTCCATGTGTAGCGCCTGTATATGCATCGGCTGAAGCACAAACGTCAGCTGACGCACATGCATTTGTGGAAGCACATGCATCTAGCAAGGCAGAGGGTAATCGACAGAGAGGGAGGAGGGAGAGTCGAGGGGGAGGATGAGGCTTGTGTGACGGTGGCCTAGGAGGTGGCGAGTGATCACTCTCACCAGAAGATCACGTAGAGGAGCCAGTACGCTAGTACTATAGAGTTATAGATACTGGTGGCATCTTCCATGATGATGAAGGAAGGGATGTAATGGCGTACATGAGGAGCGTCGTGCATGCGACATATAAAGATTGTTTCGTTTACTTCAAGAATAAAAAAAGCCACTTGTGGCAAGAGGTGTTGGGAGCAGTCCACACCACAACAGAAATGAGGTATAGACGCACATGCTAGACGCACAAAGTTGGGCGCGTCTAACATTGCGTCTATATGCGCGTGTAAAAGAGCGTGTAAATAGACACAAATTCTGCGTCTATATATACGTGCAGATAGATGCGAATATAGACGCATTTTCAGATGCGAAATTATTTAACCACTTGAAATTGGACTTAATATAATTAAAAAACCAGAGTTAATAATTATTTTTGCATTGCTCTCTAATGAGTTGCAGTTCCTCTAGTTGATAAGCTTGATATAAGTAATTAGAGGCAAGCAACACAAACCTTATTATACAATTAGTAGCAAGCATTGCATGTATCTCGTAATTTCTCTACTTGAAGAAGATAAAAAATACTTCCTTTTTATTATGGAAAATTCAATTTAGCTTTGAACTTGACTATTGATTCTTGAATATACACATGTGCGTATGATATTTTTCATAGAAAAAAGAATACACATTGAATCATTAAGTGAATTAAGTATGTTATAGTGAATGATCCATCTCATCTTCAATGAGATCATCCCTTGCTAAACTATCTACTTCTAGGTCTATGTTACCAAGAGGTAACGAAATAAATAAGTCTATCCCACTATCAGATGTGTTGCTATATTGCTCAATAACTTCATCATCATCAACCACATTATTGTCCTCTTCTGTGTTTCCTTGAACATCCTCACGAGGTTCATCTTGTACTACATCACACATATCATCCATTATGGTGTCATCATGTACATCATCATTAATTGTTAGATTGTCATCAGCTATCTCTATGTCGCTAATATTACCATATATTGGTTTTGAACGATTAGATATAGGGATGACATACCACCATCGGTTATTGTTTACCATTGGATGATACACAACCCGTATTTGAAAAACAAAAGCAAGAAACTTAAATACTTGTTATATTGTGTATATGTATCACATGTATACATATAAAAAATTTAGCTTTTACATATATACCTACTTGCATTGTTGAGGTAGTACTAATGTGTCATTCTTGTTTTGGTGAAATTTTATAGACTCAATGATTACAAAATCACTTGGATGACGTCAGATTGTGCAATGCTCACCATTTGTTACCACTTCTTTAAAGAATCGTCTGAATTCAAGCTTCAGAATATCTTGGATCAAGCCACAATAACCTTCCATGGTACCGTTGGTATCCTCGAAGTGAGCAAGGACACCAAAATCTTGGATATTTCTCTTTTCATCTATACGTTGAGTTCGAAGATGTTTACCCTCACACCAAATAGCATTGAATAATGTGCACTAGTAGTAAAAGATTAATATCAAACAAGTAAATTTATAATATAAATTATAACTAGAAAAAAAAATTGATAGTATGTCTCACCTTTAATAAGAAACCTCATGCGTATTCCCAATCTTCTTGAGATATATTAATTTCCTCCTCTTTTTCCATTCTCTCCATTTCCTCATGTAACCAATCTATATCAATATGACGTGGGAGCGCATTTAGATGATCTAGAAATGAGACATTACGTCCATATCTATTGTGAAATGCTTGTCTTTCGCTTTTTCTTCTTGCCCTTGCTTCATTATATAGTGTCACCCATTTGCTCATTACATCACTATTGAGCATACAAAAACTATTTAACTTACGAAGTTCTTCTTTTGTTAGCACTTTACTCATTCCTTTTCCTTGAGGTATTATAGAGGTCATCCTCAAGTCTTCATCGTCTTTCCATAGTCGTGGTTGAGAGGGGTCCACTTCAGCAAGATATTCAGAGATATAAACAAGGGATGATTGTACTAACCAACCCTCATTCATGCTTCTCTCAGGTCGTGCTTTTTGCCTCACAAAATCTTTCAAGGTTTTTATGAAGCGCTTAAGAAAAAACATCCACCGTGCATGAACTTTCCCACAAAGTGCGATCTCATCAATCAAATGTATGAGTAAATGTAATTGAGTAGTCAAAATGGAGCGAGGAAAAAATTTCCTCCACCAAACAAACCACCTCAACAGATAATACTCGAGCATCTTGCAATGTATTTGGATCAATTTCCTTCGAGCCTAAGTATTTGTCAGGATGTATTTTACAATTGTTTATTTTTGTGTAGAATTTCAAAGAGGTTCACTACATGATGTATGCAACATATAATAAAAAAATACAATGTATACACACCTCACAAGCTCTCCCATCTTGTAAATGATATCACGTATATCTTTGGATACACAATGGGATATGCTAGTAGGAAGTACGAACTGAATGTAAATAATATTCATAGACCAAATGATTAGTTGAAAAAATTTTCATTATACCCCGAAGTTTACACATAGTTACTCCACTAATTACTATATTCATGGTTATAGATACCCTTACTTTAATCATTTTATGCCAATTGTGGGACTTTAAACCAGATAGTTTCTCCACACCTCTTTTCTTTTTCTTTATGAAGGCTCCCTTGAGACATCTCATACATCCTGTGGGTGTTCAAAAGCTACATATCTGTTCCTTCACTATTTTTTCCTCGTTCTTTGACAGCATCCAAGATGCATGGGGTAGCTCAATCTTTCCTTTGGGTCTGATGCAAGGCCAGGGTCATCTCATACGACCAATGTTACGTAAATCCTCCCTTACATTGACTGAATCACGAGCCCATATCAAGTGATCCCATAATGTAGATACAACCTTTTGAATATGTGCACGAGGTCCAATAGGTGATTGATCTTGAGTTCAGTCCCATACGAAAGACGAAAAAATATAGAGAACATAACAAGCAAACAATATATTATGTAAACAGTTCATCATGCTAAATACTTTAAAGTCAATTGAGAGAAATATACTTCTTACCATGCCAAGTGTAGGGTGGCTGTCGGCATTAATCCATCTCTCCTTCCAATCTCGAATGGTTAGAGATTGTGGAGTCATTCCATTAGTAAGGAGAACATATTTGGGATGGTCAGTAGGAAGAAATCGATGATGATTGTCATAGATAACCTTCTTTAAATGTGCCGGCCTATAGGAAACTAGAGAGGGACTGCAAATAGGACATGCATGATATCCTGATGTGGTTAAACTTGAACAAACAAGTGAATTAATAACATGCAATTGATTAAAGTCTTGAATTTCAAATATAGAGTTATATACATGTACCTGAATACTCTCCATATCTTGGAAAGTCATGCATGGTCCACAACAACATGGCCTTCAAAGTGAAATCTCTAGAGGATACAGATGCGCTTGTATCTTGCACCTCAATACCTTCCCATTATATTTCTAACTCTTCAATCAAAGGCTCTAAGTACATGTCCATATTTTTTACCTTGTGCTTTCTAGGAATCAGAAGGGACAACATCACATGTCCCTTTTTAATTGCCATGGATGGAGGAATATTATAGTTTACCAATACCACTGGCCATACATTGTATGATGTGCTTATGATGTCAAATGGATTGATTCCATCTATACCTAAACCAAATCTCAAATTTCTTGGCTCTTCTTTGAAAACGGGCCACAAATTGTCTATATGTTTCCATGCCAGTGTGTCTGCAGGGATCCTCCATTTTCGATCACTTGAACGATGACTAGCATGCCATGACATGAGCTTTCGAATAGACTTACACTTGAACATAAGTTGAATACGTGGAACAATCGGAAAATGTCACAAAACCTTACCAAGCACATTCATTGACTTCATCTCCACTTCCACTATGTAATATTTTTGTTAAAAATATTATAAAGGCCATGTGAAGTCTCGGGAAAATGACAAGGTTGCATTGTGGTTTGGGACGGGTTAGTCTAATCTAATACACTCTCCATGGAGCCCAAACGAGACATAGCTTAACGAAACCACGTATTTCTCATAAGAACCTCCTCTTGGGAGTAGGATAAGGGATAAATATTGGATTTAATGCAAATTCTTTTATTACCTTCACCCAGCCGAAGCGTGGCTGAGAGAAGGGGATGGTGCTAAAATGGGAGAGTGTAGAGGTGGAGGGGAGGGATCACATGCAGGATCCACGTGGGAGAGGGAGGCCCTACCCCCCTCTTCCCATAAATACCTCCTCTTCTAAAGACGACAAAGGGAAGAAAGGGTGATACTGATAAACCATGAGGGAGAGTAGAAGACTGCGACAACTGCCGCCATGTGGAGGACGAATTGCTGTGCCGCGCCGACGGTAACGTGTGTGGAGGAAAGAGGGGGGAGTAACGGGATGCCTTGCTGTGCCATGGAGGGAAGGGGGAGGAGAAGTCGTTGTGCTGTAGGAGGTTTATGCCGAGCTATTGAGGAAGAAAGGGCCGTCGTGGAGCACCGCTGGGCTGTGTACGCCACCACACGGCAATGCCATTGCCGTCAAATCCACCACCTAGACCAGCTCTGCTAGCGCTGCAATCCTTATCCCCGCCGACTCCCTGACAATCATTCGTCATTCTCCCATTTCGTGTTTTTTTAATTCATTTTCTTCTTCTTTGACCACGTGCCTTTAGGGAGGAAAACAGAAGCTTCCTAAGTTTTGGAAGCTTCTTAAAGAAGCAAGGCCTAAGACCTTGTACACACGGGACCATTCCGGGAGGGGGTTTAAAAGCCCTCCCTTAAAACCTATATTCCCACAGGCCTAAATCCCACAGTTTCATCGCAATAGGCTTTCCACAAATAGGCTTCAAAACCCATAAGCCATTCGTAAGCTCTTTTCCCTCAAGTACCATTCGTAAGGTCCTTTTTGCAAAAACCCCGTGCCTAAATCTATAAGTCCCTTCTGGTGTTGAAACCCCGTGTTTCACCCCCTCATATTCTTTTTTTGATACATCCCCTAAGCCCTTTTTGAACCCGCGTTCCCTTTTCCCCTTCCCCATGCTATCAGCCTTCAACCGTTACTTTTACCCCTTTTTCACCCGAGTTAAAATCCCTAAAACCTTTACTACTTCGTGCCTAAAAAAAAAAACCTACTAAAAATCCCCCTTCCTATACCTTTTACCCCAAGCCTAAAGTTCTCCCAAGGGCTTTCATAGATGGTTGAGAAGCCACACTCACACATAACCTTTTTCACCGTGATTTTATCCTATAGACCCTTTTTCTCTTAAGATTTATAAACCATTCCCTCTCCGAAGAAGCTAAAATTTTAGAGGTCTTATTATCCCTTCTCGTGGTCAACCTTTTGAACGACTCCTTGCCTCGAAAGAGAGACGGTGGAAATCTGGTGTAATATTTCCGCACACTGCGTACCGTAAATATTGACTTCCCGCACGTCGTGTAAATCCTGTGCAAGGTTATCCCCTACATCGTATTATTGGTAGCTTAATCCATACCATGCACGCTCAAAAAATGAGGCCTCCGCATTGTAAATAAGAGACTGAGGTTGAAGACCGTAAAAGCCGCGAGGGAACACCCTTTTTGAAGGGGCAATTTGGAGATTTTTAGGCAAATTTTTTTAATTATTATCCCTTCCCCCCAGCCGATGCATGGCTGGAGGAGAGGGAGTGTGGGGAGGAATGGCCAAGGAGGAGTGAGTCGGATTGCATGAGGAGGAGTCCTCCACGTGTGTGGAGGCCCTCTTTCCCCCCCCAAGGCCTATAAAAACCCCCCCCCAGGGAGTCAGGGGGGAGGGAAAGCGTGGGAGGAGGCCGCCGTGTAGAAAGTCGCCAGCCGCCACCACATTCCGCCAGACCGCCACAGCCCGCCGCCGTGCAGGAAGCCGCCAGGCCACCTCAGTCCGCCGCCATCCCCGCCCTCTTCACGACGAAAACCCCCCCCCCCCCCCCCCCCCCCCCCCCCCCCCCCCCCCCCCCGACGTTGCTGCAGGACAGAAGCTTCTTAGAAGCTTCTTAAGAAGCTTCTAAGGATTAAGGCCATAGGCCTTGATCCTACGCGACTTCGCGATTTTGAATCCGGTTAGGGAAATACCTATTCCCACGCAAGGAGAAGATAGCGATCCTCTAGCCGTCTCGAAAAGCGAGAGTAAAGGAGTCCGTAACCACCACTACAATGGCTCCGAAGAAGTTGCAAGGCGCGACCGCGGGAGGTTCATCTCCGAGCATACAAGTGGATATCTCCCCGAGCCCACAAGTCCAGGTTTTTTCGAGTTTATTCTCGCATAAAGAAATGTTTAGGCACGCTTAATTCCATAAGGAAGAATGCATTTTACGCTTATTTTTAATGCATGTGGCAGTGTTAAAAATACATTTGATAGATTATCTCTTTAAACATTAGATAAGGTTGGTGCATGTCATGGAATTGAAACGGTTGCATTTCCGGAGTTGTCCGCCTTAAAGGACTATCTGCATGTTGCTATTTTGGAACATTATCAAAGTAATGAGTCTAAACATATAGGACAAAGAAATGAAATTGATAAGTGCATTTGGTTACTAGACATGGTAGGAATAAGCATGTGCCGCATTTTGGGTAACATCTTCCTTGTAATGATTTGTGGGGAAAAGTTAACACCGATAAGATATTATCCGGAAAGAAATAGAAGAGTACGAAAATGATCTTATGAACTTGCAAGTAGCATGTAACATGGAATAAGTTAACACTAGTTTTAGTTGGTATGAACTTCATTAACTACATTGTAGCTAGGGAAAAGTTGCGTGTTGCATAGTCATCATGCAGAAATTTCATTCATCAGGAGCCGTATTTAGGAAAGGCCGCATGATTTATCAAAGCACGAGATTCTAAAGTGTAGACAACAAGGTTGTAGGCATGATTAATTGATGTAAGTCCTAGTAGGTCCTAGGAAAGTTAGTACCCAGATTATCATGCATTTTTACGATACAAGGAAAGATAGAGTCATTGTGAACCATGTGATGCGTAGAGGCGATGAATCACATGTTTACATGTATTGCGGTAGTTGCAACTATTTTTCCTCTTTTAGATCTAGTTTATTGTCTCTAGGAAGGATTCATCCTTGTCGCAAGACAAGCATAATGAATTACCCAAATCACCTAGCCACAAAGGATTTCATACGAGCATGGTTCAATCAAGACGTTAGATACCCCAAACACTAACTGGGGGTTGGCGCGCTAAGGATTCGGCCAAGTTTTCCCATTGTCGCTAAGTCAGAACCTTCAAACCCAATAGTCCTGACCATATTCCCAAAAATGTTGGGCTAATTGGATGCTCATGTAAACAATAATCTAGGATTCCTACCTTATGGACCAAGCATTCAAGACGATGAAACTCGATTTGAGTTGGACTAAACGCTGTCGATTTAGTGAAATTAAGGATGGGGGGTAAAAAGACACCCTAAACCCTCCTTCTCGTCTGAAGTTAATTCCGTGACCTGAATACGCCATTCATTAGGTGAAATGATCTCTTAGAATGGAGGCGACACTTGTGCAATAAATTGCAACGTCACTTAGCTTTGCGGTTTGATCGTAAGAAGTTTTGCCATTCCGTGGATTAAGGTTGGCAGGTTCTTGCGCCAGTTTAAACTCGCAAGGGAAAAAGGGTAGTCGTCCTTTTACTCTATCCTCATTAGGGAAACTTTGTCAAGTTAAGGGAAGCTAGGCATTTGCTTGGACGTAAATGATTAATCAATAAACTAAAGCGACATGGTCGCCGGAATTTACCATAAACCAAACCTAAAGTATTGACAGGGTATGACCCTAGCCCAAGGACGATAGGAATCTTGCCAAGTTGCAATTGATTCCGGATCGAATGCGGGTTGCATTCGGAGAAAAGGAGTCACTCCTTAACAGTTTGCCAGCTAAAACGACCACTGGAATTGATTGTGCTTGTAACAGTTTAGAAAGCACTGTTTGCATTGTTTGCTCAATGAACTAAAGGATGAAACGATATCTAAATACTTCAGGTTGAAGGCCTGAAGGGAGAGGCAGCTTCAGTTACCCCCGACTGCCTGCCTGACCCTAACCAAGGGGGTTGTTAACCGCGCCGAGGACGTGGACCGAACCCACCGTGAGAGGTCTCTCCGTTGAGTTCTACTTGGAGCAGGAGGACGCTTGGGTGCCAGAGGGGGCTCTGGCCGTAAATCCCTCGCCTTCCGGGCCCTGCACAAGAGGCTAATGTGACTCGGGATTGGATCTCGAGGCCCGCATACTAGTCTACGGGCAGAAGCTTGGATTAGTGATCCCTGGTGGATTACTGGATAGCCTTCGGGCGGATTATGAACAAGCCTACGGGCGGAACTCCTTGTATTTCAAAGATAAAAGGATAAAATGATAATAAAGAAGTTGTTTGACATTGTTTTCTTTATGTCCTATGATAAGATTACGTGAAGGAACCAGTGCTTAACAGGGTTAATCAAAGAAGCTGTTTGCTATATGTCAAATTAATGTGGTAGGTAATTACATAACTAAAACAAACCGAGGAAAGTGCGGAGGATGGACCATGGGTCCGTCCTATGGATGGGTGGTCCCAGTTAGCCGGGAACTTTTCTCAAAAATCTTCAACGAACAGAAGGATGATCCTCATCGCCGAGCAAATAACTAGAAGGATGACTTAGATTTACCTGTTACCCGATTCACGCTGTTTTAGGGGAATGGAATGGGACTATGCCTTAGGGCAGAGAGGTTGAGCATTGCATCCCTCTCGTTTCCCATTCTCCTTGAACCAAGTGTAGCGTGAATCCGCTTCGGACCTGGCGTTTCTGCGTAAAGTAGTTCGCTCGGGTCTAACGCTAGTTGCTGCTAGCTAATGACCAAACTAGAAAACCTTAATTCCGGTCGTTCCTAAGTGGGAAACGGCCAGGACACTTCCGCTACGTGGCAGACGCGGAAGGACCTAGATTACAAAACCCGTAACATTCCATGGGAGTGCCGGGCGGAGTTCTCTAGGCAGCCTTCCGATGGACTGCCAAGACGTGTCCTAGAGGATTCTAGTGGACACGTTACAGTTGGTATCAAAGCCGACCAACAATGGAATTGTTTTCATGAGATTTCATTAAAAATGAAGTAAAGAAATTGTTGATGTCCAAACATTTCCTCATCTTCAATACTGTCTTGCAGAATTACGAAGCGTGGAACAAGTTTTTGGTGTTTCGGATCATGTTTATGACTGCAATGCATTCTCCGCATTATAGGCAGAGAATCGAAATGATGAACATCCTGGAGTAGATTTATAATCCATCACCTTTATATATAGAACGAAGATGGACTGGGTCTTCAGGAATCTACTACATAGCTGCCCACCGGTTCGCTTATCTACAAACCAACCTGAAGAGGATCAAGTGGTTGGAAGATTTGAAAGTCGTGAAGCTGTTCATTTTTGTGGAAGCTCACGTAAATTCGACTTTGCATATTCGAGGTCGGAGAGTTGAATTGAACTCATATGTATATGAGGAAGTAACCCGTGTAATCCCAGCTGATAGGATTAAGGTATTGGGCCGCCATGGGAAGTATGGATTCCAGCGGAAAGGATATCCTGAACTTCCGATGAATTATCGATTCCTAAAGATTCATGACCCAAAACCCTACTATTACACAGTTCCTGTAGACAAATCCAATACAATGTTGTTCTCCCCAAACTAAATGTAATGATTGGATTATCATCACACGAGATGTTGTATAAGGCTACGCCATATAAATATAAATAAGGACTTCATTTTTATCACTATCCGATTGTGCATCAGGGTTGTTGCAAAAAGTTAAGTAGCTTCATGATTTACGAGGTAGCTGAACTAAAGATAAGCTAATGTCAATTATCATACAATAATGTTAAGAAAACTTTTACTCAGGCACAACCCCAGGTACAGATTCCAAATTCGCCCCCTACATCAAGTACTACTGTGATCCAGGAGAAGAAGTTCCTCCTCAAACAGATAAAGCCACCCGAGTTTGACGGGAGAGGCAGATTCGTCCAGTCGGATACTGAGATTTGGATTGAATCTATGGAGGACTACTTCGAAGCAGCTGGTACTGCACCTACCAATCAGGCCATGCTCGCCAAATTAAAACTCACCAGTGAAGCCAGACTATGGTGGAAACAATGGTGCAGGGATCAAGGGATTTCAGAGGGGTCCGTTACCTGGGAGAAGTTAAAGCAAGCCGTGCAAGGGAGATATTTGCCGCCTGCATATCGTACACAGAAAATGAATGAGTTCTATGGGCTAAAACAGTTAGGACTCACCCTTGACGCATACTACTCTAAGTTTGTCTCACTGTTAAAGTATGCGCCACAAATGGACACGACACAGCAGGTGTCCAAATTTTGCGCAGGCTTAAATCCACCGGTAAATACCCGTCTCGAATCTATGCGTCCATCAAATCTTCAGGATGCACTCATTCGAGCGGCACCTATAATTCAGGAAGTGCAAGCTAAACCAAGGGGTATTAAGAATTGGTCTTATAGCGACCCGAACAGAGGAGCATTCAGACCCCAGGTTAAGAGAGTTCAAGGCCACAATCAGGGACAAAGGAAGAAAGCAAGGACAAATAACGTCAACAACTTTGTTCCTACTCACGGTAATGGCCGAAACATCCGATGTTTCCACTGCAATGAACTCGGTCACTTCAAAAGGCAATGTCCCAAGCTTAGCGAAGGACTCCGTCAAGGTGCAGGGCGCGGTCAAGGAGCCGCCACCCGTGGTAGAGGAAGAGCTACCTGCATTATCAATAGGCAAAGATGTGAAGCAGAGGAAGAGGAAGATCCGACTATGGAAGCGGATTTCGAAAGAGCGACGGTCCATGCCGCTCTACATAAGAAGGGCCCGAATCGCCAATTCTCGGTGATTCAAACACCGTCGGACTATCAAGGTAAAGGTTTCAAAACCTTGATTGACTGTGGCAGTACTCATTCCTTTATCTCACCAGCGTGTGCTAAGAGATTAGGAATAGCCACAGTAGAAGCACCTACCCTACTTGTGGAATTGGCAAACGGTCGTGAGGTAACTTGTGCTAGGCAAACTGCTAAGGAGGAGTTCTATCTGGGAGGAAAGAAAACCTCAGTCAAATTCAGAGTCATGAACTTAGGTATCCATGAGTGCCTACTCGGGATGGATTGGCTTAAGCCTAATGACGCTCACATCCACTGTGGAAAGGGCCAAGTTTCCTTTCGAAACTCTGAAAGAGAGTTTGTTACAACTCAAGGTGAGGCAGGAGTGCCAAGGATCCAGTTAGCCAAAGTATCGCGGATCATAAAAGGGGTTAGGAAAGGATTACCTGTTTACTTGATCAAACTCAACAAGTTAGATCGGAAGAAAGAGTCTCATGAGGGACCCTCTTGGCTAAAAGAATATGCTGACGTATTCCCTGAGGAATTAACTGAACTTCCACCCCCAAGAGAAGTTGATCATGAAATAAGGCTAATACCTGGAGCTGTGCCAATTGAAAAGAGACCTTATAGAATGTCTATTCCGGAAGCTATTGAGTTGAAGGAACAACTCAAGCAACTGTTAGATCAGGGTTACATCCGGCCTAGCAACTCACCATGGGGAGCTCCAGTTCTATTCCAGAAAAAGAAAGATGGGACACTTCGACTATGTATTGATTACCGTGGGTTGAATCAATCAACAGTCAAGAACAAGTATCCTATTCCTAGAATAGATGAGCTTCTCGATCGCCTTCAAGGTGCAAAGATCTTCTCCAAAATTGATCTCAGGTCAGGTTACTATCAAATCAGGATCAAGGATCAGGATATTCCAAAAACAGCCTTCAATACAAGATATGGGCACTTTGAATTCTTGGTTATGTCATTCGGGCTTACAAATGCACCTGCCACCTTCAATAGATTAATGCAGGATATTTTTAGACCATATCTTGATGATTTCGTGCTTGTCTTCTTCGACGACATTTTAGTCTATTCTAAACAGGAAGAAGATCATGAACCTCAACTACGGATTGTTTTGGAGACAATGAGGTCTCATAAGCTGTATGCAAAAATGAAGAAGTGTGCATTCTTCAAACGTCAGATTGGATATCTAGGATTCATAGTATCATCAGAAGGAATATCAGTAGACCCAGCCAAAGTCAGAGATGTGCTTGAATGGCCAGTACCCGTATCCGTCAAAGAAATACGCAGTTTTCTTGGCTTGACAGGATGGTATAGGGTCTTTATCAAAAACTATGCTTTGATTGCAGCACCTCTTACCGACTTACTAAAGAAGCAGACTTCCATTACATGGTCAACTCCCGAGCAAAATAGCTTCGATCAATTGAAGCAATGTTTGGTATCGGCATCTATTCTGAAACTTCCCGACCTCAATAAGGAGTTCGAGGTAGTAACTGATGCCAGCATTCTTGCCTTGGGGTGTGTTCTTATGCAGGAAGGTCATCCAGTAGCATACTCTTCAAGGAAATTGAAGAGTCATGAAAAGAATTATGCCACGCATGATCTGGAGTTATTAGCTGTCATCCATGCTCTAAAGCTTTGGAGACACTACCTGTTGGGTAACAAGTTTACTCTAGTAACAGATCATAAGAGTCTCAAATGGATTTTTACCCAAAACGAGCTCAACATGAGGTAACGTCGATGGATCGAAGTATTGGAAGAGTATGATTTTGAAATCAAGTATCAACCGGGGAAAGAGAATGTAGTTGCCGATGCACTCAGTCGCAAGGCATTCCTAAATTCCCTAATCTTGCAGAATCCATCAACGGCCAGATCTCTGGCTACAAAGGTATCTATGCCAAGCAACCCTATACTCGAACTAGCTAGAGAGGAGGCATGCCATGATTTGGCCTACCAAACCATGATAAAAGAAATAGCTACCAAAGAGCAGAATCTGAAGTCACAAGCTAAGTATCGGGAAATTTTCACTGATAATGGACTTGTTTATTACAAAACAAGGTTATGTATACCAACAAGCCAGTCACTTAAGCAAAAGATATTATGGGAAGCTCATGATTCCCCTTTCGCAGGACATCCTGGCTATGCAAAAACTCTTAATGCAGTTAGGAAGAGCTATCATTGGGAGAGGCTCAAGGGTGACGTTCTCAAATATGTCACTGAATGTTTGTCTTGCCAACGTATCAAGGCTGAACATGTCTTGATGCCAGGAAAATTGCAACCACTTGACATTCCCCAAATGAAATGGGAATTCATCAGTATGGATTTTGTGGTGGGCTTACCCCAAGTCCAAGGAGGATACAACTCCATTATGGTTGTAGTTGACATGCTTACTAAGGTTGCACACTTGATTCCAGTAAAGACAAACTATAAAGCCTCCGACATTGCAAGGGTGTTTATCAAAGAGATATTCAAGCTACATGGGCTACCTAGAAGGATCGTTAGCGATCGAGACTCTCTCTTCACTTCACACTTCTGGAGAGCTATCTTTGAAGCTATTGGAACTCAGCTCTGTTTTAGCACTGCCTACCATCCCCAAACGGATGGACAAACAGAACGAGTAAATCAAATCATTGAGGATATGCTTAGGGCTTACTGCTGTCGAGAGCCGAAGAGGTGGATTCAATACTTGCCGTTAGTAGAATTTGCTTACAATGCTTCTTACCAGCAGAGCATTCAAATGACGCCTTTCCAGGCATTGTATGGTCATGATTGTCGAAGTCCCCTAAACTTTTCTGATCCTACCCTAAGGGTGGAAGCTTCAAGACAAATGTTGGAGGACATGGATGACCAAATAAGGTCAATAAGACAAGATATTCAAGCAGCCAAAGATAGACAAAAGGCTTATGCGGATTTGAAACGCCAAGAGAGGGTCTTCGGAGAAGGAGACATGGTCTTCATTCGTGTATGGCCGAAAAAGAGTTCTCTATCTCTAGGTGAATGCAAGAAGCTAAGTCCAAGGTATTGTGGACCGTATAAAATCCTCAAATGCCTGGGACCCAATGCTTATAAATTGCAACTTCCTGATAACCTAAAGGTTCACAATGTGTTCCATATTAGTCTCTTAAAAAAATATGTACCCAACCCAAATCATGTACTTGATGACCAACAAATTGTAATGCCTAGTCAAGGAGTCCTTGAACTAAGACCGGAAAAGATTTTAGATGTCAGAGAGAGACAGTTAAGATCTAGAATCTTGAAAGAATGCCTCGTCCAGTGGAAAGATTATCCTGAAGAGGATGCTACCTGGATGGATGAAAGCTCTCTCAATCTTCAATATCCCCAGTTTATCTCGAGATGAGGACATCTCGATTCTTCCAAGGGGGAGAGAATGTAATATTTCCGCACACTGCGTACCGTAAATATTGACTTCCCGCACGTCGTGTAAATCCTGTGCAAGGTTATCCCCTACATCGTATTATTGGTAGCTTAATCCATACCATGCACGCTCAAAAAATGAGGCCTCCGCATTGTAAATAAGAGACTGAGGTTGAAGACCGTAAAAGCCGCGAGGGAACACCCTTTTTGAAGGGGCAATTTGGAGATTTTTAGGCAAATTTTTTTAATTATTATCCCTTCCCCCCAGCCGATGCATGGCTGGAGGAGAGGGAGTGTGGGGAGGAATGGCCAAGGAGGAGTGAGTCGGATTGCATGAGGAGGAGTCCTCCACGTGTGTGGAGGCCCTCTTTCCCCCCCCAAGGCCTATAAAACCCCCCCCCCCAGGGAGTCAGGGGGGAGGGAAAGCGTGGGAGGAGGCCGCCGTGTAGAAAGTCGCCAGCCGCCACCACATTCCGCCAGACCGCCACAGCCCGCCGCCGTGCAGGAAGCCGCCAGGCCACCTCAGTCCGCCGCCATCCCCGCCCTCTTCACGATGAACCCCCCCCCCCCCCCCCCCCCCCCCCCCCCCGACGTTGCTGCAGGATAGAAGCTTCTTAGAAGCTTCTTAAGAAGCTTCTAAGGATTAAGGCCATAGGCCTTGATCCTACGCGACTTCGCGATTTTGAATCCGGTTAGGGAAATACCTATTCCCACGCAAGGAGAAGATAGCGATCCTCTAGCCGTCTCGAAAAGCGAGAGTAAAGGAGTCCGTAACCACGACTACAATGGCTCCCAAGAAGTTGCAAGGCGCGACCGCGGGAGGTTCATCTCCGAGCATACAAGTGGATATCTCCCCGAGCCCACAAGTCCAGGTTTTTTCGAGTTTATTCTCGCATAAAGAAATGTTCAGGCACGCTTAATTCCATAAGGAAGAATGCATTTTACGCTTATTTTTAATGCATGTGGCAGTGTTAAAAATACATTTGATAAATTATCTCTTTAAACATTAGATAAGGTTGGTGCATGTCATGGAATTGAAACGGTTGCATTTCCGGAGTTGTCCACCTTAAAGGACTAGCTGTATGTTGCTATTTTGGAACATTATCAAAGTAATGAGTCTAAACATATAGGACAAAGAAATGAAATTGATAAGTGCATTTGGTTACTAGACATGGTAGGAATAAGCATGTGCCGCATTTTGGGTAACATCTTCCTTGTAATGATTTGTGGGGAAAAGTTAACACCGATAAGATATTATCCGGAAAGAAATAGAAGAGTACGAAAATGATCTTATGAACTTGCAAGTAGCATGTAACATGGAATAAGTTAACACTAGTTTTAGTTGGTATGAACTTCATTAACTACATTGTAGCTAGGGAAAAGTTGCGTGTTGCATAGTCATCATGCAAAAATTTCATTCATCAGGAGCCGTATTTAGGAAAGGCCGCATGATTTATCAAAGCACGAGATTCTAAAGTGTAGACAACAAGGTTGTAGGCATGATTAATTGATGTAAGTCCTAGTAGGTCCTAGGAAAGTTAGTACCCAGATTATCATGCATTTTTACGATACAAGGAAAGATAGAGTCATTGTGAACCATGTGATGCGTAGAGGCGATGAATCACATGTTTACATGTATTGCGGTAGTTGCAACTATTTTTCCTCTTTTAGATCTAGTTTATTGTCTCTAGGAAGGATTCATCCTTGTCGCAAGACAAGCATAATGAATTACCCAAATCACCTAGCCACAAAGGATTTCATACGAGCATGGTTCAATCAAGACGTTAGATACCCCAAACACTAACTGGGGGTTGGCGCGCTAAGGATTCGGCCAAGTTTTCCCATTGTCGCTAAGTCAGAACCTTCAAACCCAATAGTCCTGACCATATTCCCAAAAATGTTGGGCTAATTGGATGCTCATGTAAACAATAATCTAGGATTCCTACCTTATGGACCAAGCATTCAAGACGATGAAACTCGATTTGAGTTGGACTAAACGCTGTCGATTTAGTGAAATTAAGGATGGGGGGTAAAAAGACACCCTAAACCCTCCTTCTCGTCTGAAGTTAATTCCGTGACCTGAATACGCCATTCATTAGGTGAAATGATCTCTTAGAATGGAGGCGACACTTGTGCAATAAATTGCAACGTCACTTAGCTTTGTGGTTTGATCGTAAGAAGTTTTGCCATTCCGTGGATTAAGGTTGGCAGGTTCTTGCGCCAGTTTAAACTCGCAAGGGAAAAAGGGTAGTCGTCCTTTTACTCTATCCTCATTAGGGAAACTTTGTCAAGTTAAGGGAAGCTAGGCATTTGCTTGGACGTAAATGATTAATCATTAAACTAAAGCGACATGGTCGCCGGAATTTACCATAAACCAAACCTAAAGTATTGACAGGGTATGACCCTAGCCCAAGGACGATAGGAATCTTGCCAAGTTGCAATTGATTCCGGATCGAATGCGGGTTGCATCCGGAGAAAAGGAGTCACTCCTTAACAGTTTGCCAGCTAAAATGACCACTGGAATTGATTGTGCTTGTAACAGTTTAGAAAGCACTGTTTGCATTGTTTGCTCAATGAGCTAAAGGATGAAACGATATCTAAATACTTCAGGTTGAAGGCCTGAAGGGAGAGGCAGCTTCAGTTACCCCCGACTGCCTGCCTGACCCTAACCAAGGGGGTTGTTAACCGCGCCGGGGACGTGGACCGAACCCACCGTGAGAGGTCTCTCCGTTGAGTTCTACTTGGAGCAGGAGGACGCTTGGGTGCCAGAGGGGGCTCTGGCCGTAAATCCCTCGCCTTCCGGGCCCTGCACAAGAGGCTAACGTGACTCGGGATTGGATCTCAAGGCCCGCATACTAGTCTACGGGCAGAAGCTTGGATTAGTGATCCCTGGTGGATTACTGGATAGCCTTCGGGCGGATTATGAACAAGCCTACGGGCGGAACTCCTTGTATTTCAAAGATAAAAGGATAAAATGATAATAAAGAAGTTGTTTGACATTGTTTTCTTTATGTCCTGTGATAAGATTACGTGAAGGAACCAGTGCTTAATAGGGTTAATCAAAGAAGCTGTTTGCTATATGTCAAATTAATGTGGTAGGTAATTACATAACTAAAACAAACCGAGGAAAGTGCGGAGGATGGACCATGGGTCCGTCCTATGGATGGGTGGTCCCGGTTAGCCGGTAACTTTTCTCAAAAATCTTCAACGAACAGAAGGATGATCCTCATCGCCGAGCAAATAACTAGAAGGATGACTTAGATTTACCTGTTACCCGATTCACGCTGTTTTAGGGGAACGGAATGGGATTATGCCTTAGAGCAGAGAGGTTGAGCATTGCATCCCTCTCGTTTCCCATTCTCCTTGAACCAAGTGCAGCGTGAATCCGCTTCGGACCTGGCGTTTCTGCGTAAAGTAGTTCGCTCGGGTCTGACGCTAGTTGCTGCTAGCTAATGACCAAACTAGAAAACCTTAATTCCGGTCGATCCTAAGTGGGAAACGGCCAGGACACTTCCGTTACGTGGCAGACGCAGAAGGACCTAGATTACAAAACCCGTAACATTCCATGGGAGTGCCGGGCGGAGTTCTCTAGGCAGCCTTCCGATGGAATGCCAAGACGTGTCCTAGAGGATTCTAGTGGACACGTTACATCTGGAAGAAAGAGTAAAAGCTGCCTTCACATTCGATCTGCGATGCCGCCTAAGAAAGTCCAAGAAGTAGATGTGGGAGGGTCATCTCCTGGTATCCATGTGGATATCTCACCCCAGAACCAGGTTTTTTTCTTCTTGGTTTTATATAGTTTTAAGTCAATCATGCAAAGATGAATTGTTTAGGATAGGATATATTTTTCTGAGTTATTTTCAATGAAGGAGTTTAGTTTAATTGAACAAATGATAATGTATAGAACATAGTTTCCTTCGAATAGCAATTTGCATTAAAACGAACTACGAGCAAGATTATCTGCCTACTGTAGTAGTATATTTCGGCTAAATCTTGAAGGTACAAAAATCGCATCTTGCACCATTAGCCCTATTTCTTTTTGCAACGAATCATCGTAGAAGATGAAATTCATGAAAGGTTTCTAACGTTGCTGAATTCTAGGAAGTTATCATTGCTAATTGCATATCTTAGCAAGGAAAAGATTGTTATTTGTCGTGAGTTTCGTTGCAAGGAAAAAGGAAGATTAATTGACTTTACCTAACCTCAAAGCATTAAAGTTTAGGACTGAAAAATCAAATGTCATAAGGATAACAAGTAGTGCCAAGGTGTTCTCAATATTATCTGTTGAGTTTCGGATCAATGATAGACAATAGCTTTCTTTAGAAGTTTAGTCAATGATAAAGCAAGTAATGAAAAATTACGTATAAACTTCCTATAGAAACTAGCAAGACCAAGGAATGAGCGTAGCTCATGCACGTTTTTAGGTACAGGCCAATTCAATATTGCATCTATTTTCTTAGGATCAACTTTAATTCCATCAGATGATACAATATGACCTAAATACTCAATTTCTGTTTTGAAGATTTCACTCTTTTCAGGATTTGCATACAGTTGATTTTCTTTCAATAACTGAAAAACCAATGACAAATGCTCATAATGTTCTTTCTCATTTTGACTAAACACCAAAATATCATCAAAGAAGACAATTACACAATACTGATATTTCAAAAATATACGGTTCATCATTCTACTAAACGTAGCAGGTGCATTAGTCAATCCAAATGGCATCACTAAAAATTCGTAATGACCAAACTGTGTCCTAAATGCAGTATTGAATATGTCTGACGTATCTAGTCTCACCTGATGATAACTAGACTTAAGGTCTATTTTACTAAATATAGCAGATCCTTGCAGTTTGTCCATAAGGTCATCAAATCTAGGAATAGGATACTTATTCTTTACAGTGATCTTATTTAAAGTTCGATAGTCAATGCACATACGATAGGTATTATTCTTTTTCTTGACTAACAGAACAGGTGTACCAAATGGAGAACTGCTAGGTCTAATCAATCCTCTATTTAGTAATTCCTCAACTTGACTTTGAATTTCTTTTTGCTCTATCTGGTTATGCCTATATGGTGCTTTGCAAGGTGGTTGTGTGCCAGGGATCAAATCTATCTTATGGTCTTGTGGACATGAACGAGGTAAACCAGGTGGTAGGTCTTCTGCAAAACAGTCCTTAAAATGTGCAAGAAATTCTTTATGCCTAGGGTGCATATGATCTTCTATAAGATAACCGAATTAATGTAAACTTAGAAATACCTATGCTGTGAAATATGCCTTGGGAAGGACTTAAAGACCAAGAAACGTTTATACCTTAAACACTTGACTATCTTCCCTGATTGTAGGGTCAATAAATTCGTAAATGTAAAAGAACTAGGGTTTGTCCCTAAAGTCCTTAAAAAGAGACCCTATGTCTGAAAAACATCAGCTTTAAGAAACTAAAACGGATTATTTCATCGTATATTACGATGCAGGACTTGCCGAGCAAGTACGATGCCATATAGTCTTGTGATTGATTCACAAGAAGAAAGGTTAAATACCTTCAACAAGGATGGTGAATCCTTATGCAAGTTATGTTGCAAAAGGATGTATTCTTTGATATCCTTCTAAATAAGGAAAGTTAAAAAACCGGAAACTAAAGTATCCAATGAACTTTAGGGTTGACCAAGATGGGTTAATAAGGAACGCCCTAACCCGGAATATAAAGGATCTTGCCAAGCTACAAGACACCTTGGAATGAGTGCTGATGCATTCGAAAGGAAAGAATCATTCCTTAGAGTTTGCCAAACAACAAGGTCGATTAATGGAAATGTTTGTGCTTGCTAGAGATTTTAGAGCACTGTTTGATTTATGAATTACAAATTAAATGAATACCTATACTTCAGGTTGAAGGTCTAAAGGGAGAGGTAGTTTCAGTTACCCCCGACTGCCTGCCTGACCCTAACCAAGGGGGTTGTTGATCGCGCCGGGAACGTGGACCGAACCCGCCCCAAGAGGTCTCTCCGTTGAGCTCTACTTGGAGCAGGAGGATGCTTGGGTGCCAGGGGGGACTCTGGTCGTAAATCCCTTGCCTTTCGGGTCCTGCACAAGAGGCTAACATGACTCCGGATTGGATCTCGAGGTCCGCATACTAGTCTACGGGTGGAAGCTTGGAATAGTGATCCCCGTGGATTACTGGATAGCCTTCAGACGGATTATGGACAAGCCTACGGGCGGAACTCCTTGTTTTTCAAAGATAAAAATGATGATATGTTAATAAAGAACGTGTTTGATATTGTTTGTCTATGTCATGTGATAAGATTATGTGAAGGAACCAGTGCTTAACGGATTAATTAAAGAAGCTGATTGTTACATGTCAAATTAATGTGTTAGATAATTACATAACTAAAACAAACCGAGGAAAGTGCGGAGGATGGGCCATAGGTCCGTCCTACGGTTGGGTGGTCCCGGTTAGCCGGGAACTTTTCTCAAAATCTTGAAGAATAGCGGAATGATTGTCAAAGAAAATGAATAAGGAAAGTGATGACCTAGAGTTATGTTTTAACCGATTTACGTTGTTTTAGGGTAATGGAATGGGACTATGCATTATGGCAGAGAGGTTGAGCTTTGCATTCCTCTCGTTTTCCATTCTCCTTGAACCAAGTGTAGTGTAAATCCGCTTCCGAATCTGGCATTTTTGCATAAAGTAGTCCGTTTGGGTCTGACACTAGTTGCTGTTAGATAATGACCAATCAGGATAACCCTAATTTCGGTCGATCCTAAGTGGGAACGGCTAGGATACTTCCGCTACGTGGCAGACACGGGAAGACCTAGATCACAAATCCTATAACATTCCATGGGAGTGCCGGGCGGAGCTTTCTAGACATCCTTTCCAATGGACTGCTAAGACGTGTCCTGGATGATACTAGTGGACACGTTATAGTTGGTATCAGAGCCTATTCTAAAACTTCCTGACCTCAATACGGAGTTCTAGGTAGGAACTGATGCTAGCATTCTTGCCTTGGGGTGTGTACTTATGCAGGAAGGTCATCCAGTAGCATACTCTTAAAGGAAATTGAAGAGCCATCAAAAGAATTATGCTACGCATGATCTAGAATTACTAGCTGTCATCCATGCTCTAAAACTTTGGAGACACTACCTGTTGGGTAACAAGTTTACTCTAATAACCGACCATAAGAGCCTCAAATGGATCTTTACCCAAAACGAGCTCAACATGAGGCAACGTCGGTGGATTGAAGTGTTGGAGGAATATGACTTTGAAATCAACAACCGACTAGGGAAAGAGAATGTAGCTACCGATGCACTCAGTCGCAAGGCATTCCTAAATTCCCTAATCTTGCAGAATCCATCAACGGCCAGATCTCTAGCTACAAAAGTATCTATGCCAAACAACGCTATACTTGAATTAGCTAGAGAGAAAGCATGCCATGATTTGGCCTACCAAGCAATGCTAAATGAGATTTCTACCAAGGAGCAGAATCAAAAGTTGCAAGCTAAATATCAGGAATTTTCCATTGATAATGGACTTGTCTACTACAGAACAAGGCTATCTATACCAGCAAGCCAGTTACTTAAGCAGAAGATAATGTGGGAAGCTCATGATTCTCCTTTCGCAGGACATCTTGGCTATGCTAAGACTCTTAATGCAGTTAGGAAGAGCTACCATTGGGAGAGGCTCAAGGGTGATGTTCTCAAATATGTCATTGAGTGTTTGTCTTGCCAACGTATCAAAGACGAACATGTCATGATACCAGGGAAACTCCAACTTCTCAAATATGTCATTGAGTGTTTGTCTTGCCAACGTATCAAAGACGAACATGTCATGATACCAGGGAAACTCCAACTGCTTGACATCCCCCAAATGAAATGGGAATTCATCAGTATGGATTTTGTTATAGGCTTACCCCAAGTCCAAGGAGGATACAACTCTATCATGGTTGTGGTTGACATGGTTACCAAGGTTGCACACCTGATTCCAGTAAAGACAAACTATAAAGCCTCCGACATTGCAAGATTGTTTATCAAGGAGATATTCAAGCTACATGGTTTACCCACAAGAATCATTAGTGATCGAGATTCTCTCTTCACATCACACTTTTGGAGAGCTATCTTTGAAGCTATTGGGACTCAACTCTATTTTAGCACCACCTACCATCCCCAAACAGATGGCCAAATAGAGCGAGTAAATCAAGTCATTGAGGATATGCTTAGGGCATACTGCTCTCGAGAACCCAAGAAGTGGAGTCAATACTTGCCTTTGGTAGAATTTGCCTACAATGCTTCTTACCAGCAAAGCATTCAGATGACCCCTTTCCAGGCATTATATGGTCATGATTGTCGAAGTCCTATAAACTTTTCCTATCCAACCCTAAGGGTTGAAGCGTCAAGGCAGATGTTGGAAGAGATGGATGATCAAATAAAGACAATAAGACAGGACATCCAAGCGGCCAAGGATAGACAGAAGGCATACGCGGATTTGAAGCGTCATGGAAGACTCTTCGAAGAAGGAGACATGGTGTTTATTCGTGTACGCCCTAAAAAGAGTTCTCTATCCCTTGGAGATTACAAGAAGCTAAGTCCAAGGTATTGTGGGCCGTACAAAATCCTCAAATGCCTAGGACCCAATGCTTATAGATTGCAACTCCTTGAAAACCTAAAGGCTCACAATGTATTCCATATCAGCCTATTGAAAAAATATGTACCCAACCCTAACCATGTACTTGATGACCAACAAATTGTAATGCCTAGTCAAGGAGTCCTTGAACTAAGGCCGGATAGGATCTAAGATGTTAAGGAGAGATAGTTAAGATCCAGAACCTTGAGAGAATACCTCGTCCAGTGCAAAGATTATCCCGAGGAGGATGCCACTTGGGTAGATGAAGGCACTCTCAGCCATCAATATCCCCAGTTTATCTCGAGATGATGACATCTCGATTCCTCTAAGGGGGAGAGAATGTAATATTTCTATTAAAAATATTATACAGGCCATGTGAATTCTCGTGAAAATGACAAGGTTGCATTGTGGTTTGGGACGGGTTAGTCTAATCTAATACACTCTCCACTGAGCCCAAACGAGACATAGCTTAACGAAACCGCGTATTTCTCATAAGAACCTCCTCTTGGGAGGAGGATAAGGGATAAATATTGGATTTAATGCAAATTATTTTATTACCTTCTCCCAGCCGAAGCGTGGCTGAGGGAAGGGGATGGTGCTAAAATGGGAGGGTGTAGAGGTGGAGGGGAGGGATCATATGCAGGATCCACGTGGGAGAGGGAGGCCCTACCCCCCTCTTCCCATAAATGCCTCCTCTTCTAAAGACGACGAAGGGAAGAAAGCGTGATATTGATAAACCGTGAGGGAGAGTACAAGACTGCGACAATTGCCGCCATGTGGAGGACGAATTGTTGTGCCGCTGGTGCGCAGATCGGATGCTGTATGCTCGCGTAGTGAATGCCGGAAGGTCCCCAAGAACAATAGAACTCTACTTTTTGCACAAATTACAAGGTAAAAAGCATGAACGACAAGAGCAAGAGACCCATTGGGTGCAATCTCCCCCCATGCATTGTGTGAGCGCTCCACAAAGCATGTATTTTATGTATATTTCATCTTCATGCTCAAATAATAGCCCAAATTACAAAATAGCAAGCTTTTAGCTTTTGAGTTTGCTTTTACACAAAGATAGGAATAAAGCTAATGGACGGTGCCCAAAGAGTCTGGCACGCCCAATACAATGTCCAAATAGAAATAACATAACCGTGCGCCCATGCACATACAAAATAATAATAAATAATCGATGCCTCAATAAATAGGCATGACAAAATATAGGCGTGGCGCCTATTAAAATATAATCCATAAATCGAATACTCGCTATCCTCCAATGCTTTCCTCCGCCACTACTGCTATCTCTACACATCAACTGAAGCATTCACAATCGTTAGTAAAATAATACAATTAAACCGACAAAAGTGAATACCTAGCAGTCTTCAGCTACATAAATAAATCAACTGGTTAGAAATAAATCGTAACCTTAATTTATTACGAGTGCGCACTCTAAACTCATAAATGTTTATTAATTTAATATGCATTTTACAGAATCACCCGCTATGGAATCACCCATGTACACACTAAATTAATGAAATGCCCGAAAAGGACAAGCGCCCCCATCAACTTCTCGCACAAAGAATCCACTTTGTGTATGAGCCCCGGTCATCAAAGTTTACGGAATCCACCGTAAAACCTCATGGAATCCACCATGGCACGGAATCCACCGTGAGATATGCCTCCTGGCATCATACTGGAATCACCCATGTACACACTAAATTAATGAAACGCCCGAAAAGGACAGGCGTCCCCATCAACTTCTCGCACAAAGAATCCACTTTGTGTATGAGCCCCGGTCATCAAATTTTACGGAATCCACCATAAAACCTCACAGAATCCACCGTGGCATGGAATCCACCGTGAGATATGCCTCCTGGCATCATACCCCCGGGGTGGGATAGCAATTGACCTCAATTGCTATTAGCTCAATGTGGAGCTAACAGAGTGGGGAAAGCATTTAAGTCTCTAGCGTGCATCCATTGTGCTTCCTCTACAGGATGGTTCTTAAATTTAACTAGATATCTAGAATATCTTCCGCCAGTTCTAGTGGTCATAAAGTCAGTGTCTATGATAGCTTCGGGTTCAAGTATTTCAGTCTCTTCCTCTAATAAAGGTGGGTTTTCATAAACAGGGTGTACAAGTAATTGGCCTCTAAATGGCCTCAATAAACTAATGTGAAATGTGTTGTGAATTTTCCAATGAGGTGGTAATTCTAACTTGAATGCATTATCATTAATTTTATGAATGATCCTAAATGGTCCATAGAATCTAGGGGCCAATTTCACAACTGGATGTCTATCTACACTTTGTAGTCTATGTTTTTCTATTCTCAACCAAACATAATCATCAACTTTGAAATTCATTGCTTGTCTTTTCTTGTTGGCTTGTTTAGTATATGATTGCTGGGCTTTAGCAATCATATCTTTAACTTCATCAAAAATAGTATTATGCATAGTAGCAATATCATCAGTACTTTGAATTCTATTTGACAAAGATGCAACAGGTGTAGATAATCTATATCCATAAATCACTTCAAACGGTGCTTTCTTTGTAGATGTGTGTGGTGTATTGTTATATGCAAACTGTAATAAATACAAATGTGTGTCCCATGTCTGAGGTTTAGAGATAGTATATGCACGTAAAAGATCTAAAATTGTGCTGTTAGTGGCTTCTGTTTGTCCATTAGTTTCTGGATGAAATGTAGAAAGATGAGAAGTCAATCTTTGTGCCTAGGTTAGCAAACAGAGTAATCCAAAAGTTGTTACAAAATCTAGAATCACGATCTAAAATAATAACTTTTGGCAATCCATGGTTAGTAAAAAACAGTTTTCAAAAACAATTGTGCTGCTTGTGATGCTGTTAAAGTTTTCTTACATGGAATGAAATATGCTTGTTTACTGAATCTATCTACAACTGTCCAAATCATATCATGATTAGATTTAGTATTAGGTAAACCAGTAATGAAATCCATAGAAATTTGTTCCCAAGGTTTAGATGGAATAGACAAAGGCATAAGTAATCCATACTGTTTACCATGATGTCTCTTAACTCTTTGACAAATCAAACATTTAGAAACAAAGTTAGATACATCAGTGTCCATATGCGGCCAATAAAAATCTTCAGTTAACGTACGTAAAGTAGATATGATACCCCTATGACCTTGATATGGGGGACAATGAATCTCATTCAAAACAAAATATCAGAATGGAATTGTAACACACAATCTATTTTCATAAAACATAAATCCATCATTATATGACAATGAATCAATAGGAATCAAATTATTTTGAACTAATTTATTCCAATCAGTATGAAAAGTAATATCCCGATGATAAGTATCTTTCATAGCAATCAAAGAATCAAAATATATAACAGAAATATTATGAATGGCAGGTCTTCTACTCAATGCATCAGCCACTACATTTTCTTTTCCAGGTTGGTATTGAATGATAGGATGAAAACTTTGAATAAAGGATGCCCATTTGATATGTCGATCAGAGATTTGGGGTTGGCGAAGTAAATGTCTAATACTTTGCTGATCGGTCTTAATCATAAATTCTGAACCCATTAAGTAGTATTTCCACTGTCTCAATGCTTGTACAATTGCTAATAGTTCTTTTTCATCTGTGGAATATTTCAGTTCAGAGGGTTTCAGCTTACAACTAGAATAGGCTATAGGATGATTGTCTTGCATAAGTACAGCTCCTATTCCTGATCCACTAGCATCGGTCACTACTAGAAAGAATGGTCTATTAAAATCAGGCAACTGTAGGACAGGGGCATGGGTTAATGCATGTTTCAATAAGTCATATCGTTCCAAGAGCTCCGCCTTCGCACGAGATGGGTAGCGACTGGAAGCTTTTGATCTCAGCTTCGCTCTGATACCACTGATGCGCAGATTGGACGTTGTATGCTCGCGTAGTGAATGTCGGAAGGTCCCAAGAACAATAGAACTCTACTTTTTGCACAAATTACAAGGTAAAAAGCATGAACGACAAGAGCAAGAGACCCATTGGGTGCAATCTCCCCCCATGCATTGTGTGAGCGCTCCACAAAGCATGTATTTTATGTATATTTCATCTTCATGCTCAAATAATAGCCCAAATTACAAAATAGCAAGCTTTTAGCTTTTGAGTTTGCTTTTACACAAAGATAGGAATAAAGCTAATGGACGGTGCCCAAAGAGTCTGGCACGCCCAATACAATGTCCAAATAGAAATAACATAACCGTGCACCCATGCACATACAAAATAATAATAAATAATCGATGCCTCAATAAATAGGCATGAAAAAATATAGGCGTGGCGCCTATCAAAATATAATCCATAAATCGAATACTCGCTATCCTCCAATGCTTTCCTCCGCGACTGCTGCTATCTCTATACATCAACTGAAGCATTCACAATCGTTAGTAAAATAATACAATTAAACCGACAAAAGTGAATATTTAGCAGTCTTCAGCTACATAAATAAATCATTTGGTTACAAATAAATCCTAACCTTAATTTATTACGAGTGCGCACTCTAAACTCATAAATGTTTATTAATTTAATATGCATTTTGCAGAATCACCCGCTATGGAATCACCCATGTACACACTAAATTAATGAAATGCCTGAAAAGGACAGGCGTCCCCATCAACTTCTCGCACAAAGAATCCACTTTGTGTATGAGCCCTGGTCATCAAAGTTTACGGAATCCACCATAAAACCTCACGGAATCCACCGTGGCACGGAATCCACCATGAGATATGCCTCCTTGCATCAGCCGCGCCGACGGTAACATGTGTGGAGAAAAGAGGGGGGAGTAACCGGATGCCCTGCTATGCCCTAGAGGGAAGGGGGAGAAGAAGTCGCTATGTTCCATGAGGTTTATGCCAAGCTGTTGACGAAGAAAGGGCTGTCGTGGAGCACCGCTAGGCTCTGTACGCCACCACACGGCAATGCCACTGCCGCCGAATTTGCCACCTAGACCAGCTCTGCTAGCACTACAATCCTTATCCCCGCCGACTCCCTAACAATCGTTCGACATTCCCCCATTTCGTGTTTTTTTAATTCCTTTTCTTCTTCTTTGACCACGTGCCTTTAGGGGGGAAAACAGAAGCTTCCTAAGTTTTGGAAGCTTCTTAAAGAAGCAAGGCCTAAAACCTTGTACACACGGGACCATTCCGGGAGGGGGTTTAAAAGCCCTCCCTTAAAACCTATTTTCCCACAGGCCTATATCCCACAGTTTCATTCCCAAGAGGCTTTCCTGAAATAGGCTTCAAAACCCATAAGCCATTCGTAAGCTCTTTTCCCTCAAGTACCATTCGTAAGGTCCTTTTTGCAAAAACCCCGTGCCTAAATCTATAAGTCCCTTCTAGTGTTGAAACTCCCTGCTTCACCCCCTCATATTCTTTTTTTGACACATCCCCTAAGCCCTTTTTGAACTCGTGTTCCCTTTTTCCCTTCCCCATGCTATAAGCCTTCAACCGTTACTTTTACCCCTTTTTCACCCGAGTTAAAATCCCTAAAACCTTTACTACTTCGTGTCCCAAAAAAAAACCTACTAAAAATCCCCCTTCCTATACCATTTACCCCAAGCCTAAAGTTCTCCCAAGGGCTTTCATAAATGGTTGTGAAGCCACACTCACACATAACCTTTTTCATCGTGATTTTATCCTATAGACCCTTTTTCTCTTAAGCTTTATAAACCTTTCCCTCTCCGAAGAAGCTAAGATTTTAGAGGTCTTATTATCCCTTCTCGTGGTCAACCTTTTGAACAACTCCTTTCCTCGAAAGAGAGACGGTGGAAATCCAAAAGAAAGAGTAAAAACTGCCTTCACATTCGAACTGCGATGCCACCTAAGAAAGTCCAAGAAGTAGCTGTGGGAGGGTCATCTCCTGGTATCCATGTGGATATCTCACCCCAAAACCAGGATTTTTTCTTCTTGGTTTTATATCCTTTTAAGTCAATCATGCAAAGATGAATTGTTTAGGATAGGATATATTTTTCTGAGTTATTTTCAATGAAGGAGTTTAGTTTAATTGAACAAATGATAATTTATAGAACATAGTTTCCTTCGAATAGCAATTTGCATTAAAATGAATTACCAGCAAGATTATCTGCCTATTGTAGTAGTATATTTCGGCTAAATCTTGAAGGTATAAAAATCGCATCTTGCACCATTAGCCCTATTCCTTTTTGCAATGAATCATCGTAGAAGATGAAATTCATGAAAGGTTTCTTACGTTGCTGAATTCTAGGAAGTTATCATTGCTAATTGCATATCTTAGCAAGGAGAAGATTGTTATTTGTCATCAGTTTCGTTGCAAGGAAAAATGAAGATTAATTGAATTTACCTAACCTCAAAGCATTGAAGTTAAGGACTGAAAAATCAACTGTCATAAGGATAACAAGTCGTGCCAAGGTGATCTCAATATTATATTCCAAAAGATAACCGAATTAATGTAAACTTAGAAATACCTATGCTGTGAAATATGCCTTGGGAAGGACTTAAAGACCAAGAAACGTTTATACCTTAAACACTTGACTATCTTCCCTAATTGTAGGGTCAATAAATTCGTAAATGTGAAAGAACTAGGGTTTATCTCTGAAGTCCTTAAAAAGAGACCCTATGTCTGATAAACGTCAGCTTAAAGAAACTAAAACGGATTATTTCATCGTATATTACGATGCATGACTTGCCGAGCAAGTACGATGTCATATAGTCTTGTGATTGATTCACAAGAAGAAAGGTTAAATACCTTCAACAAGGATGGTGAATCCTTATGCAAGTTATCTTGCAAAAGGATGTATTCTTTGATATCCTTCTAAATAAGGAAAGTTAAAAAATCGGAAACTAAAGTATCCAATGAACTTTAGGGTTGACCAAGATGGGTTAATAAGGAACGCCCTAACCTGGAATATAAAGGATCTTGCCAAGCTACAAGACACCTTGGAACGAGTGCTGATGCATTCGAAAGGAAAGAATCATTCCTTAGAGTTTGCCAAACAACAAGGTCGATTAATGGAAATGTTTGTGCTTGCTAGAGATTTTAGAGCACTGTTTGATTTATGAATTACAAATTAAATGAATACCTATACTTCAGGTTGAAGGTCTAAAGGGAGAGGTAGTTTCAGTTACCCCCGACTGCCTGCCTGACCCTAACCAAGGGGGTTGTTGATCGCGCCGGGAACGTGGACCGAACCCGCCCCAAGAGGTCTCTTCGTTGAGCTCTACTTGGAGCAGGAGGATGCTTGGGTGCCAGGGGGGACTCTCGTCGTAAATCCCTTGCCTTTCGGGTCCTACACAAGAGGCTAACATGACTCCGGATTGGATCTCGAGGCCCGCATACTAGTCTACGGGTGGAAGCTTGGAATAGTGATCCCTATGGATTACTGGATAGCCTTCGGGCGGATTATGGACAAGCCTACGGGCGGAACTCCTTGTATTTCAAAGATAAAAATGATGATATGTTAATAAAGAACGTGCTTGATATTGTTTGTCTATGTCACGTGATAAGATTATGTGAAGGAACCAGTGCTTAACGGATTAATTAAAGAAGCTGATTGTTACATGTCAAATTAATGTGTTAGATAATTACATAACTAAAACAAACCGAGGAAAGTGCGGAGGATGGGCCATAGGTCCGTCCTACGGTTGGGTGGTCCCGGTTAGCCGGGAACTTTTCTCAAAATCTTGAAGAATAGCGGAATGATCGTCAAAGAAAATGAATAAGGAAAGTGATGACCTAGAGTTATGTTTTAATCGATTTACGTTGTTTTAGGGGAATGGAATGGGACTATGCATTATGGTAGAGAGGTTGAGCTTTGCATCCCTCTCGTTTTCCATTCTCCTTGAACCAAGTGTAGTGTAAATCCGCTTCCGAATCTGGCATTTCTGCATAAAGTAGTCCGTTTGGGTCCGACGCTAGTTGGTGTTAGATAATGACCAATCAGGATAACCCTAATTCTGGTCAATCCTAAGTGGGAACGGCTAGGATACTTCCGCTACGTGGCAGGCGTGCGAAGACCTAGATCGCAAATCCCGTAACATTCCATGGGAGTGCCGGGCGGAGCTTTCTAGACATCCTTTCCGATGGACTGCTAAGACATGTCCTCGATGATACTAGTGGACACGTTACACACTACAACAAAAAGGCCTCTTAGATGCACTTTTAGACATGATTTTTTAATATAGAGAAAATCTTACGAGCGCGTCTACCCGCCCATCTATTTGCGTGTCTACAAACTCGTGTTTATAATCGCATGTATTAAGGAATTTACACGCAGAAATAGATGCGTAACAAATGCACATATACACGAGTGAATACAAGCGCATAGAAAAACCAAAATTGTTATTTATTTATTTTTTAATGCATCTACCAACGCGTCTACATGGAAAATTAGACGAGCACATAGACACGTCCGTAGACGCGCTTTTACAAGCACCCATAGACGCGAACGGAAAACAAAAAAACTCATTTTTTTTAAAAAAATATTTATTTTTTCTAAATTTGAATTATATAGCGCGTGTATGAGCGCGTGTACTCTGCATTTTAGACGCACTTATAAACGCACGTTTTCTGCAATTTAGATGCGTGAATAGACGCGCAAAATAGAACTGGAAAAAAAAGGCCACAAAGATCTCTAGTTTTTTTTAATCCCTCCCATACATCAAATTGTGCATTTGGAAAAAAGAAAATGGATTTAAAAGCACGAGAATTGAAAACAAAAGTCCATGTATTCATTATAGATCAAAAGCATTTACATGGAGAGTTTAAGTGCCTGCGATCTAAAGTGTTGCCGCAAGTAGTAAGCTCAAAGATGGATAATAGATAAACAAGAAAACAAGGCCATAGAGGAGGTATGGTGCTCCTCTACGAATCTGAAGAAGAAACATCTTTGCTAGCACCACCATGGCTACTAGTGTCGCTATCCCCCTCCTTGCTATGCTCCACATCCGGGTTCACCTACACACACAAAAAATCAAGGTTTCTTACGTACACATGGTGGAGAAAAAGTTATAATTAGCTATACTTTTAATAGGAAAGTAATAAAAACATACATCCTCTGGCTGTCGAATCCTCATAGCCCAATTATATTGGTCCTCAATGATGAGACCCTCCTCATAGAAGTGAAGCCATGTGACTGCGCGGTTATGGCCTCGATGGTAACCTACCTCTCTAGGAGTAAGTATCCTACCAATGATAGTAGTCTGCAAAACAATTATGATATACACAAACAATTATGAGACACAATGTATTAGAACAAATTATATAAAGAATTGAAAGAAATATAAATTTTAAAAAAACTAGAAATCAAAATATACTTACAAACTCTGTCTCCCACGACTCTCTGCCACCCGATCCGTAATGCGATGATCCCATGGTTTCCATTTGGATGCGTTGCGCCTCTGCGTGCTAGCGACTCTTCACTTTCTCTGCTGCTTTCTTCTTGGCTTTCTTCCACTCTATGTGGTGGCACATAGGTGGTTGGCTATAGGCTCCATGCCCCTCCTCCTGTCTCTGCAGTGAGTCCGTGGCGCGTGTCATGAGGTGGGATCTTTTGTTGTGAAGAAAATCCCTCACTTTTGTGCATCCCCAATCATCTGAGAATCATTGATCCTCAAGATTTGGGTATCTCCTATGCCCTCAACACCTCCTGGCACAAGCTACTTTTCTGATTTTTGAAGTAGACGAAACAATCTTTATACGTCGCATGCACGACGCTCCTCATGTACGCCATTATATCCCTTCCTTCATCATCATGGAAGATGCCACCAGTATCTGTAACTCTATAGTACTGGCGTACTGGCTCCTCTACGTGATCTACTGGTGAGGGTGATCGCTCGCCACCTCCTAGGAAACCCCCACACAAGCCTCGTCGTCCCCCTTGACTCTCCCTCCTCTCTCTCTGTCGACTACCCTCTGCCTCACTGGATGCACGTGCGTCGGCTGACGCTTGTGCTTCAGCCGATGCATATACAGGTGCTACACGTGGAGTACCTGCAATTGGAGTTTGGGAAGTAGTGCTAGGAAAAGACATCAAAGGCATTCCAGACATGACGCTGAACACCTCATCTGCTGTGGGAGAGCGGCCAAGGTGTCTGGTCATCTCTCCCATGAAGTCTTCCCTACTTGGAAAACCTCCAAAAAATTCATTGACCCCCCTGCCGAACAAGCCCAATGTATCATTCATGTGATCCAAATCCGGGTCATTGCTAGATGAACCAAGATGTGACATCTGCAAAAAAAACACAGGAAAAAAATAAATTTGTTTGCATATAAAAAACCATATATTACCTTCATTCACACATAAACATTTTCAAAGAGCCATAATCCTTGATCCAATCCAACATTAATTATGAAAAATCATTCAGTGAGCCTAGAATCATTATGTAAGAGAAGGCTTTTGATACTCACACATTTTCATTTTCTTCAAGTGTATTTTGCAAGCACTTACTAAGGTCCATTTAAGTAAAACAATGGTGTGGAAATCGTATAGAAAAAATACATGGATGCTCATGGCACTTGAAAGTAATAATAATCTAGCTTTCTTTAGGCATTGAGCATAAAACTTAAGTGCTAATGCTTCTCATAAATTAAGCCACTTGGAGGTGAAAATTTTCCTACATACTATATAAGAAATCCCCCCAAGTCCACTCTCAAATATGGGGTTAAGATTAAGCCACTTGGTCAAATCTTTACTCCTTATTTGAAAGTGGAGCTTGGAAGATTTCCAAATTCTCTAATATGGTATCGAAAGTATAATGCTACCTAATTCACTACGTTGGAAGGCTAAAGCTTCTAAAAATTTGATCATGAATCAAGAAAATTTATAAACATAAACATGGGATTGGTCACATTCATCATCACAAAAATATATTGTTGATTAAAAAACTAGATCTACACCCCATACCCATTGTTTTTTTGTTCTTAGTTTGCTTTAGTTATCAATATAAAGAAACATTATAAGCACAATAACGTTTAGGCAATGAAAATTGTTTTTTATCAGAGCTGGCTGGCGCGTGTATAACCGCATCTAAAATGCAAGATAGACGTGCTCTCAGACGTGTCCCTAAAGTCAACCCTGTGGTCAGAGTGCATGTATATTTGCATCTGAGATGCAGTATAGACGTGCTATCAGATGCGATTTATAGGTCAATGCTTCTGCCGCGCATGTATCCTTGCGTGTGGACTACAGAATACACGTGCCTGGAGACGTGACTCTAAAGTCAAAGCTTCTGGGCAGGGCAAGTGTATTCGCGCGTCTCACATGCAGGATACACGTGCCTCGAGACACGACTCTGAAGTCAAATCTTCTTCTATGCGGAGCACATGTATTCTCGCATCTCCAATGCAGAATATACGTGCTCTGAGACACAGCCTCAGACGCAATGAGAGAAAATATAGCTTCGCGTCTATCTTTGCATCTGTACTGAAATGTAGAGGTGCTGGCAAACGCGCTCAGTCGGCTTATTTCAGTCCGACGACCGCCATTCATGATTTATTTGTGCTATACAAAATGCAATCATAGATCCTAATACACAGACATAGAGAGAGAGAGAGAGAGAGAGAGAGAGAGAGAGAGAGAGAGAGAGAGAGAGAGAGAGAGAGAGAGAGAGAGAGAGAGAGAGAGAGAGAGAGAGAGAGAGAGAGAGAGAGGACTCACCTTGGGTGTTTGGTGTGGTGAGTGGTGGTGCTACTTTCTTCTCCTTGGTAAGTTACTCTCCCTTAATGCTTGCTTGCTGCTTATTTTCTCCTCCCTTTGCTTCTTCTTCCTCTTGTTCTCCTCTCTCTTGTTCGCTCTTTCTTCCTACGGCCGAGAGTAAGAGTCGGTCTCAATCTCGAAGAGATTGAAGCTAAACTTAAGGAAGCCAATTCTAGACGTCAGCAATTTCACGAGTGGTTGACAAATAAGGCTAGACCAAAGATAAAGAGTCCTCTGCACCCTTCACAGCCTGAGAACCTTGCTGAAAGGCTACAGTCAAATTTCATAGCGGTAGAACAGAAAAGGTTGGAACTGTTGGCACAGGAGCAGACCCAATTGGCAAGGTCTCAAGAACTAAGAGCAGCTGCAAGGTCAGAAGTGCAGCTTCGTGCAGAAAGGGAGCGTGAGGAATTAGAGTCAAGGGTGGAATCTCGTGTGCATCAAGCTGAAACAAACAGGTTAGCTCTACTTGAAGCAGAAAAGAAATAGAGAGTAGCTGTGCATGAGAGAATTGCACAGTCTATCTTACAGCGAACAACACAAGAGGGCAAGGACAAGGAACGGATAGTGTAGCTTTATCTTTTTTATGTAATTCCAGGTAGAGGTCTACCCTAGAATCCTAGGGTTTAAATCCCATTTTGGAAGAAGGGAAGCTTGGAAAGAGCAGATGATTAGCGACCAACAGAGAGGTTTAAGCGGCACGCCGTCAAGACCTTCGCGAGCATATAGAGCAGATGATCAAGGACCAACGGAGAGGTTGAAGTACGCATCTATGCATCTTCTTTCATTGTTTTGTCTCGTTCTAAAACGCTAATAGTTAGTTACCACTAAACACCAGGAGGAATAGTTTAAGGTAAAGTAAAGTTGATCCTCTGATATCTTTATATGTGTGCATTTCCTTTAAGGTAAAGTAAAGTTGATCCTCTAATATCTTTATATGTGTGCATTTCCTTTGGCTTATAGTTTGCCTCATTTTGGTCATGTTTTGATTTCAAGAGTAGTTTCTCAAGCTAATTGTTATCTATGGTAGTAATTCAGGGTACTCATTGTGAGAGTTTCTTAATGTCTTGACTTTTACTCAGATTCATGATGATCGTCCTCGTTCGTTATTCCAGCTGATGAGGGTCTATATTCCAGCTGATGACACATTATTTCGTTTATATTCTTTCTAGCTGATGAGCATCTATATTCCAGCTGATGACAAATTGTTTTATTTATATTCTGTTCATGGGGCCCCATATGTGTTATGTTATCTATAGAGTGGCATCGCGAACCGTCTTTATAGACCTTGTGTTGTTCTAATGTCACTATAACATTTTTTCTTTAAGTTTTGATGTGACAAATATACTGCTTATATCCCAAGTTCAGTTGAAGGAATTTCTTGGAGATTTTATCTTTTGCAGTGATGTTGCTTATACTCATTTTACATGTTGTATATTTAGGAGTGATAAAGCTCTTTTGATGCCTTTGAATAGGCTGTTGTAATTCAGGAGTGATGTAGCTTCTTTGATGCCTATGAAAAGGCTCTTGTAAGTTCAACTTTTTAATTTTATATTTTGAATATTAATATAACGGTAGGCCTATATAGAGCTGTGGGTTTTTCCGTTGAGCCCCCAAGGGTTTTTTTATCCATAGTAAGGGACCTTTATTTGAGCGGGGGTGTTAGCTATATATAGTGTTAGCTATATATATTCTGTCTACATATAGCGCCCCAGGTCCCCTCTATATATTCCTATCATGTGTGCTCAGTTTACACACTTCTGGGGTTCCACTCTCGGTGTCTCGTGTCTCTCTTCTCCTCTCTCTTCCTCTGTTCCTCATCTCCCTCGCGGACTGTTCAACACTTTAAACATGCCGGCCTAGAGGAAACTAGAGAGGGACTGCAAATAGGATGCATGATATCCTGATGTGGTTAAACCTGAACAAACAAGTCAATTAATAAAATGCAATTGCTTCAAGTCTTGAATTTCAAATATAGAGTTATATACATGTACCTAAACACTCTCCGTATCCTGGAAAGTCATGCATGGTCCACAACAACATGGCCTTCAACGTGAAATCTCTAGAGGATACATATGCGCTTGTATCTTGCACCTCAATACCTTCCCATAACATTTCTAACTCTTCAATCAAAGGCTCTAAGTAAATGTCCATATTTTTTACCTTGTGCGTTCCAAGAATGAGAAGGGACAACATTACATGTCCCTTTTTAATTGCCATGGATGGAGGAATATTATACTTCACCAATACCATTGGCCATACACTGTATGATGTGCTTTTGATGCCAAATGGATTGATTCCATCCATACCTAAACCAAATCTCAAATTTGTCGGCTCTTCTTTGAAAACGGGCCACAAATTATCTATATGTTGCCATGTCGGTGTGTCTGGAGGGATCCTCCATTTTCCATCACTTGAACAATGACTAGCATGCCATGACATGAGCTCAACTACAAAAGGGAGTTTCATGTATGTTGATATATATTGAGTAACATAGACTAGCAATTTCAGTGTTTAAAAAAAACAATGAATACCAGTGATTTTTCTCGGTCCCATTTTCCATACATGCTGAAGTGTGACATTGCAACTCGATGTGCTCGAAAAATACACCCTCGACAACGATCACACATGCATTTAATTTTTCATCGTAGCCATGCATCTCGATTATGAAGACGTAATGTTTCATCCTCACTTGAGGATGTGCTCGTTGACTCATCAATATGCACCCCACTAGGTGATGACGACGACATGGTTAAACCTAATTCATGACAACATCAAAATATTTGTCATTCATATATTTACATAAAAACTTCAAGCTGTCATATTAATTATTCTAATATCTTAATTTTAAATAATGTTGGGAACAGGGCTGCGTAGCATGTCATCGCAGGCGGTAGGAAGATCCATACTTGGAGATGCTGCCATATACCATAAATTATTCCTCCTCCCTTCTGCTACTGCTACTGCTTCTTCTTCTTCGTGCTAGGTCAAACTGTACAGGAGGTGCCGCGGGGGGCCCAAGAGCTCGCTTCCCTCCGCTAGCAGCTCGACCGCGACTACGGCAACCTCACCGACTGGCTCCATCACTAGGAGCCCCCCTCCGTCATCCCCACTGGTGCCGTCAATTTCGACGGCGATGCCACTGTCCGCAATCAGACCAAGGGAGGGACCTTTGGGTGCCCATTGGACACACGAGATCTCTGCACCAACCACAGGCATGCCGATGACTTGGTGGAGGCCCAGATTCTGTGCACACGAGATCTCTCCACCAGCCACAGGCATGTCGATGACTTGGCGGAGGCCCAGATTCTGCACATCGGGCTACAAAGGAGCAGGCGCCATGGAGATGGCCAAGCTAGCAGGTCCATGCCTTGAAGGTCATCTTCGATGTCTGCATCTTTGGCGTCACGAAGGCCTTCGAGGAGGCTGGCGATGTGAGTGGCCTCGTCCGCGAAGCCATGCTGGCAGAGAGCTTGGAGATAGAGGATAACGAGGCGGATCAAGGAGTGGAATATGCGCCATGGAGATGGCCAAGCTAGCAGGTCCATGCCTTTAAGGTCATCTTCGATGTCTGCATTTTTGGCTTCACGAAGGCCTTCAAGGAGGCTGGCGATGCGAGCGGCCTCATCCGCAAAGCCATGCTAGAATATGCGCCATGGAAATGGCCAAGCTAGCAGGTCCATGCCTTGAAGGTCGTCTTCGATGTCTGCATCTTTGGCGTCACGAAGGCCTTCGAGGAGGCTGGCGATGCGAGCGGCCTCGTCCGCAAAGCCATGCTGGCAGAGAGCTTGGTGATAGAGGATAATGAGGCGGATCAAGGAGTGGTGCGGGGCGAGAGCCCGACACGAAAATCCTAAAACTAAACCTTGACAGTGCATCGTGCACTGAATCAAAGCCTCTGTGTAGTAGCAGACCCCGCGGGTAAGGGGTCTCTGCAAAAGAATGATTGTCAACGCGGTTGCGAGCCGGAATGCCGAGGGATAAAGTGATTCCTAGCGTAGGATGCTCTGATACCATGTTGAACAGTCTGCGAGGGAGACGAGGAACAGAGGAAGAGAGAGGAGAAGAGAGACACAAGACACCGAGAGTGGAACCCCAGAAGTGTGTAAACTGAGCACACATGATAGGAATATATAGAGGGGACCTGGGGCACTATATATAGACAGACTATATATAGCTAACACTATATATAGCTAACATAAAGAAGGTTATCTACGACATTCATCATCGATTTCTTCCTATTGACCATCCCAAATATGTTCTCCCTACTAATGGAATGACTCCACAATCTCTAACCATTCGAGATTGGAAGGAGAGATGGATTAATGCCGACAGCCACCCTCCACTCAACATGGAGTCGATAAGAAGTGCATTTCTCTTGATTAACTTTAAAGTATTTAGCATGATAAATTTGTTTACATAATATATTATTTGTTTGTTAGGTTCTCTATATTTCTTCGTCTTTCATAGTGGATTGAACTCAGGATCAATCACCTATGAGACCCCATGCACATATTCAAAAATGTTGTATCTATATTATAGGATCACTTTAAATAGACGCACATTTAGACTCGTACCTAAACGTTGATATAGACGTGCATTTAGGTTTTATCATAATTTTTTGTTTTTAAGATAAGTTTGGATAGTAAGTTCTTATCATAAGTTTTTATGCATTTATGATAAGTTTTGTGTATTTAAAATTAAGATATTAGAATAATTAATATGAAAGCTCGAAGTTTTTATGTAAATATATGAATGACAAATATTTTGATATTGTCATGAATTAGGTTTAACCATGTCGTGGACATCACCTAGTGCGGTGCATGCTGATGAGTCAACGAGCACATCCTCAAGTGAGGATGAAACATTACGTCTTCATAATCGAGATGCATGGCTACAATGAAAAATTAAATGCATGTGTGATCTGATTCCTCGATAGCATAAGGTAAAATGCATGGACATTTACTTAGAGCCTGTGATTGAAGAGTTAGAAATGTTATGGGAAGGTATTGAGGTGCAAGATACAAGCGCATCTGTATCCTCTAGAGATTTCACGTTGAAGGCCATGTTGTTGTGGACCATGCATGACTTTCCAGGATACGGAGAGTGTTCAGGTACATGTATATAATCCTATATTTGAAATTCAAGACTGGAATCAATTTCATTTTATTAATTCACTTGTTTGTTTAGGTTTAACCACATCAGGATATCATGCATGTCCTATTTGCGGTCTCTCTCTAGTTTCCTCTAGACCGGCACGTTTAAAGAAGGTTATCTACGACAATCATCATCAATTTCTTCCTATTGACCATCCCAAATATGTTCTCCCTACTAATGGAATGACTCCACAATCTCTAACCATTCGAGATTGGAAGGAGAGATGGATTAATGCTGACAGCCACCCTCCACTCAGTATGAGTCGGTAAGAAGTGCATTTCTCTCGATTGACTTTAAAGTATTTAGCATGATAAATTATTTACATAATATATTATTTGTTTGTCAGGTTCTCTATATTTTTTCATCTTTCATACTGGATTGAACTCAAGATCAATCACCTGTTTGACCCCATGCACATATTAAAAAATGTTGTATCTATATTATGGGATCACTTTAAATAGACGCACATTTAGACGCGTACCTAAACGTTGATATAGACGTGCATTTAGGTTTTATCATAATTTTTTGTTTTTAAGATAAGTTTGGATAGTAAGTTCTTATCATAAGTTTTTATGTATTTATGATAAGTTTTGTGTATTTAAAATTGAGATCTTAGAATAATTAATACACCAGCTTGAAGTTTTTATGTAAACATATGAATGACAAATATTTTGATGTTGCCATGAATTAGGTTTAATCATGTTGTCCTCATCACCTAGTGTAGTGCATGCTGATGAGTCAATGAGCACATCCTCAAGTGAGGATGAAACATTACGTCTTCATAAATCGAGATGCATGGCTACAACGAAAAATCAAATGCATGTGTGATTGTTGTCGAGGGTGTATTTTTCGAGCACGTCGAGTTGCAATGTCACACCTCAACATGTATGGAGAATGGGACCAAGAAAAATCATTAGTATTCATTGTTTCTTTTTAACACTAAGATTGCTAGTCTATGTTATTCAATATATCTCAACATACATGAAACTCCCTTTTGTGGTTGAGCTCATGTCATGGCATGCTAGTCATCGTTCAAGTGATGAAAAATGGAGGATCCTTGCAAACACACAGACATGGCAACATATAGATAATTTGTGGCCTGATTTCAAAGAAGAGCCAAGAAATTTGAGATTTGGTTTAGGTATGGATGGAATCAATCCTTTTGGCATCAAAAGCACATCATACATTGTATGGCCAGTGGTATTGGTGAACTATAATATTCCTCCATCCATGGTAATTAAAAAGGGATATGTAATGTTGTCCCTTCTCATTCCTAGAAAGCACAAGATAAAAAACATGGACATTTACTTAGAGCCTTTGATTGAAGAGTTAGGAATGTTATGGGAAGGTATTGAGGTGCAAGATACAAGTGCATCTCTATCCTCTAGAGATTTCACGTTGAAGACCATGTTATTGTGGACCATGCATGACTTTCCAAGATACGGAGAGTATTCAGGTACATGTATGTAATTCCATATTTGAAATTCAAGACTGGAATCAATTGCATTTTATTAATTCACTTGTTTGTTCAGGTTTAACCACATCAGGATATCATGCATGTCCTATTTGTGGTCCCTCTCTAGTTTCCTCTAGGCCGACACATTTAAAGAAGGTTATCCATGACAATCATCATCGATTTCTTCCTATTGACCATCCAAATATGTTCTCCCTACTAATGGAATGACTCCACAATCTCTAACCATTCGAGATTGGAAGGAAAGATGGATTAATGCTGACAGCCACCCTCCACTCAGCATGAGTCGGTAAGAAGTGCATTTCTCTCAATTGACTTTAAAGTATTTAGCATGATGAATTGTTTACATAATATATTATTTGTTCTTTAAGTTCTCTATATTTTTTCGTCTTTCGTACTAGATTGAACTCAGGATCAATCACGTGTTGGACCCCATGCACATATTTAAAAATATTGTATCTATATTATGGGATCACTTTAAATAGACGCACATTTAGACGCGTAAATGCTGATATAGACACGCATTTAGGTTTTATCATAATTTTTTGTTTTTAAGATAATTTTTGATAGTAAGTTCTTATCATAAGTTTTTATGTATTTATGATAAGTTTTGTGTATTTAAAATTGAGATCTTAGAATGATTAATACGCCAGCTTGATGTTTTTATGTAAACATATGAATGACAAATATTTTGATGTTGTCATTAATTAGGTTTAATCATGTCGTCATCATCACCTAGTGCGGTGCATGCTGATGAGTCAACGAGCACATCCTCAAGTGAGGATGAAACATTACGTCTTCATAATTGAGATGCATGGCTATGACGAAAAATGAAATGTATATGTGATCATTGTCGAGGGTGTACTTTTTGAGCACGTCGAGTTGCAATGTCAAACCTCGGCATGTATGGAGAATGGGACCAAGAAAAATCACCAGTATTCATTATTTTTTCTTAACACTAAGATTGCTAGTCTATGTTATTCAATATATATCAATGTACATGAAACTCCCTTTTGTAGTTGAGCTCATGTCATGGCATGCTAGTCATCGTTCCAGTGATGAAAAATGGAGGATCCCTGCAGACACATAGACATGGCAACATATAGATAATTTGTGGCCGGTTTTCAAAGAAGAGCCAAGAAATTTGAGATTTGGTTTAGATATGGATGGAATCAATCCATTTGGCATCAAAAGCACATCATACAGTGTATGGCCAGTGGTATTGGTGAACTATAATATTCCTCCATCCGTGGCAATTAAAAAGGGACATGTAATGTTGTCCCTTCTCATTCCTGAAAAGCACAAGGTAAAAAGCATGGATATTTACTTAGAGCCTTTGATTGAAGAGTTAGAAATGTTATGGGAAGGCATTGAGATGCAATATACAAGTGCATCTGTATCCTCTAGAGATTTCACGTTGAAGGCCATGTTGTTGTGGACCATGCATGACTTTCCAGGATACGGAGAGTGTTCACGTACATGGATATAACTCTATATTTGAAATTCAAGACTGGAACCAATTGAATTTCATTAATTCACTTGTTTTTTTAGGTTTTACCACATCCGGATATCATGCATGTCCTATTTGTGGTCCCTTTGTAGTTTCCTCTAGGCCGGCACGTTTAAAGAAGGTTATCTAGGACAATCATCATCGATTTCTTCCTATTGACCATCCCAAATATGTTCTCCCTACTAATGGAATGATTCCACAATCTCTAACCATTCCGGATTGGAAGGAGAGATGGATTAATGCCGACAGCCACCCTCCACTCGGAATGAGTCGGTAAGAAGTGCATTTCTCTCAATTGACTTTAAAGTATTTAGCATGATGAATTGTTTACATAATATATTATTTGTTCTTTAGGGTCTCTATATTCTTTCGTCTTTTGTACTCGATTGAACTCAAGATCAATGGACCTCATGCACATATTCAAAAATGTTGTATCTATATTATGGGATCACTTGATAGGGGCTCGTGATTCAGTCAATGTAAGGGAGGATTTACATAACATTGGTCACATGAGACAAGCTTGGCCACGCATTGGACCTAGAGGAAAGATTGAGCTACCCCATGCACCTTGGATGTTGTCAAAGAAGGAGGAAAGAATAGTGAAGGAACAAATATTTAGCTTTCGAACACCCACAAGATGTATGAGATGTCTCAAGGGAGCCTTCATAAAGAAAAAGAAAAGAGGTGTGGAGCAACTATCTGGTTTGAAGTCCCACGATTGGCACAAAATGATTCAAGTAAGGGTATCTCTAACCATGAATATAGTAATTAGTGGAGTAACTATATGTAAACTTTGGGGTATGATGACTTTTTCCTCAACTAATCATTTGATCTATGAATATTGTTTAGATTCAGCTCGTACTTCCTACTAGCATATCCCATTGTGTATCCAAAGATGTATGTGATATCATTTACAAGATGGAGATCTTGTGAGGTGTGTATACATTGTATTTTTTCATTATATATCTTTGAATTTCTACGCAAAAATTAACAATTCTCAAATACATCCTGACAGATACGTGAGCTCGAAGGAAATTGATCCAAACACATTGCAAGATGCTCAAGTATTATCTGTTGAGGTGGTTTGTTTGGTGGAGGAAATTTTACCTCGATCCATTTTGACTACTCAATTACATTTACTCGTACACTTGATTGATGAGATCACACTTTGTGGGGCAGTTCATGCAACATGGATGTTTTTTCTTGAGCACTTCATGAAAACCTTGAAAGATTTTGTGAGGCAAAAAGCACGGCCTGAGGGAAGCATGGCTGAGGGTTGGTTAGTGCAATCATCCCTTGTTTATATCTCTGAATATCTTGCTGAAGTGGACCTCTGTCAACCACGACTATGGAAAGATGATGAAGACTTGAGGATGACCTCTATAATACCTCAAGGAAAAGGAATTAGTAAAGTGCTAACAAAAGAAGAACTTCGTAAGTTAAATAGTTTTTGTGTGCTCAATAGTAATGTAATGAGCAAATGGGTGACACTATATAATGAAGCAAGGGCAAGAAGAAAAAGCGAAAGATAAGCATTTTGCACCAGATATGGATGTAATGTCTCATTTCCAGATCATCTAAATGCGCTCCCATGTCATATTGATATAGATTGGTTACATGAGGAAATGGAGAGAATGGAAAAACATGAGGAAATTAATATATCTCAAGAAGAATGGGAATACGCACTAGGTTGCTTATCAAAGGTGAGACATACTATCAATTAATTTGTTTCTATAAGATATATTTTATACAAATAATTGACATGTTTGATCTTAATATTTTACTACTAGTGCACATTATTCAATGCTATTTGGTGTGAGGGTAAACATCTTCTAACTCAACATATAGATGAAAAGAGAGATACCCAAGATTGTGGTGTCCTTGCTCACTTTGAGGATGCCAATGTGTAATGTTCTAAATTTTCTCGCATGAACTACCTCTTATAGGAAATAAGGATAATGATATAGCAAATTTTTTACTAAGGATAATGGGAATTTTTTTTTCCTTATCCCCCCCAGCCGACGGTCGTGTTGCAGGGGGAGAGGAGAATAGAAGGTCCAGCAAGCTCCTCGTCGGAGCTTGCTCAGCCTTAATGCCATGCCAATTGACACAAAGGAAAGGGAGGATCCCCCTCCCCTTCCCTATTTAAACCCTGGGCCGTTGCCGTGATGGAGAAAAGGAGGTAGAGAGAGTGGGCTACCGTGACGAGTGAGGGAGGTGCAGAAATCATGAAGAAGGGTGTTTTCGCCTATCACAAAGGAGGAGGGGCTGCCATTATTGGCATTGCCGGTGCTATTGCAGAGAGGGAGGAAAGTCAAGCTGGTCGCCGCCAGTCGCCGTTTGAGCTACGTGGGAAGCTTTAGAAGCTTCTTGGGGGGGAAGCTTCTAAAGGCTAGATAAGCCCCCTTTCACCCCCCCATGTCATAAAACCTCCCAAGGCCCCCTTCTTGTGCCTTTTGAAACCTTTCCCCCCCCCCCCCCCCCCCCCCCCCCCGGTGTTTTATCCTTAAGCCTCTCCCTTAGGCTTTAAAACCCATCTCCCCCCCCCCCCCCCCGGTTTTAACCCCCTATAAGCCCTTTTTCTTGGACTTCAAAACCACTCACACCCCCCCCCCCTCCCCATGTTTAAACTCATAAGCCCTTTTTTTTCTTCCCCTTAGGGCCTTTCCCGTGGCCTCTTGAAACCCTTCCCTCCAAACTTGCCTAAGGGTCCTTAGACCCTTACTTATAACCTTTAAGGTTACTTTTTTCCTTGGAGTTTCCCCCTTAGGGTTTTCCCCCATAAAAGGTTACTCTAAGTAACCTTTCCTTTTCCCCCATGTTTTGTTAAAAATCCCCCTTAGGTCATGCGAAAATACCCCTTGGAACTCTCCCGTACCTTGTTTCTTTTCCCACACGTAAAAGAAAGAGGAATGTTGAGGGTTGTTGACACCTTCCTTTTCCACTCAAAAGCCTCGTAAGGGATTCCACACCTTGTTATTCCCCGTTCATGTGAGTCCTTACAAAGGCCATTAAGCCTTCCCCATGGCTTAATGGGTCTTAGTCATGAAAGATTCTAAAACACCCCTTTCGAATTCCCGACTCCAATGAGGAAGCCTTCAAAAACTGCTCTCGACGGACGGTGCAAGTTATTGCGAAAGAGAGCCATGGTGGAATATCAAAAATGCGTTGTTAAGCTGCTTCCACCTCGGAAATGCCTCCTAAGAAAGTCCAAGGTGCAGCCGCGGGAGGGTCGTCTCCTGGCATCCATGTGGATATCTCACCCTAAGCCCAGGTTTTCCTTCCTAATTTTTATTTGATATTGTTGTAATTCAATCATGCAAGGTTAATTGTTAGAAATAGGATATATTTTTGTCCTAGATGCTCACGAAGAAGGAACTTAGTCATCAATACTTTAAAAGGAAACATGCAAATTAAAGAAAGCATAAACACACTTCTAGCAAATAGCTTTATGCATTGAAATGAATTGTAAACTAGATTATTGTCCATTAAAATAGTATACTTCGCTTAAGCCTAGATGTATAAACTGTGTATCGCACTCTTAACCCATATCCTCTTCGCAATGAATCATCATGGAAAGTGCAAAGCATGAAATGATTCTTACAATGCATAAATCTAGGAAATTATCCTTTGTCAACTGCATAAATTATCAAGTAAAAGGTTGCTTGTTTAGCGTGAAATTTATTCGCAAAGTAAAAGAGGATTAGTTGGAATTAAGATAACCTATTCCTGACCTCAAATCAATAAGCTAGGGTTGAAAAAATCAATTTACGCATAGACAACGAGTCATGTGGAAATGATCTCGAATTTATCTTCTAGAGTTAAACAAATTGGCATAAATATAAAACACCTAAACCACGGAGTACTCGTTTAGAACGAGTCAAATTCCAAGAAATTTACTAGGAAATTAATACATGACCTCATCGTACGTATTGCTAAAACTGAAACTCCTATACCTAAATACTTGCCCACATTCAGGGGACAGTGAAATGAAATTGGAAAGTGAGCTAGGGTTTGTCCCTAAGAATCTTACAAGATGAAAGTTGGAAACCCTAGGTCTAACAACGTTAGCCTAGTAACCTAAAACAGATTGTTTCGTGACTCCATTGTCTCAATAGTTCGATGCGACACTTGCGCAAGAAGTGTGGAGTCATATGATCTTGTGATTGGATCACAAGGGAATGGCCAAGTTCTCGCAATGAAGTTGGCATGTCCTTACACAAGTTATCTTGTAGGAGGATGAATAATCATCCTAATTTAGTATCTTTCTTGAGTAAAGAAGATTGATTGGAAACTAAAGACCAGCTGATAAATTGAAATAACTGATGAACTTAAGGTTTGATCAAGTCAGGTTAATAGGGTACGACCTAACCCAGGATATAGGGGACCTTGCCAAGTCGCAACTCATCCCGGATCGAGTGCTGAATGCATTCGAAAGGAAGGATTCATTCATTAGTAGTTTGCCAATAAAAACGATCAATGGAAATGTTTGTGCTTGCTATAGATTTTAGAGCACTGTTTGGCTTTGTTTGATCAATGAATTAAAAGATAAATGGATATCTATACTTCAGGTTGAAGGCTTGAAGGGAGAGGCAGCTTCAATTACCCCCGACTGCTTGCCTAACCCTAACCAAGGGGGTTGTTGACCGCGTCGAGAAAGTGGACCGAACCCGCTGGGAGAGTCTCTCCGTTGAGCGCTACTTGGAGCAGGAGGATGCTTGGGTGCCAAGGGGGGCTCTGGCCGTAAATCCCTCACCTTCCAGGCCCCGGACAAGAGGCTAACGTGACTTTCGATTGGATCTCGAGGCCCGCATACTAGTCTACGGGTGGAAACTTGGATTGATAATTCCTGTGGATTGTTGGATAGATTGCGGGCGGATTGTGGATAAGCCTACGGGCTAGACTCTTTGTATTTCAAAGATAAATATGATAACCTATTAATAAGGAACTTGTCTGATATTGTTTTTCTATGTCAAGTGATAAGATTACATGAAAAAACTAGTGCCTAATGGGTTAATTACAGAAGCTGGTTGTTATATGTCCAACTAATGTGTTAGGTAATTAAATAACTAAAACAACCCGAGGAAAGTGCGGAGGATGGGCCATAGGTCCATTGTACGGATGGGTGGTCCCGGTTGGCGGGGAACTTTTCTCAAATCATGATGGACAACAAGAAGATCATCAAAGAACACGAACAACCAAAGCCTTGACCTAGAGTTGTGATTGAACCCGACTTACGCTATTTTAGGGGAACGAAATGGGACTATACCTTATGGAAGAGAGGTTGAGCTTTGCATCCCTCTTGTTTCCCATTCTCCTTGAACCAAGTGCAGCGTGAATCCGCTTCGGACCTGGCATTTATGCATAAAGTAGTTTGCTTGGGTCCGACGCTAGTTGTTGTTAGGAAATGACCAATAAGGAAAACCCTAATTCATGTCGATCCTAAGTGGGAATGGCCGGAATACTTCCGCTATGTGGCAGACGTGGGCATCCCTAGATCGCAAACCCCGAAACACTCCATGGGAGTGCCGGGTGGAGCTTTCTAGACATCCTTTCTGTTGGAAAATGTGAGGAAGACGAGAGACGAAAGGAAGAGAGGAGAGAAGAGAGATATGAGACTTGGAAGTGAAACCCCATAAGTGTGTCAAGTGAGCATATATGATAGGAATATATAGAGGGGACTTGGGGCGCTATATATAGACGGGCGCTATATATAGACAGACTATATATAGCCAACCTAGGGTGCTATATATAGACGTGCGCTATATATAGACAGATTATATATAGCTAACACACTTTCCAATGGACTACTAAGACGTGTCCTGAAAATACAAGTGGACACGTTACAGTTGGTATCAGAGCCAACCAACAACGGAAATGTTTTATGAAATCTTAATAAGAAGAAGTAAAGAAAATGTTGATGTTCCAAACATTTCCTTACCTTCAATGCTGTCTTACAAAATTATGAAGTGTGGAACAAGTTCTTAGTATTTTGAATCATGTTTATGACTTCAATGCATTCTCCACATTATCGACAAAGGGTTGAGATGATGAACATCCTAGAACAGATCTATAATCCATCACCTTTGTAGATGGAACGAAGATGGATGGGTGCCTTAGGAATCTACTATATAGCCGCCCACCGGTTTTCTTACCTACAAACCAACCTAAAAAGGTGAAAATCGTGAAGCTATTCATTTTTGTGGAAGGTTACGTAAACTCAACTTTACATATTCGAGGTCGGAGGGTTGAGATGAACTCATATGTATATGAGGAAGTAACCAGTGTAATCTCCGCCGACAGGATTAAAGTGTTAGGGCACCATGAAAAGAATGGATTCCAAAGGAAAGGATATCATGAACTTCCAATGACTTACCGATTCCTGAAGATCCATGACCCGAAACCATACTATTATATAGTTCTTATAGATAAATGTAATACAATGTTGTTCTCCCCAAACTAAATGTAGCAGTTGGGTTATCATCATAAGAAATGTTGTATTCCGAAAGGGCTATGCCCATATAAATACGAATAAGATTTCCTTTTATCAATGTCTGATTGTGCATGAGAATTGATAAAAAGTTAAGTAGCTACATTGCTTACATGATAGTAGGATTGAAGATGTAATATAAATCAATAACGATTATCTTATAATAACATTAAGAAACCTTTATCCAGGCACAACCCCAGGTACAAGTTCCTAGTTCGCCTCCTACATCAAGTACTGTTGTAATCCAGGAGAAGAAGTTTCTTCTCAAGAAAATCAAGCCACTCGAGTTTGACGGGAGAGGCAGGTCTGTCCAAGCTGATGCTAAAATTTGGATTGAATCCATGGAGGATTACTTCAAAGCAACCGGTACTGCACCCGCCAATCAGGCTATGCTCGCCAAGCTAAAGCTCACCGGTGAAGCCATGCTTTGGTGGAAGCAATGGTGCAGGGATCAAGGGATCGCGGAGGGATCTGTTACCTGGGAGAAGCTGAAGAAAGCCGTGTAGGGAAGATACTTGCCACCTGCATATCGCACACAAAAAATGAATCAGTTCTACGAGCTAAAATAGCAAGGACTCACTCTTGACACATACTATTCCAAAATTTGTCTCACTTCTTAAGTATGCACCGCAGATGGACATGACACAGCAGGTGTATCTATTTCAAATCTATGCATCCATCAGATCTTCAGGACGCACTCATTCAAGCGGCGCCTATAATTCAGGAGGTGCAGTCTAGACCAAGGGGTAACAAAGCTTTGTCTTATAATGACCTGAACAGAGGAGCATTTAGACCTCAGATAAAGAGAGTTCAAGGTCATAATCAGGGACAAAGAAAGAAAGAAAGGGCTAATAATGTCAACAACTTTGTTCCTACTCAAAGTAATAGTTGAAATCTCCATTGTTTCCACTGCAACGAGCCCGGTCATTTCAAGAGGCAATGTCCCAAACTTGGTGGAGGACATCGCCAAGCACCTTTCCAAGGAACTAACCGTGGTCAAAAAGCTGCTACCCGAGGTAGATGAAGAACCACGTGTGTTGCCAATAGGTAAATGTGCGAAGAAGAAGAAGAAGAAGAAGAAGATCCAACCAAGGAAGCAGAGTTTGAAAGGGCGACAGTCCATGCCGCTCTACACAAGAAAGGGCTGAATCGCCAGTTCTCGGTGATTCAGACACCATCGGACTATAAAGGTAAAAGTTTCAAGACCTTGATTGATTGTGGCAGTACACATTCCTTTATCTCACCAACTTGTGCAAAAAGATTAGGAATAGCCACAATAGAAGCACCTACCTTGCTTGTGGAACTGGAAAATGGTTGTGAGGTTACTTGTACCAGGCAAACTGCTAAGGTGGAATTCTTTCTGGGAGAAAATAAGACTTTGATCAAATTCAGAGTCATGAATTTAGGTATCCATGAGTGTCTACTCATAATGGATTGGCTTCAACCTAATGACGCTAAAAGGGTCAAGTTTCCTTTTGAAACTCTGAAAGGGAATTAGTCACAACTCAAGGTGAGGCTGGAGTGCCAAGAATTCAATTGGCCAAAGTATCTCAGATCATAAAAGGAGTTAGAAAAGGATTACATGTCTACTTAATTAACCTCAACAAGTTAGATCAGAAGCAAGAGTCTAGTGAACGACCTTCTTGGCTAAAGGAATACGCGGACATATTCCCTAAAGAGTTGACAGAGCTCCCGCCTCAAAGAGAAGTGGATCATGAGATTAAGTTAGTACGAGGAGCTACGCCAATTGCAAAGAGACCTGAAAGAATGTCCATACCAGAAGCAATTGAGCTGAAAGAACAACTCAAGCAACTGCTAGATCAAGGCTACATCCATCCTAGCAGTTCACAGTGGGGAGATCCAGTACTATTCTAGAAAAAGAAAGATGGGACACTTTGACTATGTATTGATTATCAAGGATTGAATCAATCAATGGTCAAGAACAAGTACCCTACCCCTAGAATAGATGAGCTTCTTGATCGTCTTCAGGGTGCAAAGATATTCTCCAAAATTGATCTCAGGTCAGGTTACTATCAGATAAGGATCAAGGAAGAAGATATCCCCAAGATGGCCTTCAATACAAGATATGGGCACTTTGAGTTCCTAGTTATGTCATTCGGGCTTAGGAATGCACCTGCCACCTTCAATAGGTTAATGCAAGATATCTTTAGGCCATATCTTGATGACTTCGTGCTCGTCTTCTTCAACGACACTTTAGTCTATTCCAAACAGGAAGAAGATCATGAACCCCAACTCCGGATTGTCCTTGAGACAATGAGGGCACATAAGCTGTATGCTAAAATGAAGGAGTGTGCATTCTTCAAGCGTCAGATTGAATATTTGGGATTCATAGTATCAGTGAAAGGAATCTCAATAGACCCAACCAAGTTCAAAGATGTGCTAGAATGGCTAATACCAACATTTGTCAAAGAGATACACAGCTTTCTTGGATTGATAGGATGGTATAGGATTTTCATCAAAAACTATGCTTTGATTGCAACATCTCTAACGGACTTACTAAAGAAGCAAACAACCATTGCATGGTCAACTCTCAAAAAAAATAGCTTCGATAGATTGAAGCAAAGTTTGGTATCAGCACCTATTCTTAAACTTCCAGACCTCAATAAACAGTTCGAGGTAGTAAATGATGCTAGCATACTTGCCTTGGGGTGTGTACTCATGCAGGAAGGTCATCGTGTAGCATACTCTTCAAGGAAATTAAAAAATCATGAGAAGAATTATGCTACGCATGATTTGGAATTACTAGCTATCATTCATGCTCTAAAGCTTTGGAGACACTACCTATTGGGTATCAAGTTTACCCTAGTAAACTGATCATAAGAGTCTCAAATGGATCTTTACCCAAAATGAGCTCAACATGAGGCAACATCGGTGGATAGAAGTACTGGAGGAGTATGACTTTGAAATCAAGTACCGACCAGGAAAAGAGAATGTAGTTGCCAATGCACTTAGTCGCAACGCATTTCTTAATTCCCTAATCTTGCAGAATCCATCAACAACCAGATCTCTAGCTACAAAAGTATCTATGCCAAACAATCCAATACTTGAATTAGCTAGAGAGGATGCATGCCATGATCCAACCTACCAAACAATGCTAAGGGAGATCTCTATCAAAGGTCAGAACCAAAAGCTGCAGGCTAAGTATCATGAATTCTCTATTAATAGTAGACTTGTCTACTATAGAACAAGGCTGTGTATACTAGCAAGTCAGTCACTTAAACAAAAGATTTTGTGGGAAGCTCATGATTCCCCTTTCTCACGACATCCTAGCTATGCCAAGACTCTCAATGCAGTTAGGAAGAGCTAACATTGGGAGAGGCTTAAAGGCAATGTTCTCAAATATGTCACCGAGTGTTTGTCTTGTCAACGTATCAAAGCCGAACATGTCAAGATGCCAGGGAAACTGCAACCGCTTGACATTCCCCAAATGAAATGGGAATTCATTAGTATGGATTTTGTTGTAGGCCTATCTCAAGTCCAGGGAGGATACAACTCCATCATGGTTGTGGTTGACTTGCTTACTAAGGTTGCATACCTTATTCCAGTAAAGACAAACTATAAAGCCTCGGACATTGCAAGATTGTTTATCAAGGAGATATTCAAGCTACATGGTTTACCCAGGAGAATCATTAGTGATCATGATTCTCTCTTCACATCACACTTCTGGAGAGCTATCTTTGAAGCCATTGGGACTCAACTCTACTTTAGCACCACTTACCATCCCTAAACGGATGGACAAACAAAATGAGTAAATCAAGTCATGGAGGACATGCTTAGGGCATCTTTCTCTCGTGAGCCAAAGAGGTGGATTCAATACTTTCCTTTAGTTGAGTTTGCCTACAATACTTCTTACCAACAAAGCATTCAGATGACCCCTTTCCAGGCATTGTATGGTCATGACTGTCGAAGTCCCATAAACTTTTCAAATCCAACCTTAAGGATTGAAGATTCAAGGCAGATGTTGGAAGAGATGGATGACCAAATAAAGTCAATAAGACAGGACATCCAAGCTGCCAAGGATAGACAGAAGGCATACACGGATTTGAAACGTCAAGATAGAGTCTTCGAAGAAGGAGACATGGTCTTCATTCGCGTACGCCCTAAAAAGAGTTTGCTATCTTTAGGAGATTGCAAGAAGCTAAGTCCAAGGTATTATGGACCGTACAAGATCCTCAAGTGCCTAGGACCTAATGCTTATAAACTGCAACTCCCTAAGAACCTAACGGTTCATAATGTATTCCATATCAGCCTATTGAAAAAGTATGTACCTAATCCTAACCATGTACTTGATGACCAACAAGTTGTAATGCCTAGTCAAGAAGTCCTTGAACTAAGGCCTGACAGGATCTTAGATGTTAGGGAGAGACAATTGAGATCCAGAACCTTGAGAGATTACCTCGTCCAGTGGAAAGATTATCATGGGTAAATGAAGGCACTCTCAACCATCAATATCCCCAGTTTATCTCGAGATGAGGACATCTCGATTCCTCTAAGGGGGAGAGAATGTAATGTTCTAAATTTTCTCGCGTGAACTACCTCTTATAGGAAATAAGGATAATGATATAGCAATTTTTTTACTAAGGATAATGGGAAAATTTTTTTCCTTATCCCCCCAGCCGACGGTCATCCTGGAGGGGGAGAGGGGAATAGAAGGTCTAGCAAGCTCCTTGTTGGAGCTTGCTCACCCTTAATGCCATGCCAATTGACACAAAGGAGAGGGAGGATCCCCCTCCCCTCCTCTCCGTATGTATGGCATCTCTTACCCTGATCTCTAGAGTCATCTTTGTTACAATTGCCTGATTTAAGTTCTTGGATGATTGGATTCACTTGCATTAATACATCTTGCAAGTGTGTTTGGATGCATTGCTTCAAGACGATTGTTTAGAGGAGTGTTTAGTCCATGGAAGAACTTGGATACTTTTTGCTTAATATCCATAGTTAGTGCGTATTTTAGTAGGGTTATTTAAACCCTAGGCCACTATCGTGATGGAGAAAAGGAGCTAGAGAGAGTGGGCTGCCCTGACGACTAACGGAGGTGCAGAAATCATGAAGAAGGGTGCTATCGCCTATCACAAAGGAGGAGGGGCTGCCATTATCAGTGTTGCCACTGCTGCTGCAGAGAGGGAGGGAGGTCAAGCTGGTCACCGCCAATCGCCGTTTGAGCCATGTGGGAA